>NW_019731232.1:268227-400940 GCF_002891405.2 Cryptotermes secundus | reverse complement strand
ACCTGAATAATAATAATAATAATAATAATGTAGATGGGGTATATCCCCTGTTCAGAGCAGTGTAATGAAACGGCAAAATTTAACAATAATAGTTACTCATGGAGGTGAGCCCTCCTGGAGGAGCCGCCAATTCTGCAGCTGCTCAAGAATTTCCCAGCATTTTATGGAACCCGAAGGTTCATTACCGTGTTCACAAGAGCCCTCCACTGGTCCCTATCCTGAGCCAGATCAATCCAGTCCATACCATCCTTTCTCTCTAAGATCCGTTTTAATATTGTCCACCCACCTACGCCTTGGTCTTCCCAGTGATCGCTTTCCTTCTGGCTTTCCCACCAAGGTCCTATACGCATTCCTCGTCTCCCCCATTCGTGCTACATGCCCTGCCCACCTCATCCTCCTTGAATAATATTAATAAAAAATATTTTTAACTCCCTGATGAACTCAAACAAATATCGCAATTGAGACCGGTCTATATTCGGCCACTGACGGCCTTTACTATAGACATAATCCCTTGAAGTCTTCCCAACAAACTACTCGTAGATAATATAAAACTGAAATACTTTTCACCATCAATACAAAAATCAAGCGATTATTGACATGTAACATACAGCAAGATGTTTCATGAATGCCCTATGATAACTAATAGTTACAGAGAGGACATTCAGCTGAGTCCGTATGAGTATGTTTGTTCATTTTATGTAAAGTATGGTAGCTTCAACGTATTTCAAAACAGAGGGAATTTTAACAAGGAAACTTTGTCAAAACAATTTCCTAACACATGTTTCCATCAGTAAACACACACACATACAGGATGTTTCACGACTTTAGGGCATAACTGCAGGAGGTGATTTCCTAGGTCTTTGTAATCAAAGAAGTTCATATAAACATGTGTCCGATTTTGGACGGTTATGGAGTTATGACCGTTTTACACTCAGAATAGAAGGTAACGATTACTGACAATAAACGGAACAAAATGATAAACCAGCATAATATATGATACATTTAAAGTATGACTGTAAAGTTAACTTCGTGAAATTACCGTTAATTTGAATTTATTGGCGCTTAAAGCTGATTTTCGAAAAAGCCACCGCCGGCCGCAACACAGGCTGCCGCTCGGTTGTAAACCGCGCCGGACATACCAACCCACCCCGCCTTACGTAGCCCTCAAGTGTCGAGATAACGAGAACGCTCTGTCTGTAGCTGGCTAAAGATAGCCACCCGCCAGCTGACAGACGCGGTTCACACGAGGGCGTGTACGGGAAAGAAAAACGGTCATAACTCCGTAACCGTCCAAAATCGGATACATGTTTATATGAACTTTTTTGATCACAAAGACCTAGGAAATCATCTCCTGCAGTTATGCCCTAGAGTCGTGAAACACCCTGTATACCCTATACACTTGATCGTCGACTTACGACCGACTTCCGTTCTGACTGACAGGTCGTATGTCGGCCATATATTTATTAACAGTATTCTTTAACATTTCTAATCTTTTTATCATCTTTATAATTTATTTTTAAAAACTTTTACATTTTAATCATCTTTTATTTTTCATTTTTTTGTGGTCATAATTTGACGACCAAGTGTATATGGTCAAGGCTTAAGAGTTGCAGGTAAGATCCACTGTCCCCTTAACAAGATCCACAGATCTCTGAAGTTTGTAACAGTCACACTGGTCTAGGAGTAATGTTTTAGGTTTGTATTCAGGGGGTGCTTAGCTCAATTTTCAGCCAGGACACCAGCTATCCTGTCTATAGTCTTTGTGGTTTCCCTCAGTGCCTCTGGGAAAATGCTTGGATGGTACTCTGATTATGCTTCAACCACTTCCTTCAAAATCGTCAATAATTCTACAATTTGGACACTCACAGTCTGGATACTGAGAATGACATAAAATAAACCACCACCAAATCAACCATAAGCTCACAGTACACTTCAAATAAATATTACTACACTCATTTTGCTACCATATTCACTAATGTTCTTGAAGCAATGTTTAATTTGAGTCTTAATTAGGGGCTTTTATTTTTTATTGTAGGTCATTTTATATTATGTTTATGTTAATGAAAGTGATATCTTGTATTCTGACTGCAAATTTGGCAAGACACTGACCTGAAAACACTAAATGGGTGAAATACAACACTTACGCTTACAATTTACTTTCAGGTGGTGCATACTGTTCTCGCATCCTGCAGATTTCACCCCTGTCTGCACCACAGAGCTGGGTCGCATTGCTGTTCATGACCATGAGTTTAAGAAGCGAGGAGTCAAGGTTATAGCTCACTCTTGCGACAAACTGAAGTCCCACAGTGATTGGGTTAAGGTGGGTTGATATAACACACTTTTCATTTGTAAAAATGTAAACTGCTATATTATTATTAAGGGGTTCATTAACTTTATCTTTCATGAAAGAGACCAAATCAAACAGGAAATTGTGGGTCTGATTACGATAAAAAGGAAATGCAATACCACTGGAAATTTAACCCATCATGTAGTTGTTCCCAACATCTTAACTTAGATTTATGTTGGATTTTGTCTGCTCAGACAATATGCCATCAGATGAGTCAGATGACATCAAGTTTCAGCCTCTGTGCTGAGAAATTTGTATTTATTAATTCTATCAAATATATTGTCAGGTATTACTCACTAGACAAGGGATTTGGATTGGTATTTGTCTTTACTTAATATTTATAAATCGTAATTACAAGTAATTATAATGCTCTCATTAATTTTACACATTCAATTTCTCACTAATCTTCTGTGTCTTCACTAGCTGTTGCCTGGTAACTGATCCCAACAGTGTCCTCTTCTTACATCCATAACAATTTCCAGCAGTTTCTCTGTTGTTTCGTTCATAACTGTTGCCATAAAAATCAGTTGTACCGAGTTGTTTACCTGTCGTTACCACACAGCGGAATATTTCTTCTGGCTCTTAGATGTCATGTCAATATATATATGCACAGGACATCAAATCATACTGCTTGGACATTCGTGGGGACTTTCCATACCCCATCATAGCAGATGAGACTCGGGAGCTCGCAGTGAGGCTGGACATGATTGATGAGGACAACAAGGACAACGAGGCAGAAGCCATGACTGTTCGTGCACTGTACATCATTGGACCAGACCACAAGCTTAGACTGTCCATGCTGTACCCGGCCTCAACTGGCAGGAATGTTGAGTGAGTTCATTATCATTTTTGCCTCAACATTGTTTAAGCATTAACATAACCTCAAGACCACGTCAATATGCTATGTTGTAATATTTTTCTTCCAGTTATTTCAATTCTGTACCATCACTTCAACTTATGATCTTCTAACAGGTGAACAAATTTGATATTCAAACAACATATAAAAGAGTGTTATTTAGTGTTGGTGTGAAGAACAAAATGAACAAACTGGTAATGAGCACATTCAGGGATTCTGTACCATCACTTCAACTTATGCTCTTTTAACAGGTGAACAAATTTGATATTCAAACAACATATAAAAGAGTGTTATTTAGTGTTGGTGTGAAGAACAAAATGAACAAACTGGTAATGAGCACATTCAGGGTTGGCCCAGCAGCCACATTAGACAGACACAAGTACACTTGGTCCTGAAAGATTATAAAGTTTTAAAATTATATTCCGTGTTTAATATCTAACTTATTTAAACATCCATCTCTAGACATAAATTATTATTACTAAAATAAAACTTGTTATATTGCCCATATTACATCAACGAATGGAAACATACTAACACTGAAAAAAAAAGTGGTGAAAGTGCCGTAAGTGGCAATGATCATGAATTAACGTTGACCCTTACCACATAAGTACAGAATACATTTAATTTTTCCTGACATAAATTTTACTTCTAACAAATATCATAAATTCATCACAGCCTCAGATTATAAAGTTACTGTACAATAAATTAATTAAATTCTCATTTGTTTTGTTTGCAGTGAAATTCTTCGAGTTATTGATTCCCTTCAGCTTACTGATAGGCTGAAAGTCATAGCAACCCCTGCCAACTGGACGGTGAGTGTCTCCAGCTGTAGCTGTCTCTTGTGATTGCACAGTCTGAATGAAGAAGTACGCATATGTGCCTGCATACAATGAGTTGGCTGTTTCTCTGTTCTCAGCCTGGCACGAAAGTGATGATCCTGCCACATGTGAAGGATGAGGACCTACCCAAGTTGTTCCCTAAGGGTGTGGATAAAGTCAGCATGCCTTCAGGGATCACTTATGTGCGAACCACAACCGACTACTGAACCTCCATTATTTCACCTGCATATGGTATTTTGTTTTGCTATTGGGAATATTTGCACTGATAAAGATTTCATAACTAATATTATATACAATGAAATAAACAGCAAAATAAATTTGCAAAGTACTACTTATTTGCTGTAGGCATTTATTCAAGAGATGCATGTTCACCTGATTTAAGTTTGCAATGATTTTCCTGTTTCTTCAGACAAGAGTAGACTATTGGTGGTCTCATTCCTAATTGTTTACCTGCCCACCATTCACAATGAAAAGAAGCTCCAGTACACACTTGATATTAGGCTGGGTGGGCCTCAGAGCCTGTCTGGAATAAACAGTCTTACACTAAATTCTCCCAATATAACTTCCAAACTGGTAAATGAACTGCAAAATATACAATTCTGAAAGGAAGTCAAACAAATATAAAGTAAATAATTTATATGAGAGTTCTGGATCTCTCTTACCACAGACAAAGAATAATAACTAAAGTTTTATCAATTAATCAGAGGAACAGTCTGTAGAAAATTTAATGATATTCAGGAAGAGAACTTTCTTTTATTTTACTGTCTTAGAATCAACACTGCAAAATATATATAATATATATCTGACTCAGCAGGTATCTAGCATGTTAAAATAACAAGAACAGAGAACTGCATTTATGACTCTTACAAGAACAATTCATATGACATTAACACATAAATTAATTACCTGTTGAAGTATGATTCATGAAATAGTGCAACAGTGGGAAAATATCACAGAAAACTGATCAGCAACCTCACTTACAACTTCAATATGATTCCAATCACATGCTTATAAAGAAGAAAATTGTGTCAACCATTTTATGAATGCACTCACTCAGAGACACCTTTAATACTGCCATATTTTATTTCATTTGCAATATTATGATGGAGCTGCAAAAATATTAACTCCAGGCTTAGTGACAATTGTGTTATTAGTTAATGGGAAGGAACAGCTCAGAAATTAGAAAACTTCATCCTTTCCCCCACTCAAAAACCGATTTGTACTTACTCTGGTAAGTACTGCTGTTAATTTATTCAACACATATTTTTCATGTTCAATTTATTCTTAAAACAATACTACAAAAGTAATCTTAAGCCTGGACAACTTGTAGTATCTTCAAACATGAGTCTCTAGCATTTCAAGTCAAGGCTTGAGAGTTGGCACACCATGTATTTGTCACATATATTATACTGTTACTACAAGGAAAAAGAATCTCCATACACTTACGTTTCTATACTCGCAAACTGTGGAACTGTTGCAATATAATGAACTAAGGATTACATACTATATAAGATTGAGAAATTAAGTACATATAGACAGAACATAAAGCAATTTACCAGAAAGTTGTTAAACTGTATTTTCTTGGCACTTTCAATATAATTGAAGGATAAATAATATACAAGGCATGAGAAAATATTCCAGTTCCTACTTGTCAAATGATATTTATTCACTGCCCTCAAATGAGAGAAACGATATTATTGCTGTTGCATGATATTACTAACTTAGAGCCTCTAATCAGTGAAGAAAATGAAATGTTTTTAAACAGTGCCACTGGGATGACTCTGAAGTCAGCTCCCCCAACAAAAAACATTGATGACCGAAACTTAAAAAAAATTAATTTTTAAAGGTACTGCACTGTATACTTAACATAAGTAAATACTTTGAAAATACTGCCAACACATTAACACAAATTTAAAAAGAAATAACTGAAACAAAATCCTTTAATATAAACTACTACTGTAAACTTCCAGTTTTCTCAGGTGAGCAGGCAACTACATTTTTCAAGCTGTTATACATATTGTATCAGATTAATTTTAACAGTGGTATAAGGACAAATAACACCTACCAATTTTATTTTGCCAATGATATATATCTATACTGTCTCTAGTAGAAATAAAATCAACAGTATCAACTTGGAATCAACTATCCCCACTTCTTCTGTAAGTATTTATCACAGAGGGGACTTCTGTGATAATTTGTACAGTGAAATCCCTATTTAATGGGTGTCTGGGAAAATCAGTATTCTTACACTAAATCAGGGTTATGGAAAACTGCAGTTCTTATATTTTTTTCTGTATACAGTAATGGCAAAAATAATTTCCTAACTTAAGTAATTAAAGAAGCTCTTCCTACACAAATAAATACAATTGCTTAATAAATATGGTAAAATTAATTCTTAAAGAATTAATGAAACATGAAGTAAACAGTGGAAAACCCTATGTTCAGAATCACGGGAACTGATACCCCAAACAACATGACTTTGATGTGTGTTCAAACTGTGATATCACCCATTAAAATCACGTTAGGCAGTAAGAATTTCCAGCAGATATAAAACATGAACATTCATTGTTGTTTCAACCACAATCACACTAAATCAAGATAGAAAGTCCTGAAAGGTACAAAATTTCCTTACATTAAATGGAGGTTATTTACCAATATCGGAAAATATAATATGTATATTTTGCATTAGGTGGGACCAGAAAAAAAAATATTCACTAAATGTGGGATATCACTAAATGCAGGAACACTAAATTTGGATTTCACTGTATTTATTCCAACTTTAACCTAAGAAAAGCTGTTTTTATAAGGTAAGGTAAAGTTGTCCCTGTGCTTAACTAATTAAGCACTATGCCATGAAGATGTATGGGGAAGTGGATATATAGATCCACATTTTCTTGACCTTGGCACTAGCTGGAGTTGAGTGGTCAGCTTCAAGCACCGGCCGCTTTGACCCCGGGGAAAAAGTCCATGGTACACATTGGGTAGGAGGTTGGGTGCACCTCAGAGCCGGTCTGGATAACATGGAGAAGGGAAAATTCTTGACCCTACTGGGACTCAAACTCTGACCCCTCAGTCGTCCAGCCTGTAGCCAGTCACTATACTGACTACGCTATCCCTGTTCATATAAAAATGAGATAATATCATTGGTTATAAAACTACATCACTCCTTCAATTCCTACATTATCTTTCCTTGTTATTCTACTTGTTAGCACATGAAACAATTCTCTCTCTTGTTTACAGATCATGTAAAAAGGATCGTGCATATTGAAAACTTTACAAGCTTTAAATTTTTATTGTAAAAAGGTTTATAATTACAGTTTATTACTATATAAAACATGTAGTCAGTGCATCATTTTAACATTTAAAGTCTTAATAAAACAAATTACAACATATATGTTTTTATGCAATCAAATGTAAAAGGACATGTAAAGCAAATTTAAAATTTATGTGAATTTATGAAAAGAAATGTTGATGGCAAGATGTATTTTATGACCTTGTAAACTGTGGTTGAATTAAAACTAACTGCAGGGACACACAAGAACTGGATTTGCTACTAATACTATATTATTTTAA
The DNA here is from genome assembly GCF_002891405.2 of Cryptotermes secundus. Lineage (NCBI taxonomy): Eukaryota > Metazoa > Arthropoda > Insecta > Blattodea > Kalotermitidae > Cryptotermes > Cryptotermes secundus. The sequence goes on along the minus strand of NW_019731232.1, from coordinate 393,325 downwards.
ATGTGATGTTCGTTTTCAAGTCTGTATGTGTGTTCTGTATGCCATACTTATCAAAATATGAAAATGCCTAAAACATTTATAATTAGGCTGTGATCCAAACTATGGAAAAATTTCAAACAAGTTAAATATGAGCATTTAATACAATATCTCAGCATATAAAATGTAGCATTCTATGCAAAAGTAATTATTGGTTCTTATGTCTTGTTTCTGAATCATATAAAAGTGAGAAAAATGCATAAATATCTTCAATCTTGAATTTAAGAGTTCTGACCAAGGGTCTACAACATTTTGCAGGATACTGAATTATGTGACGGTTGATTAGTACCAGTCTGAAAATATTCACTTAATAATATGTGAATGTTTGTTGAAATACTGAGTTCCATGAATAGGCACAATGTAATAGTTACAGTATAATCTCTGCCTCACTGACTGCATGAAATGCATTTTACATTTTCAGCTTAAACTATGTACTTTCTGAAAATGTTTTAAATATAGTGAAGTTAATTCCTAATCAATGTGGTACTGTTGTTCTTGCTACAAACTCCATCATGAGTAATTACTTTCATTTTGCCTATGTTACATGTGCATACAACATGAGGTATGTCCATTGCACATGTCCATTTTATCTCATTTTTAAAAATTAAAACTTGGATTGTAATCTTACTGTCAATGGAATAATTGCCTCCAGAAGACTAAATCTGCATATTACAACACAATATTGTAATTGCAAGACTTGTAAATCTTACACCAAGAAGGTTGATTGTTCAATCCTGAATGAGATTTAATCTCCAACTTTTACAATTTCCCGATAAAGCAGGGTGGCCACCAATTACAGTATTCTATATCTACATAATAAAGGCTCATTTGAAGTATAAGAGATTATCCTGAAACTTTTGAAGGGTATGCATCATTGGACAATCCTGCAACATGGCAAGTGATCATCTCAACCAACGGCAAAACCTATGAGTAGGCAGGAGGCTGTCCCAATTTGTTAGTGCCCCTCAGTATATAATGTTAAACATTTTTTTTTACAAAACTTCTTTATATAAAATATGTAGAAGCATTACTAAACCTGGCCAAAATTTAAACTTTGTCCAGTTTCTAACACTTGTAAATTGTGATCAACAAAAGTCAGGAGACTTTAAAGGATATCTTATTAATGTGTTTATCTGAAGTAAAAGACATTTTTCTCCCCACAAATCTGAAAGTAGTTGTAATGAGCATTAAAATAATTTGGCATTGCCTACATTGCTTGTGAGTTCCTAAGCAATCAGTAAAAACAGGCAAGTTCTAAAGGGTTCTGATGATGGTGTATAATACTCAGAATTCATGGGTTTTTGGCTTTTTCCATTGTCCAGTATTCTGGAGACTAGGAAACACAATGTTTCAGAAACTGGATCTGTTTTCATCCTCAGGTGAGTGGGGGAGACACCTACTCAGTTGGGTCCCTTAGAAAGAGCTAACCTGAGGACAGAAACAGATCCAGTTTCAAAAATGTCATGTTTTCTAGTCTCCAGAATACCGCACAATGGAAACAGTCCAAAAACCGAGTAATTCTGCATTGAAACAGGTCTCTCTTAATTCTGATTTAATTTCTAGTTACCACAAATGCACTTCCAAAAATGGACTAAAATAACTGATATAGCTGCTTACAATTGAAAATTACAAATGACAAATATGGCAATTATTTTACAATGAGGAAGACAACATTTATGACTAACTACAGCACAGTACTGTCACACTTCTGTAATTTGTGAATACTAAGAATATACACAAAGACTGGGCATTCCTGACAATTCTAAATATCATTGACAATTTATGTATTTCCTAATTACAAAGAAGTGGGAAAGGGCAGATGTGTGAAGTTTTCTATTGCATTCATTATATACAAGTAATAACAATTTACAGATTTAAAATAAATAATGTACTCCAATAATAATTATGACTATTACAATTATTATTTAATTCAGATATTTATATACTTAAAAATTATGTTTCTGATAATGTATCCAAACCTACTTCAGTGGGGAATGTAATGGTTATTAAAACATTTTCATGGAAATCAGTAAAATATCGAATTTAATGCATCAAGAGCAAGTTCATGTCTCAGAACATAAAATAGAAGGGAAGACAAAGCCTTTACGCAGAAGAAAGATAACAAAATGCATTGGGACATAAGATTAAATCTAGGAAAAAAGACTGTAAAGATGAACACATTAAGAGTTTGTCTCAGTGGTGCCAGTACTTAACCTTTTAATTGCTACATACAATTACAGTAGCACTATATGAGAATGTCCATATTGCTAAGCGCTACTGTAGTAGCACTGAGGCATATACTTCTTCGTCAACCAATTTCACCTTTCTTATTGGCCGATTTAAGTCAGTTGTGTGCTAGCAGATGAAATATCACGCAATGCCATGTATGGAAGAACTGAAGAAACTTTTAAGTCATAAAATAGCCAAAAGATTTAAGTTAAAAAAATGAAAATGGTAGGAAAAATGCAGCTGGGCTGGCCTAGCACATAAGAAACATGTCAGTTAAACGGTTAATCAAGAATATGTTCACTGTACACTGATATCAGTATATAAACACTGATAATGACTGGAATAACAACTTGCCGTCTATTCTATCACGTTGGCACATATTGCAAAAGTGGACATTAGAACTTGGTAACAATGGCCGCAAGCTAAGATGCTACTACATATTAACATATTAGTGTAAAACAAAGCATACCATGTTAATATAATCGGTCAGAGAGGGAAAAATTACTGCATTCCAATGGAAGACAAGAAAATTATATCTTGAAGATAAGAAATGCAAATTAAATTCAAGTTACAAACAATAAAACACGTGTTGATTAACACTATAGGTACACATACATTCATTCAGTCTGAATTATGAGATGAAAACAGAAGTTACATTAAGAATAAAATATGATATGATAATGATGAAAACATGTTTCTGACTGTTCAGCAGTTCAAGCAATATATACATCTTATTAAGGAAATCAACCATATAAGATATTCAAACATAAATTTCAATATGTTCAAAGAGTAGGAAGATCATTTTTGGGAAGAAAAAAAATAATTGCATAATTAACATTTTAAAAACTGGCAAACTTAAGTATATCATTAATAGCACTTCTGCAAACCTGACCATCACAACCAAGTTCTAATGCAAATTTTTATAATATTAAATTGGACAATGACACAGTTTTCATGTTGTTTAACTAGACTAATCAGATGTACATTAAACATTTGAAAATATGAGAGAGTAGTATGTAGGAAAAGTACTTACTCCATTTCACTTTATACCAATAGAGTGAACAAATATGAACCAAAGAACACAGAAGGTAATCATGTGCTTCAGATGGTACCATAAATGGCACCTCTTATTAGAGCAGAACTACATAAAACAGTGTCAGGAATTAAAGTGACACAAATGATCACAGTATACTACTGCTGGTTAAAATCATTCCCACTCTATGCAGAAGCAGAGGCCAATTGTAAGTTTAACTCTTGGTGAAGACAATCTGTGCCATATATATTGTTATTATGTTTCAGTTCAATACCAAAGTATGCAATATCAGGCTACTTGTATATACGATGACAAACACGTACCCACAAAACACTAAAAATGAACACAGATTGTCATACTTCCTCGGCAGAGCATTTAGCAATATCATAAAACAAACACAATGTTTTTGTAGTAATAAAACATTGCCTCAAGTTTTTACATATGTACTAGATTGTTTTACCTATATATATTTATACTGAAGTCTCAGCTGCATTCAAACCATTTGCTTTTCTATTTGCAGTACCAAAATCAATGGTGTGACATGAATCAATCTGTAACAGAAAACATTTGTTCAATTACTTTCAAATCAATTTATGCTGAACAATGGTAGGCCAGGAGAAGCAGAAAGGGACATTAAAAATTGTGGTTCAAGTTAACATTTCAAAAAACATCTTCAGTGTTTACTAGAGAAACAACTAGGAAACATTTGCAAATGTGGTGTATAACATAAAATGTTTTGACAAAATGAACTGATGCTTGAATTATTCCATAATGATTCTCCAACTGCAGAACGTTAGTGTCAAATAATATGAGAAAATGATCACAAATGGTAAGTAAATGAGTAACTAAGGACTTGAAACTGGTGGTCAAAACCTACTTGAAGGCACTATCCTATCATTCACCTAGAGGAACTGGCATAATTGAAGGTGAAGATGGTAAAATGTTTCTATACTGTGAAGGGAAAGTAAGAGACCAATAGTTAATTTAATATGAGAATATAAAACTTTCTTTTTTCATTTGATAGTTAGAGAAGGACAAATCCACTGGTATACTAAGATAATTAAAGATTAATTAATTACTTAATCTACTCATTTTGATTATGTTACTGTACCTACTTTGAGAGCTGTGCAGTATAACTGGATGAAAATGAAGACACTAATTTACTAGACAGATCTAAATTCCAGTAACATTGTTTTGTGAATACTTTGATGAGTTCATGCTGAAATCTTCAAATTTATTTTGTACAGGTATGCTGAATATCCAAAAATTCAAATTGTATGCAGCTTGCTTAACAAGACAGCTGTACTATAGATCAGAAAGAGCACAATTTGCAAAACTTTCACTTTAATAAGGACTGAGAGAAGCGAAAATAGCCAAAAACTGGTAAAACATGTCCCACTGGTGGTACTTGAGAGTTGGCAGAGTGGGGCATGAGGTCTTGAAAATAATGATTCATTCACTCACAGAAAAGTCATTTACATAAAAACTTTCCCGCCTTTTAAGAGCAAGTTTCTTATTAATGCAGCACTATAATCATATTTCTAATAATAAAACTATATTCTTTTACATAATTATATTGTAACGTGTTTCGTTACTGAAGACGCCGTAGAGATGGTTAATTGGTTTATTTAACAATCTACAAATAACGGCTACAATTAATTATCACAATATTACGGGTTTCCACACTTTACAAACCCTACAACAAAATCTCTTAACACGATCTTCACTTGTCTTCACGTACTAATAACGCGGGAGTTATACAAGTCTCCCTGAATTACACACTCCAGATATAACTGGTTATCCTGAACTATCACTGATTCTCGCACATGCGTCTGTAGCTCGTAACTTGCGAACTGAGAACTCGTTGATAACGCACTGACTCTCGCTTGCTGCTCAGCCGGCTTTTATTCCGTTCGCTGTTGCTAGTGTGATGTGGCGTATAGCCTAGGACGCTGTTACCCCTTGGTGACGTCACCGCTGTTGACTAGCTTTGCATAGCTTCAAGGTTGCGGGGACTCTGCTATCTTCGGCTCCGCTCGTGACGTCACCGCGGGGGGAGTTGCGGGGTGATGACTTGCCTATTACGCGAGCGCTACGTTACTGCTACGTGCCGCTGGGGAGGTAGGGGTCAACATGTCACAATATTAATCAATCTGTATCTTGAATAAATTCAAGTCCACAGTGTGAATTATTAAGATTATTTCTTATAACTGACCACGTACAACACATTGCAACCATCGCAACAATTTATTTGTAAATTCAGTAGCACATGCATTCCAATTTGTCAGCCTTCTTCAGCACTTTGGAAGCAATGATGGTGGCCGACAAGCCAAAACATATCTGTTTGTGAATTTATAAATAAATTGTAAGATTCGAGGTTTTCACAGCGGTGACTATGAAGAATTCCAGAAGATGGCATTCTTCTTATAAATAAATTGTTTTGATAAGTATAGATAATAAATTACAAGAAATAGCCTTGAAAATATATTCTCAAAAACTTTTACATTCATTAAGTTCTTAACCTCAATTAATGATTATTTCATATTACAATGTGCACAGACTTCTTGGAGCAAGAGATGCTCTGTTTATACTAATTGTAGAACTAAACTTTTTGACAAAATGACCAGTGGGATGCTAGGTACAAAAGCTTCAGAATCAATGACCTAAGGTTTAGAAATTCTGACTGTGAAAATAATACAAAGAGTAAACACAGACATTTGTTCTAGCTTTGTTTTCTTTTTTAAAACATGGTACCCCTACTACTGACTTGTTGGGCATAATATAACTCAAAGGTTGGCAAGCTACGACCCATGTGCCACCATGTAGTTCGCCTACACAAATTTATATTCATTTGCTATATCTACAGCTGGGTATGGGAGGAGCAAATGAGCTCCCCCCCCCCACCAAATGAACAGAAGCACCAATCAGAGCTGGATATCTATTTGAATAAATCATTATTAATTTTCTTGTTTAATATTTTATGTTCAGTGAGTGTGAAGAATTAATTTTAACAGTCTGTGAAGGACAGAATTTCTGACCCTGTCACTTAAAAAGAGACCCCATGTGGGTGACTAAAAAGAAATCTTCCAGCCCTACTGTGGCTTGACTAAATACACTATTCCCTATTGTCTTCAGGGTCCTCACAAAAGCCAAAATGTAGGAAATCTTTAGTAAACAAGAAGGAAAAGAGAAAGGAAGATGTATATTGTCAATGTAAAGGGAAACATGACAATATATAGGGGAGCTGGAGACACAGACAAGGGAAGAGAGTGTTAACAGCTTTATAGAATAATGCCCTTAAAAGAAGGATACCTTCATGTAATGACAGCAGTGAGATAACAAAAATTAAAAGCTAAGTCAAAGTTAACTCTCTGCCCGGGCACCACTTAGTGCATTAGTATAGGGAACATGGAGATCAAATTNCAGTCGCGCAACATGTTACAGTATTCTAGATAATGAATTTAATGAATGCCAAAGGTAATATAAAAATTGCATAAGATGATATGAAAACAAAAATAGTCTGATTCTGCAGCAGGGCTAGATTTACAGCTGTGGAGTCCTGGGTGGAATGAAAACGTGGAGGCCTCTGCCAGTAACAATAAATTCAGGTTATTACAATTATTTTGTTGCTGATGTTGTTTCCTTATAGTAATTAAACATACAAACTCTTCGTGATATTACAGAAGCAAATGTCTCAATAAAATCCATGAATTTTATTTATGTTTTGTAGGAGACCCATGGCAACTTCCCCAGTTTCTTCTGCTACTGTTTGGTAGTACAGAAAAAGAAAACAATACAAAGAATAAAGGTATATAAATGTGAGATTTAATGTGATGATAATATCATCTGAAGAAAAATTTGGAAGAAAAAAAAACAGTCTGGATGAAAATTATATTACTAAAATGTATGAAATATCTTGAACTTCCACAAATTAAAACAATCTCTTTGTGTTATTTTGATGAGACTGTTCTTGGCTGGTGTTCTGTCTCTCTTTTCTTACAGTATTCTTGTATATAACCTTATTTTAAGCTAACATATGTTAAGAATTATACCTGGTTATGGATTAGAATTAACAAGTACATATGATACTAGTATTATTGACCCAGAAGAAGTATAGATGGTGGGTACTGAAGAGTAAAATATTATCTTTGGATTAATGGATGCAGGAACATACACTCTTCCTAATTACAGCCATAAAAACACCATCAATTTCTAGACTGGTTTCCAAATGGAAAATTGGATTGTATGATGGTGTAGTGTGTCTGTATAAGTGTGTATTTTTACTTATTAGCTTCTGGAAAATTTAGTTAATTATTGGAAACCTGAAAGGTCATTCTATCTGAGATCACTCACAATATTCTTGGTTTAATTTCCTTCTTTAAGTATATCCATGTAATTTTCTAAATGGGTAATAATGTTCAAGGAAGGAACTTTGAAACATGGAAGCAAGTGGTTATATTTTATTTGATGATGATGATGATGATAACGATAATGCTTATACACATATCTCTGATTTTAATATGAACTTTCAATTTTGGGAGGGGGTGATGTTGAATATCACTGATATGACAATAGCAGGAACGCATGAGACTAGATTTTCAAAAGCTGCAAAAAAACCAGACCCAATCTACATTTCCAGAATGGTATTCCTATCTACTACAGCATTCCATAATTTAAAATAAAAGCATTCCATCTTAATTATGCACACATCTACAAAATAATATTCAAAGTATATACAAAATGAGATTTATAATATCAATTTCAAACTATATTGGACAGCAATACAAGGAAACAGAAATGATATCACTGATTTCAGAATTTGTGGCAGGCATATTTTAATGTTATTCTTCTTATGAACAGAAAAAACAGTCAGGAAACATACAATAACAGGAGATATACAGATAAGAAACCATATTTGAGATCATATTGGTGGATGTAAGTGATTTTGGGTTGAAATGGTAACCAATAGTTGTCTGAAGAAATGCTTATTTACTACCACCTAGAGCAATTAATAGAAAAAAGAGATAGTGTCATTTATTAAACAGACTTTAATAAATGAATAATGGCAAATTCAAGATGTCTGAGTGTAAATACTAATTCTTTGATAATATGTTCAATACACTTAATCAATTTTTCTGGCTTATATGGGGGCTGAAAATACAAATAATGTCAAGTAACTCTAGGTGGAAGGTTCATAAAGATAGATGAGACACAATTCAAGTGGCTCAAGAGAAGGTCCACTGACATGTTCTTATGAACATGGTAATGATCCTTGATTTCTGTAAGATGCAGGAAATTTCTTAACTTCATAGAAAGATATCTGCTCCATGCAGTTAGAGATACAGTGTGATACAGGATTATTAAAGTTAATTTATACACAAAACACAGAGATTATTACTGCATATTTATGAGAAAGAAAGGGCTGGAAAAGTACAGGGACCACTTTCATGGGTACATTAACCTCATACTCAAGTCAAAAGTCTACAATTAGTAAAGGACAAGACATCATGTTAGTTTTTATTTCCTGATTTTTGAGTATTCATAATTTACTAGGGTAAGTAACTTACATATCTGGAATATTTAGCTTTCTGCTACATGCATGCTCATGTCTGATGCTCTGTATAACCAATAGCGAGCTGGTTAACTTCTCTGCACATGCATAGAAGCCAGAGCATGCTGGAGCAAGCTACCGTAGTATCACAGCCTACTTACAAACTGTGTATTTCACGTTGTCTTGAGAAGATCAATATGGTACAGTAGATTAGACCTTGGAATCTGAAGTGCCTATCCCCACCTTTATAGTTAAGCCTTCTTCTTCTTCCTCTTCTGCCATTGTTGAAAGTCTTGTCTTCTCATCGTCACTTACAGCATCCTTTTTATTCCCTCGCTTCTTGGATTTTGAACTGTCAAGATGATTGCAGAAAATATCAAGTTACATTTTAAATGAATAATTATATGAACAATCAAAAAGTATATATAATGTAAGCTCTAAAAATTTGTGATGATGGTATAGCAATAAAATTATTGACTTTCTAGACATTATATATTGTCATGATTTTTATTTAAGAACAATGTTTCGGAGACTGGACTCTGTCTTCATCCTCAGGTAAAAGCTTACTCAGTCATGCCCCATCTCTGGGCTTTTCTTTTATTTACATTTTACAGAAGCCAACACTAAAGAAACAAATTCTAAACAAAAAAATATTGTAAAATCAATAACAGGACATAGTCTATGGACTTATACGCTCAAGTGCCAAAAGTCGTGGGATAGCAGTATGTAAATTTATTTTTAAATGGCGCCACCGTCCCTTGACGGCTTGGGAATGCCCAGAGCAGTATCAGTTGTGAGGTGTTCTCTCATGAGTCAGGTTGAACACCGGCCAGTCTGCTCATGGCAAGCTGACGTGAATTATTAGAGTTTGAACGGGGCATGATAGTGGGTGCCATTCATTTGTGCGGTCATTCAACATTCCTCGATCCACAGTGTCATGTGTGTACCGGGACTACCTTGTGGAAGGCATTTCCACCCACCACATTCAATGCAGGAGGTACCAGACACATATCCAGCAGGTCAATGCAGAAGACCGATCAGAGTGCATCTGTTAACACCACGACACTGGACACAGCACCTCACCTGGGCTTGTGATGTGGCTAATTGGACCCTGGAGGATGGGCAACATGTGGCGTGGTCTGATGAGTCATGGTACCAGTTGTTTCGGGTGGATGGTAGGGTTCAGGTGTGGTGCAGACCCCATGAGGCCATGGACCCCAGGTGTCAACAAGGCACCATGCAGGCTGGTGGTGGTTCCATACTGGTGTGGGGTGTTCATGTGGCATGAGTTGGGTCCGCTTGTCCACCTAAACATGTCATTGACTGGTGACCGCTACATTACACTGCTTGGTGACCATTTGCAGCCCTTCATGGACTTCATGTACCCCCACAATGATGGGATATTCCAGCAGGACAATGCACCGTGTCATCAGGCCGGAGTTGTCCAGAATCGGTTCAAGGAGCATTCTGGAGAGTTCCGACAAATGGTGTGGCCACCACGTTCGCCCGACATGAACCCAATTGAGCATTTATGGAACGTGGTGGAGAGGTGCATTCACACCCAAAATACCAGGGAGCTGTGGGCGGCTATCCAGATGGCATGGCTCAATGTCTCTCCAGAGGTCTTCCGTCCACGTGTGGAATCAATGCCACGTCGAGTTGCTGCACTTTGCCACGCTAGAGGGGGTCCAACACGATACTGGGTACCTATCCCATGACTTTTGGCACTTCAGTGTACACTCAGTGATAAGACAAAGATAGATATACATACAGATACAACAAGTATTGAAGGTTAAAACTGCAACAGATGAAAAATTATATATACCAAGTAGGACTAAAAAAAAAGCAAAGGGGTCATCTCCCATTTGGATAAATAAAATATTATATTTCTCTAAAATAAATTAAGCAAAGTGCCTTAAAATTTGTCTTCCAAATTTTGATTCTGAAATATGCTAAGAATAATGTTTGGATCTCAGACAGAGAGAAAGTAATATGACAGAAACATTTACACAATGAGAAGGTTCCTAACTTGTGCTCTTCTCTAAATCTTATTACACTATCAAATCTGGGAAAATACACTGAGCAGTGCATGTATGAGCATGCAGCTGAGATATGAGAAATGCATGAAGAAATGTTGGTTCTAAAACCTGATACCTATTTTTGTTAGGACTCTTTTTCTTCTTGCCATCTTTGTAAGCACAGCTGCCCTCATTAACTTGTTTCCATATACCAGTCTTGTTAACCTCTTCAGAAATATTAATTGAAGCAAGAGGAATTTTCATAATGTTGCCATTGGCAAGTGGAATTTGCAGGTTTCCAGTTGTATCAATGTCAGCCTTACCTTCCTATAAAAATAAAAGTAACACTTTCCTCAATACAGAAAAGTGAATCACATCTTCAGCTTAAAAACTGATTACTCCCTGTGTTATGGATATTCAGGGTATACAATTTCAACCATACTGAAATAACGCAACATGACCTTAAAATTCATGATACAGACCATGGAAATTTATTATAATATCAGTGCATTTTAAATACAAAACAACAATAAATTCACAGATTACCATTTCTTAACACATTACTATTTAAGTTAGGATCTCCTATGCACATCTGTCAGTGACAGCAGGATATGTGGCCACCCACTGGCTAATCAGTAACAATGGGGGATGCCCGTACCATGATTCCTATCATCATTTAATTCTAGATTATATAGTACAATACCCTTATTCAATGCATCTGGAAACAGGAATATTTGAAGTTTATTTTTGTGTACCTATCATTATTTCTGATAGGTAAAATGGTATGTCTTCATTACAACTTTGGAATAAAAGAATTTCCATAGCAATGTATTTCCACTCGTAAAAAATTAGTCACTTGAAGAACTGTGTTATGAAATTTCATGATGCAGGAAATTTTACGAGAACACAGCCCTTTCCTAAAATGGAGGTTCACTGTGTATGAAAGGAAGGAAAACAATTATCATAGTTAAAATAACCTCCACAAACTTTCGTTTTATCATAATTTTATTGTATTTTTACACCTTGTATTATTATAGTGTAACATAGTTGTCAAGTATCCAGCTCTACTGTCACACTGAAATGCAGTTCAATAGTGAGTGAGTGCAGTAACCTTGTATTTGCCTGATGATGGCTTTAAAAGCTGAAACATGTAGCTAAGGTGATGTTGACCTAGACTGTTTCATTGTTGTGTTACGACAGATCTCAATAAGGAACTTTTTTAAAGAATCTCCACAAAAACGTTATTGAAGTTGTAAAAATCTACCAAAAAGAATGGAGAGGGGTAGTCCAGTGGAGTTCATATATCTTCCAAATATATTCTTTGTAACTGTGCATATATATATCACTTGCCCTGGTGTTCATTTATTGCCAGTACAGATCAACTATTGCAAACCAAATCACACAGCAGATATCAAATGGCATAGAGTCAGAAACTGTTTTCTCTAGTATCTGACTAAATGCTCACAACATCAAAATTTCCTTCAAATGAAAGTTGTAGATTTTGTTAGGGCTGTATATCATGCACCAATCTTTTATAAAACGAGACATTCTTTTTGGAAATCACTAAGTCTGATTTGAGTATCAAGTGATGTATGAGCTATATCTGACAGATAAAAATTAAAATTCTCCTAATAATTTTAGTGCAGACAGATGAATATGATCTCCCTCTATGCTTTCACTTCATGCAATTTATGAATATAGCATAGAAGTGTAAGGCTGAAAGGAACAAAAGCAAGGAAATAAGAGTTCCTTTGGGTTGAATAATATGGTAGAAACATTACGAACAGTGAACTGGAAGTGAGCTATGGCAGGAAGTGGTTAAGGCTTACTTTAAGACATAATCTTGAAAACCAATTCCTTCCGAAAGCATGTACGTCTTACAAACCCACTCAGTCATCACAGTGTAACAATTAATCTGATGCTCTGATTTATAAATGAAGGTGACTCACACATTTATTAAATGCTATTTTGACTGTTTTACTTATCTTAATTCTATAAATTAAGATATAAAAGGCAAAAGTCTCACCTCTCCCTCCAACTGTCTTCTCTCCTCTTCGGTACGCTTGGTTGTTTCAGGCATGATGTCATCAAGAATTTTGAGTTCTCGCCGTGAAAATACGAAGTCCAGGGATTTGCGAATACCAATCATCACAACCAACTGGAAAAGTCACTGAACTCAGTCCAGTTTCCACAGTATTATAGGTTCATACTGAAGTGCATCACAAAGCTGTGCTAAAAATGTACTTGGATTTTTTCTTTACCTCGTTTTGGTTAAAGAAACACAGTGGTTTGGGAGTTGGCTCTACAGCCATCATCACATAAAAGTACAGAATATCTGCTGAGCCCATTAGTTGCAGGACAGAGATCAGCTCCATCTAGTTGTCCCAACAGAGCAGGTTCTGTACGTCTACTTGATGACAGAACCAGAGTCAGTTTCCAAAATAGTTCTTTTTTAACACAAATGAGGCCACAAAAGGCCCAATACACATTAGTTTAATACCACAGGAATTTATCCAGAATCAACACAAATCATCTAACCACTTCTTTTCCCTAATACAAGGAATATATTGAACATATTATATGGATTTAATTGACAAACTGTATTTCATACTACATATTTCCATCTACCATGCAACTTATTATTGTCCCCTTTTCTTCTCACATGTTTCGTCCATACACGGCCATCATCAGGTGTCCCTTAATTTGTTAAAATTGTTGCACTGCATATTATGCTTAACTTCTCATATCACATGTTATACGATATCACTTAACTTAAAATAAATGAACTTTAATTAAAATCAATAAAAATAGTATCACATGTTATGCGATATCACTTAACTTAAAATAAATGAACTTTAATTAAAATCAATAAAAATAGTTAAAATGTCAATATTTTGCTTGGGGTCATTGTCCATTTATCCAAACGACATTGTTTAAGGTCTCCTTGCTTGGATTTACTTGCGCAGTGGCTGGAAATATATTGTATGAAATAAAAGATATAGTAATGCAACAGGATGTTTAAATACAATATTGAGAAACTGTAACTTTTAATTTAATGGTTAAATCATATTAAACATACTGGAATGAATAAGACCAGATTCTTACGAGTCTCTCATCTTACAATAGCACTTTTTTCATTTATTATTTAACAATGCTAGCAGTATTAAGTCTATATACATAGCATTGATAGAGTAGTATCGTATTATAAATACATACCATTAGAGGGAACAGAATGGAGGTTGTGCTGAAGGACTTGATGACCCAGAGAATCACCAGACAGGCCAGCTGGATGAGTGTAAATATGTGTACACGTTTCAAGGGCACCTGAAACATTTTTGTTGTTTCGTCAGATATCTCGATTGTTTTATTGTAAGTTGAATATAGTGAAAGCCGCATTAAATGTCACTCAGTTTTAAGGTTTCCCCTCATTTAACATATAATTTTAATGATCCGAAGCCAATAAACTCAGGCATTAAATTACTCACATTTAAGATTTTCCTCAGTTTAGTGTTCAAATCCACTGGTCTCCAAAGAAGCCTTATTTAGGGGCTTCAGTGTAACAATTTTGTTTCAAAGAGTTATGTCTTCTGGGATATAACATAGTGAAGTCCATTGGAAGGCATGAAAAATCACCATGTTCTTTCGACATGTCAGTCGAATTTCAACGGACTACATGGCGTTGTATCGCAAAATAAAAACAGAATTCTTCATAACCACTGCTGTGAAAGCCTTAAAATCTACAAGTTTGTTTGTAACTAGAATAAATAATTTCATACAAAGATGAGACAGAGATTCACTACATCTCATTACATCAATATTTCTGTTTCTGCTTATGCATTTCCCCTGAATACAATTATTGTACACAGTCTTAACCAAATATAAAGAGTACAATTCTGGTCATTATGTGGCATCTTCATGCTTACACTGTACAAGATTCCCAGTAGCCTGCCAAGAAAGAACTTCCACATGCAATGAATATAGTTATTTGTTTCTAGTTGGTTCTGAAATTACAGAAGAATCTACTGACTTAATCTTAAGTGTTCTGCTGAAACACTGGTAACCATCTATGAGTCTACAAGGTGGCATAATCCACAAGACCCAAATGCAGAAAAATAATACTACCAGTAGGCTTGCCTACTGCAAGAAATGTCGAGTACATCATGACATGATGCTGTCCATGACCTATACACTGGACGTACATAACATACTTTGTGCTGGGCAACTAATTCTAGCCATTTCAACACTGCTTACCTGTCGAAGGAACATGTGGTCAGGTTGATATTTCACAGGCATAAATATAATGAGAAGGCGATCAAAGAACTGCAGCCCTTTCAAAGATGCCACACCCATATACAGGAATACTCCAAACAGAACAGGCATGGGGATGTGGCCCAGCACTGGGGTCAGCACTACAGACAACCCTATCATCAAGAAGATCAGGATGTGTGTGACGCGTTGCTCCCTGCAGCATATTATACACTGCACTTTAGTATTGTTTATTTGGAAAACTCCGATCCTGAACATTCACATATCTGTTCCAGTGATTTTGATGATACATCAGTATATATAACATACTTACCAAGATAGAAAGGTTGTGTAGAACTGATGGGGTGCCAGACATAAGTGAGATCATAAGCCTTGGTTTCATGATCTGGATGTTTGAGAGGTGGGATAAGAGTATTATGTTATACAGTGCAACCCTGATATTATGAGAATTTATAAAATCCATAAAGATGCTTCTTAAGATCCAAAAGCAACTGAAATAATGCAACTACATGAGGGAAGCACAATGTAGTATAGTTGGTTGAGGCATTATGCTACAAGCCGGGAGGTCACGGGTACGATTCCCGATTTGGTAATAGGACTTTTTAATTGGCCTAATCTTT
Organism: Cryptotermes secundus; assembly: GCF_002891405.2. Lineage (NCBI taxonomy): Eukaryota > Metazoa > Arthropoda > Insecta > Blattodea > Kalotermitidae > Cryptotermes > Cryptotermes secundus. Next base: position 377,572 of record NW_019731232.1, on the reverse strand, counting down.
CCGGCCCGGGGATCGACTTAGTCTCTAACCGAAATGAGTATCAGAAATTTTCCTGGGGGTAAATGGCGACCAGTACATAAGGCTGACAACCTCACCGCCATCTGTGAGCTGAATGTCTTGAAAATGTGGGAGCCTCAACATATCACAACCTTATGGGCCTTCATGGCCTGTTACAGGGATACCTTTACTTTTACTTATAATAACTTCCATGTAAATTACATACCTGACACCCAGAAACTGGGGTTTCTCTCCAGGAGCTGCGCATTCTGATTCTAGTTTCAGTGAATTTACATGATTGATTGATAAAACAGTAGCAGCCACAAACCAAGGGAGGCCCATTACTGAGCATATTATGATCAGTATGCCAAGGACAAACAGGTCCAGATGATAACCACAGCCTTTCTGTAATGCATAAGAATAATCATACAGGTACAATATGCACTGGGGCAATGTTTGTACACATGACTCAATACTTTGTAAATGGTTATGAATAGATCTGACAGATCATAAGTTTAGTGTGTAATTCTGTAGAACAATAGCATAAATGGACCCCATCTACACAACAGCCCCACTTACGTTATTGTACAACATACATGCATATCACAAATATTCTGTAGAACAGTCAATAATGTGACATAATGGCTAAAAGCCAGAATAGTGCAACAAGGATAGAGGGTCATTGCTAGGCAGCGGCATGGTAAACATGTTTCTGCAGCAGCAGATACAGACACAACAACAGAGGACACAATATTTTCTATGCAGCCATTATCAGGCAAAAATTCAGTAAACATGTTTCAGCATCAATGAATCAGAACATAACAACAGAAGAACTATCAGAAGTGGTGCCTTCTGTGTGTTCCATGCAAGGCTATATAATGAGAACCAGGAGGGTAAGGCACCGACCAGATCAGTAATGACTTCTGTTTGCCCTGCCTGGTAATTAGCAGCAGACACCTACATTTTAAATTGAAGTGCCCGCAAAACAAGGTATGTTGCACCATCGAAAATTTTCTGAGGTGAACAATGGTCTGTGATTAGCGGCCCTCGTGGTCCAGGGTTAACGTTCTCACCTCATGACTCAAGGTATGCGGGTTCAAACCCGGCGGAGGTCGTGGAATTTTTAAGGGCGGAAAAATTCAGGGAACAAGGCCTCCAGGAGGGACTTTAAACCATGGGTCCTGTGTCGTAGATTTACGGCACGTAAAAGATCCTCATATCTCTAGGAGACCTCTGAGCAAAATTAGGCAAAAAGTTTCCCACACAAGTAGTTTCCAATGTCTCCGGTAGATGGTNTAATAATGGTCCATAATTTGCACAAAGTTTTCAACCTTCTGTATATAAACAATTATAAAACTGAACAGCAACAAACAGAAGCCATATAAAATTGTGAGACTGAACATGTTCGCAGTATAGAATAAGGTGAAGCCTGACATAGAAAATATAAAAGGTTTAAACCTCGCAGTGATCAAGCTTATGACCGTTCAAGTGACTAACCTGCCGTTGTAGCATAAGATATGTAAGATAGGCATGGCTTGCTTTGTAATGCCCGTGACAGAGGACTTGTAGATAGTGCAAAAGCAAGAATTTTCAATAATATATATGTACATCTGATAAAAGGTCAAGCATATTAGCGTGGAAATCCATCATGTCATCAGAGAGGATGTTACATAAGGACTATGACCGCAAGCACTCAGGTGGGGGGGGGGGCTCTGGTCATGAGCCTCAAGGGGTTTGGCACCACGAAGAACTGATTGGTGGTAAAGCACCAGTCTTAAAGTACCTTTGACTTTGATTTGGCATAATACTTCATAGATTTTAAAGGGTTCCGGCAATTGTGTACAACACTCAGAGTTAATGGGTTTTCAGACTTTGTCCATTATCTGGTATTCTAAAAACTAGAAAATACATCATTTTGGAAACTGGACATTTCTGTTCTAAGGTGAGGGGAGAGACACCTACTCTGTTGGGCCCCTTAGAAACGGTTAACCTTGTGTGCAGTAGTTGTAGTGACACAGAGGGTGTAAATTAGAAAGATCATTATAGTTATTTGTGGTTACAAGTTGTGAGGGTCCAATAAACCAAATTATCAACCTAAATCCCGTGTCTAGTCACTAACACATGACAATGTCACAAATTAGTAACTCCAGTATGTAACAGAGAGTAGTACTACTAATTATAAGATACACAGCCTTACATTCCTTTTTGTATTAAGTTTTTCAAGAGACTTCTATTTGCTTCTGGGGGCATATTCTGATAGAAATTATGTTGTGGACCGTGAATAGATCAGAAAAACAAAAACATACATCCATTAAGAAATATGTGTAAAACTTATGTTACAGTTCACTCCATACCTTGAGTTTATTTTCCTTTCGATTAACAATAACAGCTGTAATCTGTTGATCCATGAATATAAGGATAGTTCCAAGGAGAGCAGGCAAGGCAGCAAGAATAGCTGTCCATATTGGGTTATTGTTGAATGGCGAAATAAACCAGCCTCGACCCTCCAGTGTTGGCTTGAACTCACTTGGCACCTCCACAAAAATGTATTTTTATTTACTCAAGAACATAAAACGTACATAGACATAAATAAATATATCCCACCTACACCAAATTTCAATGAAGTAATTTCATTAATTTTGGAGATGAAACATGTGGACAGAGACAACCTTAAATTTTTTTTTGGATTCGCTTAGTGGGGTGTGGAGTCCAACCGGGTCCACTCGGCATGGTGGCCACTGACTGGCCTATTGTAGCCTGCCCTGGGTGATTATGATGATGGAGAATTTGGTGGAATGAAGATTGGCAGGGGAAACTGAACTACTCAAGAGAAAACCCACTCCAGCGCCACTTTGTCCACCACAAATCCCACTTGACCAGACCAGGGATCGAACCCAGGCTGCCACAGTGGGAAGCCATCGACTAACCGCTTGAGCTATGGTGTGACCAAACACAACATTATCTATATATTCTTGGTCTGTGCAAAGAACGTAAACATTGAACAACACAAGAGAAACCTCTGTATCCAAGATGTGCCATCTCTTAACATATATATATAAATTGTATGCAATGTAAAACATAATGAAGACACAGGAATAATCAGGTTTTAAAGATGGGTGAGTTGCTCATTAATTTGCATCTAACAAATTTTTGGTAGAATATATTCATAACATCTACGTAGGTCATACTGAAAGTCATGAGCAGACGAAAGAGAGTATGGTGGTAGGTGGAACCAGCTGTTGTGTTAACCTTGAGTGTCTTGTGACGTCAATGGCCAACAACGACATGTCATTTCTCCAGCATGCTGTCATCAAATTTCTTGTGAAAGAGGAAATCCCTGCTGAAGAAATTCACCAAAGACTTCAGCGTGCATATGGAAGTGGGTGCATGGGTGCGAGCAGTGTTCGAAGATGGGTGAAACATTTTAAAGATGGGAACACTAGCATCAAAGATGAGCCTTGGAGCGGTCGTCCTCGAACAGCCTCAACTGATCTCAACAAGGAAAGAGTGGATGATATCATTCAAGATGACAGGTGTGTGACTGTGGACACAATAGCCCGAAAAATTGGAATAGGGCACAGTGCAGTACGGGAGATGATTGAAAGCTTGGGCTATAGGAAAGTTTGTGCTTATTGGGTCCCGCAGTTATTGACTGAAAACCAAAAAGGTCAGTGAAAAGCCATCACCTCAGAACAGCTGCAGAGATACTGACACGAACGTGATGATTTTTTGCTCGTACTGTGACAGGTGACGAAAGCTGGTTTCACTATTTTGAGCCTGAAACGAAACAGCAGAGTATGGAATGGCACCATTTGCATTCTCCATCAAAAAAGAAGGTAAAGACAGTGCCTTCAGCTGTGAAGGTGATGGGCACAATCTTCTGGGATGCAGAGGGGTTTATTCTGGCCAAACCATCAATGCTGCTTGTTATGTCCAGATGCTGCACAAGCTCCACTGTGCATTGCGCAACAAACATCCGGGATGAAACATCATCATCCTGCATGACAATGCTCGCCCCCATGCCACTCGCCTCACATTGGAAGCAATTGCAAAGATGGGGTGGGAAGTTCTTCACACCCCTCCTATAGCCCTGATCTGGCACCCTCTGACTACCATCTTTTCGGATTTGTGAAGGATCAGCTGCATAGACAACTTTTTGAGACAAGGGAGGCAATTCAGAAAGCAGTGCGTCAGTATCTTCAGATGGCTGGAACGGAATTTTACAGAAGGGGAATTTTCAAACTCCCAGAACGCTGGGAGAAATGTGTACAAAGAAGTGGCGATTATGTGGGAAAATAAAGAAAGATCTGTAGATTGAGGTGGTGTATTTGGTTTGTCAATAATAAAGCATGTTACTTTACAAAAAATTGTTGCTCATGACTTTCAGTATGACCCTCATAATTACCTAGAGGCTTCAGACAGGAATTTATCAGAATACAGGAGCCTTTTTCATGAATAGCTTAAATTCATATGCTAATTACAGACTTCAATGAATGTTATATCATCAAACCGAATTACAGTTATACAAAAGATATATCAAGCATATAGGCTCTGTCCTTACAGTGTGATCTATATATTGATAGAGTAACTGAAGTCATAGTTTGCTATGAGTTATTCTCATTTAATTTCTCTTCATTTATTTTTATGTGAATTGGCTATTTAATGACACTGATAGTGTCAAGGCCATATAACATTGATTTAATTTCTAATTTTATCCACACTTCAGTTACTGTCCCTGCAATATATGACTTAGAATACACAACTGTAAATACAAAACCTGTTATGAGATACATGGTTAATGCTGTCTGCATTTGATTTAATTGAGTTGCAAATATTTACTTGTAATTTAGGTGTCTTGATTCCAGCATAAAAATCCAGCCCTGTCATGGACAATATGGCAATGATGACAGCAAAATCACTGAAAACTTGCCGCACCTAAAAAACAGAGAGATATTATTCAGAATTAAATCAATCTGGAAGATTATGTAACATTTATGATTATTTCAGCAGTTTTTATGATACTTACCTTTGATGGAAAGAACAATGAATTTTTAAAATCTTTCAACTGAACTGAAATTAAGAATGTTCCCAGGAACAAAATGATGGACATCAGAAACACATCAGGTACATAATGTGGAGTATCACAACCAGCTCCTAGCATTGTACCATTTTTCAACTGCAATAGAGAATAAAAAATACTTAATAAGGCATTCTGCATTCTCCTTCTAAAGTATAATTTGCTACAAGGTAGAGCACAGGAGTTAAATAAATTAGTATTTATATGACTTAGTGATATATTTTTGCACATTATTTTCTTTAGCAGAGTCTCCAGCTCCTTGAAACCTGTCATACATAACCTCAAACTTTCATACCATTACAATGTTAATATATGACAGATTCTTATAAAATTGGTAGGTATGTTTATGGTCCATCTCCATACCAAATATAACATGTTTAGTAGTTCTAATTCAATAGAGATTGCTATAAAACAGAAATCTGAACATGAATTGTGTGAGGTTCTACAAGCCTCATTTAATATTCAACATACACATATGTTCTTAACAGTTCCATACTTTTGGAAACTCAATTACGATACAAAATTTCAGGTCTGTACATTACATGATGCTTACAGAATGTCCAAAATACTGATAACATTACGGTACAAATTAATAAAGTACATAGGTCTGCATGATGACCACAAAGAGTTTATCGACCATTGTCAATTGGTTCTGAACTTATTGGAAAAGACACACAAAACACATGGACACAATACCTTTCCCTTACAAAATAATTTACATTGCAAAATCATGGTACAAATTATGTATGCTGTTATTAATGTAGAAGTAGAAGGGAGTAACATTTCTAGCTTGAACTAATTTCAAGGAAAGCTTCAATCTGAAATAATATTGTCATTTTACTTCCAGAGTACCTAATTGTAAATAGGTTATCGAAAATTACAATGAATCCCATTAACATAATTAAAATATTAATCATCTGGACTAATATTGTACAGTATACACATATTTATGCCCTGTGTTTAACCTTTAACGGCCATGTTATATATATATATGCTGGCAGGACATGTGCTCTCTTTGGGAGTGCTGACAGTTTGACCTTAGGTTCGAAACCAAAACAAACACTCGTAACGTCATGTCAGTGGTTCATTCCTTAGCTCTGAACAATGACATCGTTTATCACGGTACTGGCTTTGAAACTATTTACGTTTAGACATGACTGTTTATGACCTGGTCAGCCAAATATAGCCCAGCTTTGTTTCGAGAACTGATGAGGAAATATTTATCGGTGCTCACATAGGAGTGCTTGCAGAGCCTTCAAGGAAGTCTGAAGCATTTAAGGACTGGTTTTCAGTGGCGAATTATCAGTCAGGAAGTCAGTGTTGGATTGTGTAATATTTCTTTATCAGTCAGGAAGTCGGTGTCAGACTGTCATATATTTCCTTGTATATAATTTTTATTTTGTGTCTGGGAAGAGGTACGAGTATAAACCTACTGAGCCAATATTACTTTGTGAGCAAAAGGCATCTTTGCCACTGCGACTTTCGGTATCAGCGACAGACTGGCACCCTTTTCGACTAGTATTATAATTATTTTAAATCACTATTTTGTGAGAATTACTAATAGGTGAGAGTGTCGTTTTGTCAATCAACATAATTTATTCGATTTTGCTAGAACCCCCTTCCCCCAAGACGATTCTTCAATCGCATAAGGCGAATATCATGGTCAGTGCCGTTTCTCAGGGGGAGGCCAAGGTTATCTGGTGCCCAACTGAGTCGACTGGAGGTGAAACATTCACAACACTGGCCAACCAAAGAGAAACAAAGACATCGTGTGTTTCGCTAAATAAGAAAAGAAGGAGCATGCTCTTCTATTGTAAAAAGTGTGATTTTGCTCTGTGTGAATGGACTGCTTCGAGAAGTGCCACACCCGTCACTGTGAGTATCGTAGTGAAGTGACTGTGAAGTGACACAGTTCAAACTCGGGTACAGTAATATTATTATATATAGTGTGGTTATATTTACAATATCACCAAGTCTCAAAGCTGAATATCACAAGGTGAATATCACGGGGAGGCCAAGGTTACCTGGGGCCCACCTGAGTTGACTGGAGGTGAAACATTCAAAACACTGGCCAACCAAAGAGAAACAAAGACGTTTTTTTCACTAAATAAGAACAGCAGGAGCACGCTCTTCTATTGTAAAAAGGGTGATGCCGCTTCGTGTGAGGTGGACTGCGCATCAGAGTGTATCATAAACTGTGAAGTGACACAGTTCAAACTGTACAGTCTGAACAAAATATTATTGTATATAATGTGATTATATTTACAATATCACCATGATTCAAGGTTGAAGAAAAAACAATGGGTAAGTCCTTTGGAAGTTCATAACATATATAATTTGTACTTCATGACAAAATAATCACAGTTAATTTTCGTTTCTAAAAATTGCTCTTTTGTGTATATGTAGAAAATTTTATTGTCTTTCAGGCTGTTTTTAGTTCGTATTTCTATGTTGCATAGAACGGAAAATATGTATTTTTTTTTCTGGAATTTTTAAATGTTAATTAATTAGGGTGATTTAAATACCAGCGGCAGAGGGCTGCCGGCAATTTGAAAGTCCGTAAGTTAAAGGTTAAATGCTATACAAGAAACATAACACCCATTATATCTACTTTCACTTCTATATTACATGCCTTGAAAAATATTTCTGGACTGATAGCTTCAATACAAACTTACCAGACATTCATCCTCCTTTAAATATGTCCAGTTAACGTTTTCAAGAGCAAATGATCTGTTGGTAGGAGTGCAGAAACATTCATAATTCAGTATTGTATCACCATGAGTATTGACAGGAAACTTCTTTCCAATACTGAGTACATTCTCAACAGCCTGAAACAATGAATATTAATTGCAGCACAGTAATATCAAACTCTGTAGCAGCTTCATCAGGCATATGACAACATGAAACATAGAATAATGACATTTGCTCAGCAAAACCTGTCCATTTTCTAATTCACATTTCAATTCATGGCCAATGATGGCAACATCTGTCTTAGAGAACATTCTCTTCCAGTGCTAGCAATGTGTGTGGCAATTCAGTTGTTGAAAACTTAAACTTTTTCCAATATACAGCATCCAGATGCCATAAAGCCTTCAGAGATAATTTATAAATTTTCAAAAATCAAATTTCCTTTGCAGAAGAAGAATAGTTAGATATAAATTCCTTAAACTAACATGAATTTAAGAAGATTGTATCAGGCCTAAAATCTATGGCTGACATTTCTTCCTCAAAGCTTGTACAGTCAGCAAAACTGCATACCCTTTCTAGCATCTTCTGCTGTTAGAGGCTAGTGCTAAAAGAACTAAGTTCTCATTATTGTCCACATCATCAAGCCAATTTCTCAGTAGCTACTTTAACTGATACCTTTATATATATATATATATTGTAACGTGTTTCGTTACAGAAGACGCCGTAGAGATGGTTAATTGGTTTATTTAACAATCTTCAAATAATGGCTANCTCGGTGACGTCACCGCTGTTGATTCGCTTTGCATAACTTCAAGGTCGCGGGGACTCGGCTAACGTCGGCTCCGCTCGGCTCACTCCGGCTCCGCTCGTGACGTCACTGCGCGTTGCGCGTTGCATAGCTACCAGGATGCGGGGTGATTACTCGCCTATTACGCGAGCGCTACGTTACCGCTACGTGCAGCTGGGGAGGTAGGGGTCGACATGTCACAATATATATATATATTATTATATAAAAAGTATAAGAGTATGTGGCACAAATGGGGGAGAGGAGAACTGAATATAGGATATGGGTGGGTAAGCCAGAAGGAAGGAGACCACTGGAAAGACCAAGGCATAGGTGGGTGGACAATATTAAAATGGATCTCAGAGAGACACACGAGATGGTATGGATTGGATTGATCTGGCTCAGGATAGGGACCAGTGGCAGGCTCTTGTGAACACAGTAATGAACCTTCGAGTTCCGTAAAATGCTGGGACGTTCTGGAATAGCTGCACAATTGGAAGCTTCTCAAGAGGGGCTCAGCTCCATGAGTGAGTGAGCGAATCTACAACAATAATCAAGAAAGCAGGACAAACTAATCCTCCTTCATTAATCGTCCTAACACAGAGAGACTTACAAATAACACGTATACACTTACTTTATAAATAAAAATAAAAGCTATAAGAGTTGCAAAATTTTCTTCTGTGAATCGAGTGATGTAGCACACCAAGACACTGGCATCTACAGCCACCAGAATAATGAGGATCACTGCAATCCACATTCCAATCCAAAAACGAAATGACATGTAATCCCATCCCTTAGATCTGAAAATCAATTAATAACAGGTACGTTATTAGGACAAGACAAAACATCATGACACATACACTTGTTCAAGCACCAGAATCTTATACATGGTTTGCAGGGATAAAAATATTTTGCAGGAAATCAATGATCTTAAAATTGGGCAATACTTAGAGAAATCATTCATGGTCTATGTTGGATTTTAGGTTCTCCTAACAGCAACTTCAAGGAATTTTATTTCCTGGGATGTGATGACATTTAGTATGGTAGAAGATCACTGACATTTTATAAGAATGTATTGCCTCCAAAAGTTATTGAATTTCTACTGAACTATGTGGTATCACATCCCAAGAAACAGTATTCTTTTTTCATTGTCTATATTAAAAATATTAAACAAACATTTTTCAGGATGCTCTGTGACAACAATGATAAATCTACCAAAATTATCAGCCCTAAAATTCAAACCAGGAATTTTCCAAACTCAAAGCTGATATTCATTGCATATGTAAAAATGTTCAGTAAGTGTATGTACTATGAACCTCTAATGGTTTACACTGCTGAACGATCAACAAAATAAGTGGGACACTGTATTTTTTGTAATGTGTAACTATAGATAATCGTTTCTAACTACAACTAACTGTAACTTTAACCTTAAGAAGGTCAGGGCCACAAGATCTATAATCTGCCCATTTACATGCTTTCCTTATAATTCAAATGATATGACTTCTGTATACAATATTTTTAACTGTATATGTTATAATATTCATATTCCATCGTATAATTCACCTCTCTCATTTTTGTTTTTACATTAACAAAGAAGTCAATATACAAGTATATCTCATAAATTCCATTCATAAGTATGAAAGAAGAAAGGAGTGAAATATATTGTTATTAAAGTCTAAAATCGACAGTAGTATCGGATCTTTAGATGCATGCAGGAAGATTGTGGATTATTTTCTGGACTTTCCATGGTCTAGTATTGAAAGAGAACACAGCATTTCAGAAATTGGATCTGTTCCCACTCTCAGGCTGAATGGGGGGGAAGCACCTACTCAACTGCACCCATTGACTGAATTAGCTCTTTCTAATGGACCCAACTGAGTAAGTGGCTTCCCCGGCCTTCCTCCTGAGGACACACACCCTTCCAGTTTCTAGACCACGTTATTTCAGAATGCCAGACAATGAAGAAATCCACAACTCACTAATAGTAAGGGTAATATACCTTCATCAGAATGCTTTAGAATTTACTTACACAAAAAGACATGATATTTGACACAATTCAGGGAAGAACATTCCCAGTTTTTTTACTTGTCATGTGATATGTGTGATCATGCAGTCATTTGGACTGTGGGTGTGATGGATTGGAAGCTATGCCACATGAAAGAAACATGACAGAACTAATATGAAGATTTGAATACTAAGGTTTAAAGAGAACTTTGCAGACTTGATGACTTGTGTTTATTTTTTTTGAAAATTTATCATATGTACAAAACTTAACGAAAACACTCAGCTCAGTCAGTATAGCAATGGGCCACAGGCTGGATAGGCAAGGTTCGATTCCAATCAGGGGCAAGAGATTTTTCTCTTCTCCAGTGTCCAAACTGGCTCCAGGGCCCTTCCAGCCTCCTATACAATGGGTATGAGGGACCCTTTCCCCATATATGAAGCAGCTGGAGTGTGATTCTGACCACTCACCACCATCTAGTGCCAAGGTCTAGAAGGGTGAAGGTATACATCCACTACCCATATGTCTTAACCTTTAAACACTGGACTTCTGAAATGGTGGTAAGCTTGAGCTGGTCACAGTTTATTTAAATGCCCCCTGCTGGTGCGCGTTTAAATGCCCATTGCTGCTCTCCATTTAAAATGTCCCTTCCTGTTAGGACGCTTAAACAATTTTAAGCATTGTGTTTAAAAATGTTGTATCTAACACAATTTTTATGATAAATGGATGGAATTAACTTTGTTTGTATCAGCAAAGAACATAGTGTCGCATATTATAATGGAAAATTTGAAAATTTTTATACAAAGAGATATACTCTATTTTCAATTTTTTTCTTTCAATTCTGATGCCTACTGTAAAAATGGTTTCCCAGTTCCTCACAGAGTTGTTCTGCATTATAAAATCAGTCCTGCTTGTAACAATTGACATATTTTAGCAGTCCCTGGTGTCATAAAACAGATGCAAGCAATAAAATCATTTGGTCTTCTGCTGGCAAGTTTCACGTCTTTGTTATATATACACTTCAGATTTTCAAATCATTTGACTAAAGGACCGAAGAATGAAAGCATGGCTATTCAAGTCCCTTCTTCAGTGCTAAGACCTTCCGTTGTAGCTGCAAGAGATTACTGTCCCTTCTAGGGTTGTGAACAGACAGCTACAGTGTGGCTGAGATACAGAGTTCGATCTGTTTTCTGTGCATTTGTAGTGAAATCAAATGCTGTAATTTCATTTCAGCTTATATATACATCAAGCAGATAACAATAAAAAAAGGTATGTAAATCGCATTTTACACTATATATTTTTAACACATTAATCTGTAGAATGTGCAATAAAAGTACTTGGCTCATAGATGAGTTTGGTTGTAACTCATGTGTATATTCTTTTTTGTTGTTATTCACTTAGGTATCATTTTAATTCCTCTGTGGGAACATCCCACATACTAACGCGGTTTCGCCAGTCTAACAGACAGCACTCACTCCTACGTCAATATCACATTGCCGCACATTGCTGCCGATGCTCGTATTTATACAGCACTCAATGTCCAACCCACCTGTAGATTATCACGTGTGCTAACCAATCACATTGCTGCCAACGCTCGTATTTATATAGCACTCGATGTCCAACCCACTTGTAGATCATCACATGCGCTAGCCAATCAGCACTCACAATCACAACTGCAAGTTTCGCTCCGCCCATCAAGCATGGTATAAAAGGCGGAGCCCAAAGCTCACAATCATCAGTGATCACATTCAGTTCAGAGCGATTAGTCATCAGAGTCATCAGCTCTTCACTGTGACCAGGCAGCTAACGTAGCTGCTGCAACTCTCCAGCAACTACGCTCTGCGACAAGGCTGCTAACATAGTTGCCACAACACTCCAGCAACCTCGCTCTGCGACCAGGCAACTAACGTAGGTGCTGCAACTCTCCAGCAACCACGCTCTGCGACCAGACAGCTAACGTAGATGCCGCAACTCTCCAGCCCACACCGTAGGCAGCTGTTCCTATCGGCGCACACAGCACCACATCACCGGCCAGACAAACCAGCTGAATGGCCGTAAAGACTTGATCTACTACAAAGGAGCAAATTCTACCAGCGCACTCACGGTGGAACAAACTGCCCTTTTAAGAGCCAGCCAACTTTTGAACATTCCACATGGCTTCGCAGCTTTTCTGTACATTCAATTTATACAATTGTTATAGTTCTACGTGGTTGTCATTTAGAATGTCGACAATCCCACACCTCTATTATGGTTTTACTCAAGTCTGTCAGGTAATTACTACATTAAAAATAAATATTTAGGACTGTGCATGCGCTTCTACTAGTGGCGTGTGCGCACGCTTCCACTAGCGGAGTTTAAATGCCTGACTGGCCAAATTGGGGTACTTTGGCCACGACGATCATACTCATCACTGGCCCGATTGGGACACTTCAGACGTTAAAGCTTAATGGCATTGTGCTTTATATGTAAGGTGAAAGGTAAAGTAGTCCCTGTGCTTAATTAATTAATTAACATATAAAGTGGGATTTCTGTAGTGTGATTAGATTTACAATATCAAATAGATAATATTGTATTGTCGAAGATGTTGGAGCCATAAAATTGCATAGAATACATTTGAAAATGCATTCTGAATTGAAGCACGTCTTTCCATTCCTCTTAATGCAAAATATCACATGACATTACCGCTGCATCAACATACTCACTGGCAAAAGTCATACATGATGGTCTCAAACACTAGAACTGGACCTGTAGATCCTAGGATGGTTAGTGGTTGTCCAGAGAAGAAGCCATAGCCTATACCACACACAAAACCAGATACAAGGGACTCCATAGCAGCCATGTTATTGCCTGTTGCATGGCCTAAGAGACCACCAAATGTAATAATAGGTGACAGGCAAGCGAAGTACAAGAAGATCCAGGAAGCTATGCACTGCAGAGCTAGCGCATCCTTGAAGTCTGACCAGTACCTGAACAGTGAACATGGGAACATATCTATAGTAACTATTTCAAACATATAAAAGATCAAATGAGAAACAATGAATAGATATAATAATTTGAGTTCTGTCCACTGCATAATTATGACAGTGTAACTTAAAACAGGACATTGGCATAATCTGAGTAATATTTATTTGCAATTCTTTAGGCCATGAGCTAATCAATTCTGCCTCCTATCTGAAATTCTGTGACTGAACTAGACAAAGGATTGTCGGATTCTTCCAACTTAATGGCAGGGAATTAAGAAGTACTACAGTGGGGTTAGCTTCCAGTAGTATGCATGATGATTCACACCAAGTTTCATGAAAATCTGTTAACTCATTAAAAATTAATGGAGGAGACATGTGGATACCTTTCCTTATAAGAAAGGGAAAGTAGGCTAACAACAGATTCCATCTTCATACTAGACAAGGGCTAGAATTGTGTTGTTACTTGGCTTATATGTAGGGTAGCAAGTATCTGAATGTGAACAGTGACCTGTCAGGTACAAGTTTATGGCACTTACTTACTTACTTACTCAGGGAGCTGAGCCCTTCTAGAAGAGCTGCCAATTCTGCAGCTGCTCAAGAATTTCCCAGCATTTTATGGAACCCGAAGGTTCATTACTGTGTTCACAAGAACTCTCCACTGGTCCCTATCCTAAGCCAGACCAATCCAATCCATAACATCCCATCCTATCCTATCTCTCTAAGATCAATTTTAATATTTTTCACCCACCTACGCCTTGTTCTTCCCATTGGTCTCCTTCCTTCTGGCTTCCCCATCAATATCCTATAGGCATAGTTTTATGGCACAGAGAAACAAAAAAATAAAAACAAAACAACCTCCATGAGGACAGTTTCTCAAGCCAAAATTCACTCCTTACCAAGGAGACTTCCTCTTAATATCATTAATGAGGCCACCAAACAGCCTTCCTGATCTTGATAGTCCTGACTCTTCTCTCAGCTTCTGTTCATCTTCTTCTTCATCAGGTTCGTCCTTTTGTTTCTCAGGTGGCCGCTTTCTCTGATCCTGCACGTAATATGTTATTTATTAATATAAATCTTTTTTTTAAGTAAAATTAATGTGCAGTTGTAATTTTGTAACAAACAGATTCTTGGATGACATTGTTTGCTTCATAGCTGGAAATTTTGAAATAGAAAGAACACCAAAATAATAATAATAATATATAACTACTTTCCTTAAAATGCTTCAAGTCTACATGGTGATATTACATTAAGAACAATTTACTGACCCTGTTGTGTGCATAATTGCCATTGGGAGAGTCTCAATGTATATTAAATTTGTCAGGTATAACCTGAAACTCTTGCATCTCTGCCACATTTTTATCTGTTAACATCTACAATGTCTCATATAGGACTTCTGAGCATGTTTATTATCCATCTCCATACAAAATTTCACATTCCTTGCCAAAATATTTAATTAGCTATTGTCACCAAACCAAATGCTAAATACAGATTTTGTACAAACATAAAGTTATATGTGGTTTATGTAATGATCGTCAGTAGCTCAGACTACACATTGTCAAAGAGTACTGTTTTTCATTCAATATGTACATGAAAATAAAAAAGATAAACTCCACCAGGAGGCAAGGGTACTACAGTTGATTAACTAATATCCTCCCACTTATGTACTCCAAATAGTCTCTTCCCTTCAAGTTCTATGGCCAAAATGTTGTATGCATTTCTTGTCTCTCCCAAAAAAAGCAGCCTTAATGAACAGGAGCACCATTTTCAAGCTTTACTATACAAACTGAGGAAAATTCCTCACCAGATGGGTGTTTATGTAACCAGTAACACAGAAAATTCACAATTTTAGTGTGTAGTGCTATCAATAACATCAGAAGGTTCACATATACTTGCTGTATGAAAGCAAAGCAGATTATGAACAGCAGTGAGTAGAATACAACATTACTGAATGTGCCTCCAGTGCCACAACACAGAGTGGTCAGACACTATTTGCCATTACAAAAGAATGTGACTCAGAGTTAAAATTGCAAAAACATTTTTCAGTTACTTTCTCTCATATCTGGGCAAATATGGGAAACATTTTCAGACCCTCTCTGTCTGTGAGTTGAAAGTAAATCCTGTGTAAGTACCTGAGAAGGGACTGCTGCTGGAGGCTCTATCCTTATGGTAGGGTCCCATTCTCCTGGAGGAAGCACTGTTACTGCATCCAGAAATTCATCTATTGCTGATAGCAGATGATTGCGGTTGCGGGCTTTGTATGCAACATCATGAAATACTTCATCTGACATGAGTGTAGCCATGGCACGACCCACTTCATGGAAGTTTGCCAGTCCACCCTGGGAACAGCATGTTGTGAAAACCACATTAAGCCACTCCTTTTGCTCCATACAAGCGAAGAAGTTGTAATACCAAAATTTGTGTAGAGGTTAGGCTATTTGAGAGATGAACAAAGAATCATGGTTCAATTCCTGATAAGCTCTAGGGATTTTCTCTTCTCAGCATCCATACTGGTGCTAAGGCCTACCCAGCCTCCCGTCAAATGAATTCAGGATTCTTTCTCTGAGGGCAAAGTGACCAGAAAACAAAACTGACCACTCACCTCCATCTAGTGTCAAGGTTACGAATGTGTAGAACTGCACTTCACCCCCGCCCCGCCCCCTCATGCCTTCATGGCATGATGCTTAATGAGGAACACAGGCAACTTTACATTAACCTTTATAAATCGCAAACTCATTTTCACATTACATTCTTTGAACATGTGGGAAAATTAAAATGTTGAAAGAATATGTAACCCAGTACAGTATCTACTGTACTTAAGGAAAGATTGTGGGAAGAAAAAGGAGACTGGAAACTTTTAGTCCACTGAACCCATATAAAATGGAAACAATGTCAGAAGAAGAAGGGAGGAGTGTTCAGCATTGGTGTGAAGAATAGAAGAATTGGTTGCAAGTATCTTTGGAGCTGGGCCAGTGGAAAAATCGGACACAAGTACATTTGAAGTTTGTCATTAAAGGATTAAATGAGCTATTAACTGAGCTTCCGTTACAGTAAGGTTAAAATGTTGATATAATAAAGTAACAACATTTACAGTTCACAACCCAAAGACTTAATTCTTAGCATACTTACTGCTGGTCCCAGCAATATGAAGAGGAAACGTGTAGGGACAGGAACTTCTGTTAAATCTCCTAAGAAAGTTGCATGATTCAGTCGTATAAATGCTGAGAAGGTTTTCTCTAGAAAATCGACTTCTCCAACAAGAATGTTAGACGCTTCAGCCCCAGGTGGAATTTTTCTCATAAAATGAGTGTTACCCTGAAATGAAGGGAAGTTAAGTTAGTGCATACTACATGTGGTTGTTATGAACAATTCTAAGGTCTAGTGTTTGTCTAATGCTTCCATCATGAAACCATTTCATTTACAAAAATACCTAATCCACTGAGGTGGTCAAAATGTGGTTCACTGTCTTGGTTAATCGACTGGCTCACATAACGATTACATTTATTGCATTTTTTTCCTTGGCACCACAGCCGCAGTGGGCCTAGGCCTACCTCCATGAACTTCTCCGTTCACTTCGGTTTTTCTAGATTTTACACTTTCGGTAGGACTCCTTGGGTGGGTGATCAGCTCGTTGCAAGGCCTCTACCTGTACACAAACACAGAAAAACGCACACACACAAACTAAACATCCATATCCTGAGTGGGATTCGAACCCACGATCCCGGTTTCCAAGCGAGCGAAGACAGTACATGCCTTAGACCGCTAGGCTACAGTGACCGGCTTATTGCATTTAGTAAACAATATTATTCTTAAATAAGAGACAGTATTGCTTATAATGAATGCATGCATTAAGTTTTGTCTAAATAAAATAAAACATGAACAAATGACTGGATTACTGAACTATGACTACAATGTTAGTGTATATAAAATAAGTCAGGAAGTGAAACAGAACAGTGGTACAACTCCCAACAGTGGTGAAATAATGCCATAAATTTACAGTTATATTATGATCCAATAAAAAAAAAAGTTATTTTAACAAATGGGAATGAATTTGCTGTAACTGTGACCAAGGACTGCTGCCCACTGTAAACTCTCTACTTCATACAATGCAAAAGTCTCTCAAAACCAAAATCCTGAATGCATTCCACAGTCCAAGAATTCACATAGACCAGCTAATGTTCTTTCAAATAAACAGCATTACATTGAACAAATAATTTTAAAAATAAGGAATTAAAAAATCCTACAACATGGCCATCTGCAACTTCTTGCTCCATATCTCCTTGGTTTACAAATCTACACTATGCCCCATTATAAACGTTACCACTTTGTAACATCTTCAATCAACTTTTTCTTTCTTACACTTTAGAAAGGTCATCATTAATCAAATCAAGAACTTGTTTGATTACACAGGATACAGTGCATATCAGTTAACCAGAACAGTCACATTTATAGAACTGATCTTCAAATATAATTCTGAAACAAGATGTGCTTTCAATAATAACTGTTAAGTAAAATGGAATTAACTTTCTGAATGCACCTTGCTGTTACTGCATTTACTACAGTGAGATTTTGAAGCAATAGAGTCTATTTCCAGTCCCCCTGTATATTTTAAATGCCAGCTTCTTTTCTGTTGCTTTCTTTTAGTTACCTTGGGCTGGATCCCCTCACAATTCAATTCTCCTAATGCAGAGCCACTACTGAAGTTGCGACTTAAAGATGCTGAACTGTGGCTATGTTCCAGTCCCTGGGCATTGGGAGCACTTGCTGATCCTTCAGAACAAAATAATCAATACAGATATCAATGAATTTCTTTAGAAAGAATTACTGGAAGGATAGTTAAAAGTGTGATACAATTCTAAAGAAAAGTTTGATCAAATTCTGGACAAAAGTGTGAAAAATTCTTATTTTAATCCAGAAGCCTGATTCTTTTCAAAATGGCTCTTTCAGATAGTTTCTGTGAGACGTACCTATGGTCTACATAACACAGATGTCTAATCTAGATGACATGTGGAGACTGAAAACTTCTCTCCAAATTACAGAATTAACATAATTCAAGCAGAAATTTTTTAAAAATTTAAATTTTCTTAATCATTTCATCATTGTGAATGGAGAAGCTGCACAGTGCAGAAACCCATGTCATGTGTTATAATAAGAACTGTCCCATCCAATAAAATGAAAATCCTGTTTCAAATTTCTGTTGGAGCAATGGATTTCAACACCAAATTGAGGAAAATCTTAAATGAAGGTAACACTTAGATTACTGATTTGAAATCGTTGAAGCTGTACATTAGATGAGTGATAACCTAGAACTGCGAATATTAAATTTTGGTTGCACTGCACAGTTTTACAATATCAACGTTTTTGTTTTGAAGACCTGAATAACCAAAAGACAGAAATATATGAAATTTCTTAGATACAGAGTTCTGAATAAAATAATATATATATTTTTTATTACTGAAATATGATGTCTTTATAAAGTTATGAGACATATTGTGATATGATATTCAAATGGATGTATGGTCCCAATAAAATATCTTCCCACTGAATTCACTTACACCAAAGTGTTTAACAAGGTTTTAAAAAATTTCAGTAAATGCATTTTGTCCTTTCAGCTGGCCATTGCAAACATTTTGTAGTGGATCTATTAACTACAAATGGTTTACTTTCAACAGCTCTAACATAAAAGATAATTATTAGGTTAAGTTTAGGGTACACAGTGTAAAGACCATCAAAATTCAAAGTTAACAAACAAGTACAATGCTAACAAAATGCTCATGGAGATAAGAAATGGTGTGACTGACCATCTGGAAATGTCCTACTTGAAGATGTTTCAGCAAAATCCATTCTGGGCTCCCCCCCACCCCAGAATAAAACTGTTTTCAATTTTATAGCCACTTACATATCTCTGAGGACATAACAGGAAGTAGTACTACTATATATTCCAGTTTCACAGTGTGGAATTAATGTGAGTAGTAGCACTGTAAAAATTCTCAAAGTTGAAGAAAATTTTGCAAGTTTGTAAGTGGGAAGAAAAATGGTAAGATAAATATAAATGTAAAGTTAATGATAAAAGGATGATAACCCACCAGAGCAGAGGAAGAGAATAGCAAATGTTTTGTCTCCACTGTGCTTAGCCCCAAAGCCTTAAAGCATGCTGTGCTGCTGAAGCTATGTGAAGTGTTGATTGTAAAATTCATTTTACAAAGCTGCAAAAAGCATTGATATATTTGTGCACTTATTTGTTCTAATTACTGCACAATCCTTAAGTCAGATTAATTTTAAAATGTTGAATGAAATATTTCAGTCTGTATACTGTAAAATACCCAATTACAAATTAACACTTTCATTAGTGTTTTTACAAGCATAACTACAGACTAAAAATACCAAAAATTTAAGGTTAACTCTGATGTTCAAACGGTTGTATATTCCAATTGAAAAATTTATTTACTTCAATGAAGCAATTCTGCTCTGTTTGTCAGTACCTTTTCCTCCCACTTCTTTACTGTATTATATTTATAACGTTTTTAAAATATTAACAACAGCACAAGGGTGAATGCTTAAAATTTCCATGTAGGTGTTCCATCCAAGACTTGGAGAAAACAAATGATCTGACAAACACATGTTCCTCCACAAACAAAAAATATTTATTCCAGAAACACAGTGCATGTTCATAACCACTCAAAATATGTTAGTTGTTAATAAAATTCAATGGTTCCCATAATTTTCATTTCATCTTCTGTCCTGGTACATTAAGTAACACAATGCCCTGAAATGAAAGTAACAGTAACATATGGAAAGGTAAAACCAGTGACACCTCTCTGCCAATATGTTAATTTAATATCTAATCCAACTGTTTTACACACTACTTTAACTGAAGTATAAATAATATATTTAAGAAAAATACAAAACAAAGTCACATGCAATAAGAAATCAAGCAATACAGTTACAACAAAAATGCAAGCTGAACAAACCAATGGCAACCACAACCTGCATCACATACAACATAATTCAACATTTCCTTTAAATATCCATTTATAATGATGGAAGTTGCACTAGATGGCACTTCACAAACAACATGGCATAAGAACTGAGCATTAAATAATTGGTGACCATGTTCACAATTAGCATAATCATTAATATGCTAAGCATTCAAGAAGAGGGGAACTGAGTATGTTCGCAGGCCAAGCATACTTCTTCATCAAAATGGTCTCTCCAACTATACTATAAGGAGACAGTAATGGATATATTTCCTTTCTACAATGCAGTTATCTACTTCAAATGCAGAGGACATGGTGGCCCAGAAATGAGGCCGTGACAAAGAATCATGGATTGGCTGACCAGATCCAGTGTTGACTATTTCACACAGCTTCTTCCTTCCCTCACCTCTGCTAATGACTGGGTTCCTACCATGGTAGAAAGGCTGTGTTCAGCCACAGATCTGTTCCACAGATATCCACACCTCAAAAATAAACTCCTTCATTATTTCTGTGGTGGGTAGGGGCCAAGAAGGTTACAGTGACTGTAAATGGCGGCACTAGCCATCAGAGCATATTTAATTTAAAATGGGATGTGAAGTTTCTGGCCATGAGAAATGGGCACAGGCAATTCCTTCATTCATTATTCAACATTTCTGCTCTCCATCTAACACTGCTTAGATCATTAACCCAACAGCAAACTTTGATAGCTGCAGAAAGTTGAGCTGTACACGTGATGTAAGGCACTCTGATGATTGGCACATTACATCAAAGGAGTTTATTTGTAGAGGAAAGACATGCAGTGTACCTACAAGAAAGTCTTGTGGTAATTATATGGAACTTAGTCCAAAATCTTAGATTTGATTTCAATTCTCCAGTTTCAGAAGACAGAAAGAAATCCATGGACTAAGAGAAGATCTAGTAGAAATAGCATTACAAGACTTAAATATAAGCAGACTTTTTTAAATGTTAGTTCATTTTAATGGCATGATGTCAACTGCAGAGTTTCTATAGTGCCAAAAAAATGAAATAATGTGGCAGAGGCAATCATGGCCTATTTTAAGGTCTTGTCTCTGCAGCTGCTTGGAGACTAACGAAAACCACAGATAATCTGACAATATCTGGTCTGCATCAGTGGTTGCTATGATACAATCTTCAAGAATAAATATTTTCTATGTCCACTACTTAGGTTACAGTTTCTTGCTGATATATACAAATAAATATATAGTTACTAATGAAAGTCATATCAAATGCTGAGAATTAACATGAATGATGCTAAAATTTCATGCAATTGTTTTCCTGCTGATGCAATAAATCTTGGTATTATAAGGGCTAAACTACAAAGGGCCCAATACAAGTATACCCTTGTTAATGTGGTACCTGCCTTCCTGAATGATGTGGTGTAACATAAAAGATACATATCAAAAGCTTTGTCCCTTGTACACTCAGTGTTGGGAATGGGCATCAATTTCCATGCTGATAATTTACATTGATCGCTTTGGTAACTGTAATCTTTCTCACCTGACATTGCACGTTCATCAATTTTGTAATTTTTACCCTTTCTTTTGGTTAAGAAAGAAAAAGTGAAATCACAGAAAATGTATCCAAACATATAAAAAAACGAAATACTGGTTGAATTTAAATTTAAAAATTATATACGTCTTATAATATTTATTATCGTTAGTAATGCTTCTAAAAATCAATTTATAGCCTGAAATTTAGGACAGAGATTTGTGGGGGTTAAGCGGAAGCAGTGGAGAGAACAGAGTGAGAAGTACAGCCTCTTTTCCAGTGCTTTATCAACAACGTGAGGTTGAGACAGCAGATTTTTTCAGCAGCTTCCTGCTTCTTTTGCTCGGAACTTTTCAGGAAACCAAGAAACTGTATATATGCAGGCCTACAAAATGTACAGACTGAAAGGATGTGAACTTGGGTATACATGTACCTGGACTACACAAATAGGGCACTTACCTAAGCCTCAAAATTCCATCATTCTTGACTGGCATGAGATAGGCCCTGTGCTCTTGCTATGAGTATGTTTATGCGAGTTGTTTCCAAAACTTAATTATTCCATGAACCCCTTTCTTGAAGAATCGAAATGTAAGAACACCATCCACAATTACATTTTCTTTCTACAGAATTTCATTTTGTCACATAATTTCCTCTCAGATACCTATCCAAAATGACCCATCTGACATAACTAAATTTTAGTATGGAATTTCAAAAATCTCTTCAGTTCCAAAAGGAAGCAACTGTAACAGAATACAAAAATATTGTTTCATTTCTGAAATCCAAAAAACATGTAACAGTAATAGCAATGTTTCTGTAAGTATGCATTAAAATAATATTGGCACATAAGCAAGAAGTACTGCTTCCCTCGATATTTCTATTATCGTACAGTTAAGTAAGAAGAAACTCTTCTTATCCATACAGTGTAGCAAAATAATTTTTGTACTTAATTTTAACTAATAAGACTGAAACTATCTTGAATTTGTTAGATGTAACCTCAAGATTGTGTATTACTGCCATGTATATAATTACCTTTCTTATATTTACTGACTTTTCAGGTATGTTCATAATCTGCTTCCTCATATAATGCTACATGCCTAGCCCTAATGGTTTATTAGTTTTCAACATGAAACAGAAACAAAAGAAAAATAAATTCAACAAAGGTGGTCTATTGTAAAACAATCAATTATTATCACACAGAATTTCAGGACCCTACATTAGCTTTGGCTGGCCATGCACTGCCCTACTGTAATGGAATGTGCATGATATCCAGATAAGCACTGCATTTTCTCAACACCCTTACTCTGAATTACAATCTGGCCATTGGCCCCACAATGTTGGGGGATTTAAAATTCCCTATTCCAGCCAACATTAACAGTTAAATGGCATAGGTATAAGTTACACCTCAGAAGTATGCACAGCTACCAGATTAAGTCAGAAAATTAACAAATACATAAGCAGAATGGCGTTTAGTGATTGAAGTTCATACAAGTTGCATTAACCTCAACCACACATCATATTCCCCCCAAGGGGTTCATGAACCACAGTTTGGAAACAACTGCGTTATGCTTATGTCATCATTATAAATGGATAGGACTGATATTTTGGAATATATCACAGTACAGAGTAGCAGAACAAGGCAACAACAGCAAATCAGCACTTAGCCAAAATCTGAGCAATAGGAATAAGCTGCTATGTAGGTTACCAGCTCCGGGGATAGAAAGAAATCGGCCAATGTCTGTAGGCTTGGACATGTTGGCCATGGTGATGGCTGATTGAGATGTTTGCGTCGGTTCCTCCACTGCAGAGAAACAGGGACCTCAGTTTGGAGCCAACACACTCTCCATACAAACATTGCACTACATATGACACTCTTCAGATACCAAAGTCACATGAAGCAAATTCAAATAAACCATCACAAGAGCAAGAGTGGAGTGAAATACATGTATTTCAAATGCCATACGTAAATAGTGAAAGATAAACTACAGCATGGCCCAATATAAAGTAACCAGAAATATATATTAGTCCTGAATATTTCATAAACTTATGTATATGCAAATAAGATTTAAAAGTTTGTGACAATGGTACATTAACACAATTACTGCATTTCTGGACATTACCCACTGTCCCATTTTTACTTATAACAACACACAACATTGCAGAGACTGGATTCTAGGGACTAACTCTATCGACTGGGCCCAACTGAGTAGGTACCACCTGAAGACAGCGACAGAATCCAGTCTCCAAAACGTCATGTGTGGTTTTAAATAAAACGGGATGAGGGATAATGTCCAGAAACACAATAATTGTACTCATTTTTATGAGTTCTTCACATACAGGGCATAAAATGGACATATCAATAGAGATGTAAATATGTTTCTTTCTTACTCAAATATTTCATCTCCAAAACAATTACATTTTGAAGAATGTTCATATTAAAGATGTAAAACAAAGGTAAGTTTATTTAATTTGGTTCATGTCGGTCAAATATAAATCTTATTCTAAATGAAGGTGCATGTTATCAGTTTTATTATAACTTACCATAAAAAGAAATCTGAATAACATAAAATACAGATCTCATTCAGAAGTACCAAGTTTAAAATGTTTTCTGACATACTGAATATTTAATTAAATAAAGGGAATAATTTCTGGCTCTTGGTAGTGTGAACAGCTTTGCAAAAAATTCATGTACAAAAACAAAACTGAGAGACTTGAAAGGATTCTGACGATGGGGTATGCTGTACAGAACTATTAGACTTATTTGGACTCTGTCCATCGTCTGGTATATAGAAGACAAAAATCACAACGTTTTGGAGACTGCATCTGTCCCCGTCCTCAGGTGGATGGGGCAGGATAAACATTCTCAGATGGGCCCCTTAGAAAGAGTAATTGAGACTAGCTCTTTCTAACGGGCCAAACTGAGTAGGTTTATCCTGCCCCATCCACCTGAGGATGGAGAAAAGATCCAGTATCCGAAACGTTGTGGTTTTTGTCTTCTACATACCAGACGATGGATAGAGTCAAAATAAGCCTAATAGTTCTGCACAAAAACAAAACTGGTAGTTTCAATTCATTTGTGCTCTCTGTTGTTGAAGAAAATACATAATTACATATTTAATTAGTAATTCATTTGATCCAGTTTCATTATTAGAACAATAGTTACAGTTAATGTAATCAACATCTATATAATATTAATTAAATATTATCCAAAAATATATAAAGCAAACTCTTGCTATTTGCTGACTATGCATCAGGTATGACTTAGTATTAGTTGCAATAGGACCAGAATATGGAAGAGAATACTTGTACTCTGTTGTTTTATATGCTATTAATGAATTAGTAACAAAAGATGTCAGAAATGGTAGTAGTTAAGAATAGGAACAGAAGATGGCAACAATGACTGGCACTGGAAGATATGGTTGTGCATTGCAGCGTGTTTTATGTCTTAACATACATATATGTGACAAAATTTAGACATTTGACATTTAAATTTATTATAAACTGCTTTATTGAAGTTGGTTATTTATATACACACTAAACATACACACACATATGTTCAACATAATTATATGTCTATTTTCATTATTCTTGGTTTTGTCAATGATGGTTTAAACACATACATCACATAGTATCATACGACAGTATGATTAGTGAATACTGAATTGGAAGATATGGAAGGATGGTAAGGATTTAAGGATGTTGAAGGAAATATGCATGGGCTAACTTAAGGTGCTATCCTGGCATGGAGTGCGTGAGAAAAACCTGAACATAACAAGTCAAGATAACCAGTCTGCGGCCAATGATCTGAATTCCAGACTTCCATCATATGAAGCACAGGAATACTAATCAATTAAATGCAAAGTTTAGTTTGTTATATAATAAAATGTCAAATGATATTTACAGGACATGACTGTGCACGCTTGAGGCTGTAGTCAGTTTTCGAACATCCTTCAAGGACAGATATATTGCACTGAACAGGAGTGATGTTTCCTTATGGATTTTGTCAATATGGGATAAGTAAAAAAATGTTTAAAGAGTTCTCACAGGTAAGCATCTGGTGACCGCCTCTGTGATCTAGTGGTCAGAGTTCCTGGCTACAGATCCAGAGATCCGGGTTCAATTCCCGGTGCTACCAGATTTTCGAAGAAATAGTGGATCTGGAACAGGGCCCACTCAGCCTCATGAGGATAATTGGGGAGATATTTCAAGGAAATAGCAGCTCTGGTCTGGAAAACCGAAATTAACGGCTATCCACTAAAGTTGGCACTAACTTCGCCGATAAGCAGCGTTCGCTCAGTCGGTATGGTTCACTCACGGACTAAAACCATGGAGTTAAGCATCTGGCAGTGTGAAATGTGAAGACTGCAAATATACGAGAATTTTGTACCTCAGGAAATTGGATACCCTTAGAACATCTGCTACAGCATGTCCAAGAGATTTCAGGTGAAACCAGTGTGTTCTGAGGGACAAGAATTTTCCCATTGTATTACATAATTCACTAACAGTTGTTCAAATTCATAATTTCTTGATCAAGTTACAAAATGGTTCCATATTACAACTTCTTTATACATCAGGGAGCCACTACTACCAAATTCCTATTGCTTGCCAACCCCTACAAAATTTCCAAATTTGAGGATTATATTGAAGATTCTGAATGTAGGTATTATTTTTTGCAGTATTACAGAACGAATAGGTTTTTATATATTATGTGCTTCCTTTTGTGTATATACATTCTTATGTTGTGCATGCATGTTTCTTTATTTACATATGCACATAATGTCCATCTTCCATTGCTATACACTCTTCAGCAGTGCCAGAGTCAGGTGGGAAGTTTCTCCTTTCACAGCCATGAGCTCTCCCTTGTGGCAGTGTAAGGTTTTCACCCAAAGAAGGAGCACATTATATTCTTTGAGTAAAAGTAAAAATGTAAAGGTATCCCTGTAACAGGCCGTGAAGGCCCATAGGGATGTGAGATGTT
Organism: Cryptotermes secundus; assembly: GCF_002891405.2. Taxonomy (NCBI): domain Eukaryota; kingdom Metazoa; phylum Arthropoda; class Insecta; order Blattodea; family Kalotermitidae; genus Cryptotermes; species Cryptotermes secundus. The sequence goes on along the minus strand of NW_019731232.1, from coordinate 350,603 downwards.
GAGGGTCTCACATTATCTAGACAATCGGGTCGAAGATGGCGGTAAGGTTGTTAGCCTTACGCACCGGCCACACTTTACTCCCCAGGAAAATGATTTAATTAATTCCTGGTACTCATTTCTGTTAGAGGCTGAGTAGACCCCAGGGCCATAGTGCGGCTGGAAGGACTAAGTCAACTGAAAAAATCCAATGACCTCATAGGGACTTTGAACCTGCGACCTTCCAGCTTGTAGCATAGTCCCTGAACCAATTACGATACCACGTTAGAGTACAGAGATATAAATTTTAAGAATATTCAACAAAAACAGCCTCTTCAGGCACATCCCTTTCACTTCTGCAGCCACTTAACCCAGTGATGAGGCAAGAAATAACTTATGTTTCTGATGTGTGATACAATATGAATCTTATGCATGTCTTCTGAACAGATACTGTAACTTTCAAAGTTTCTTTATATTGGGCCACAATATAATAATATTTTGACCATACTAAGTATGTGAAAGAAACAACACTGCTCTTATATGAATGTGAAACTAAATAATATTATAGTACAGAATTTTTTTCAAGAATGAAACTTTAGTGAAGTCATTTATTATGAATACAATCAAAAGTTTAAGTTCAAACAGAACAAATACCGGTATCATGGCATTTCACTGCATAAAAATACAATAACAATTATAATAACACAGTAATGCAACATTCATAGTAGACTTAAAACACACTTTAAGTATACAATACAAAACAGAGCATCAGAAATGAAGTCAGTTTAGTCCAATTTGCAAGCAGATAACATTGCAGATGGGAAAACCACACCAATGTGCCAAAAATAAATAAACAAGTACTAGTAATCAGAATATATTAACCACTGATAAGAGAATTATTCAAACCTTGTGTAACTTGACACATTGCAAACCCAGTTGTGAATCCCACCACATGAAGCATGTAGTCAGCTATGGGAAATCATATACTAGTTATAAAACAGTGAAGGAAGTGAACTGATTCTTTCTACATTTTTAAAATACCAAACTTGCTCCTAATCTACACAGTAGATAGACAGAGGTACCCAGCATTTTAACAGCAACAACAAATACCAGAGTTAAAAGCAGAAAAACTACTGCTATTCAGATTACTGTCTTCTGGAATCTGGCACCATATAGTCTAATAAATAGGCACTGACATTTCAGAGGAACCTTCTACCTCCATTTTCTTCATCCTGAAAATGGCTGCAGCAGGTTCCTCTGAAGAAATGCTGGCACACACCACAAGACAGCAATCTTCAGATTCACAGCTGTGAGAACCTCAAATCTTACATACTACTATGCAGTTGTCGTCATCTACCTCAGATCTGCTTCCTCAGAACTGGAACAATTGCAGTTTAGTCCTGTAAACGGAACATCTTTAAATCCTAACCGAGACACTAAGGTACAAGGTCGACAGTAGGTATATCTGTGATGAAAATCATCATGGTCTTGGAACTGCCAGAGGGGTGGTAGTTGGTTATCATCAGCCACAGGGGCCAGTCATGGTACTCTGCCTGGTGGGCAAAGTGGGCATCCACTCGGGGCTCCTGTCACATAGGCCACGTGATTTAAGCCTCCCAAACTATTTCTGAACAGCTCAAGAATATACCCATGGAAGCGTTAGTCTACTTTATAGAAAGTTTTCAAAAATTACATCAATAATTTTACACCAAGATGGATTTTAGATTATGTTTTTAATTTGTTTATACTTTTTTCACTTTTGTTCATATAAATATATATATATATATAAATGAAACTATACAGACTTTCCTCTGCTCAAAAAATGGTGGGAGGGAGGATCCAAAATCAAACTTTGCCCGGAGACCACCTCTGACTTAAATTTTTTTCTTTTCTGTGGGTTATACAATGACACATTTTCAGTACTGAGACTATAGTGTTGAACGGTATGAAAAAAAAAAACTCAGTGATTTCAGTCCACAAGTGAACCATACCGACCGAGCAACCGCCACTTGTCGGCGAAGTTTTAGTGCCAACTTTTTGCGGATAGAGGGGGTATCACGTGGTCAGTACAATGAATCCCCATGGACTTTAACTTTGGTTTTCCAGACCGGAGCCGCTATTTCCTTGAAATAGCTCCTCAATTACCATCACAAGGCTGAGTGGACCCCGTTCCAGACCCACTACTTCTCTGAAAAAATCTGGTAGCGCCAGGAATCGAACCCGGACCTCTAGATCTGTAGCCAGGAACGCTGACCACTAAACCACAGAGGCGGTCATTAAACAGCATGACAGATGAATAATATATTAGAAAGGATTCTGTTGGAACTGATTGTAGTCAAATCAATGTGGTATCCTGGCATTTACCTGGGAGGACTATCAAAAATCACATAATACCTCGGTCAGGATAGCTGGTGTCCCAGCTGGATTTCAAACTAAGCACTTCCCAAACACAAATCCAGAGCATTACCTCCACCTCAACGTGTTCAGTTACTACCCTAAAATTTCTCTCATCATGGTCTCCATGCTAGTTTTGGCTGTGGTGGTGATCATGGTCACAGAGATGCTGATGATGGTGTGGTGATGGTCATTCATGGTGGATGGCTGTAATCATCAGTCATGGTAGCCCATCATGGTCACTGTGGTGATGAACACGGATGGGAAGGTGATGTTGACCATGGTAATGGCAGCAGTGAAGAAGAAGTGGAAAAATAAGGAGGAAGGAATATATTACACTGGGATTAAAGTGTTTAACAGTTTACCTGGTCCAATAAAGGGTTTGTCCCATAATACAAAACAATTCAAATCGGTCTTGAAACTTTTTTTGTACTTCCATTCATTTTATATATTAGATAAATATTTTAAATACAAGATGAATTAAACCTTTTATAATGATGTTTATATAGTGCATTGCATAAATTATGGGCACATGGTAGTGTAGTTAGTTGAGGCACTATGTTACAAGCTGGAAGGTCACGTGTTCAAGTCTTGATGAGGTAGACTTTTTTCAATGTACCTAATCCTTCCAGCTGCACTATGGCCCTGGGGTTGACTCAGCCTCTAACAGAAATGAGTACCAGGAATCTTCATAGGAGGGAAAAGGATGGCTACCACGTAAGGCTGACAACCTCACTGCCAACTGTGAGCCAATGTGGGAGCTATGATTTCAATAAGGTATTACTGCCAAGTTGATAAGTCCTATATCTTTGTTAAATTACTGAATTATGTATAGTTATTATTACTTTTGTGAATGTAGTTGTAAGGTGACTAGTTCTGTGTTTAGAACTAATGTGAGCATATGTGACATGTTCTATATCTGATGGTTTTGGTAGCCAGTAAGGATTTATAGAATTAAAAAAAAGATATAGATACAGAGGAGGATGAGGATGAGGATAAGGATAAGGATAAGGATGACAAGGATGAATGAGGAAAATGAATGAATAAATGAGGATGAAGATCAGAATGAGGATAATGAGGATGAATGAGGAGAAGGAGAAGAGAATGAAAATGAGGATGAGGATGAATGAGAATGAATGAGGAGGAGGAGTAGGAGGATAAGAATGAGCATGATGAGGATAAATGAGAATGAATGAGGAGGAATAGCATGAGAATAAATCAGGAGGAGAAGAATGAGCATGATGAGGATAAATGAGAATGAATGAGGAGGAGGAAGAGGATGAGAATGAGAATGATGAGGTTAATGAGAAAGAGAAGAATGAATGAGGAGAAGGAGGAGGATAAGAATGTGGATGATGAGGTTAATGAGAAGGAGGAGAATGAATGAGGAGGAGGATGAGAAAGTGGATGATGAGTATGAATGAGGAGGAGAATGAATCAGGAGGAGGAAAAGGGAGGATAAGAATGCAGATTATGAAGATAAATGAGAAGGAGGACAATCAATTACAAGGAGGAAGAGGATGAGAATGCAGATGATGAGGCTGAATGAATAGGATAAGAATGGGGATTATGAGGATATATGAGGAGGAGCAGAATGAAGAGGAGGAGACTGTTATTGGTAATAATTTTCTAAGCATGTTTATGGCTGTGGTTTATTGTTTAAGCGGCAGAACTACACACACGCTGCATGGTAAGATTGCACTAGCATTCTACCACAATACAGGGAACAGCTGCTATGGGTCCCAATATTCACTGTTGTACCTGGAACTGTAAGATAGGGACCCTTGTGATCCTGTACCTCAAGGAGGGACGTTGTAGAACTGGGACAGCTGGTACTGCGACAAACTGGGTACTGTTCCATTTGTCCACTCCTGTTAATGTCCTGCAAAGCTGACCACACAAGCACCCCTTTCATGCACTTATCATCCAACCATGATCGCAGTGCTATTTTTTCAATCAACTGATTGTGTTTACTGCAGTGCTTGCAGGCCTTTCTATTCCTACCACAGCCCATAGGCACAAAACATGCAAAACTACTCGATGCCAAAGCTCAGTATTTTGTATGTTTCTGTACCACTAAAATTCATTTCCAAAGGAATAATGAACATAAAATTTGTAGGCACAGTTTTTTCATAAAATATTAACATATTCACTGCCAATAATGGCAGACAGTGTTCAGCAGATCACAGTCCACCAGTAATGAAGTCTCATTACAGCACCTTAAACCAGTCATCCAAACATTACATTCCTTCTCCAGTGTCATACAACTGAAGCATGTTAAAAACTTAATTTTGGACAATTGAAATATGTATCAATGTTTACAGATATTTCATGTATGTCTTTGTTCTTCCAATTAAGAAAGTGGTTTTTAGTGTTTTAATAGCATATACATGCTCTGCTGTGAATATGTTAATAAAAAACTCTTTTTCACTTAATTGAAATATGTAAAAATTGTGAGAATGACAAAGCACATGTTACACATGCAGACAGGAATTCTAGGGCATGGATTGAAATTGGGATCGAACACTGTGAAAGTGTCGCAGATACAGTTATAATTTTTAAAATCTACAATTCTAGTAATTTAGAAGTGGAAAGAAAAAAGGAAAATGAGAAGAGAAAGAATTAAAAAGGAAAGCACAAGAACACCCCATTTTATTTCAATTACTACAGGAGACTCTGGGTTTATATACTTTACACTCTATTAAAGCACAATAGATCACTGAACGTCGCAATGCTAGGGCCAGTTTTGTGGCCCATCCCTCATACTCATACTCATTACAGTCTATTACAATACTGCTGGTTGATGGAGAACTGAGATAATAATCAGTAAAGAGGGGCCAATTTAATTAATGTGTATAGATATTTCTCTTCCTCACACGGTAGTGTAGTTGGTTGATGCACTATGCTACAAGCTAGAAGGTCGCGGGTTCGAGTCCCAATGAGATGGACATTTTTTCAATTTATCTAATCCTTCCAGCCACACTATGGCCCTGGGGGTGAACTGAGCCTCTAATATAAATGAGTATCAGAAATCTTCCTGGGGGCAAAGGGTGACCGGCTTGTAAGGCTGAAAATCTCACCGGTATCTGCAAGGCAAATTTCTAGAGAAAATGTGGGAGCCTTGATGTCTCACAACCCTATGGGCCTTCACAGCCTGTTAAAGGGATAGCTTTACCTTTATTTATATAATTTAATGTCTATCATAAACTTTTGAAAATGTGATAAAATATACTGCATGTCCAAAAAGTTGCTTTACTGAAACAGTGAAGTGATTAACTGTGATTACTTTCTCTTGCATTCATATTTGTACTTGCAAGAGGAGATAACATTGTGGTTACATGAGCACATGTTTCTATCAGATGTTGTGTTACTGGTGTATTCATTCAACTTGGATTTGGATGTAAATAAAGTAGTTTTTCCATGGAATGTGAGTATAACCTCAGCAAAGCAGGCTCAGGGTCATTCTGCATATAGAATAACATGCTTACAATGCCAGAAATAAAGCTGCCATTTGAGTAGCACTTCTAGGAACTCAACCATTTTAACTGAGACTCAACTTTCAACAGCATTTATTATGAAGGAAGCAGAGTGGGGCATCTATCAGTATAAGTAATATGTTTTTGGACATTATCCATCGTCTTGTCTATATCTAAAAACTGTCCTGTTTATTTTTCAAGACACAACGTTTCAGAGACTGGATTCTGTCTCCGTCTTCAGGTAAAACCTACTCAGTTGGGCCCAATCGATAGAGCTGGGCTCCAGAGACCGGGACTAGCTCTACCTATTGGGCCCAACTGAGTAGGTTTTACCTGAATACGGAGAGAGAATCCAGTCTCCGAAACGTTGGGTTTTTGAAAAAGAAACAGGACGGTTTTTAGATATAGACAAGACGCTGGATAAGATCAAAAAGCATAATATTTGTACCAATGTACCATCATCACAAACTTTTAGATCTCATCTATCAGTTTGCTGAAGTCAGATCAATTAACAGTGGAGATCAAGAGAATGGGTCAAATGTACAATAGAAATAATCTGATATTCTTGAAAAATCATTTCCCTTAATTTGAATTAGTGGAAAAGTTCAACAGAAAATTGAACAGGAAGTCTATCATAAACTTTTCTGACTTACTTGCCATTCCTCCTTCCTCCTGTATCCCTTACCCCTCCCTTGTATTTTTCATACATAAGAAAGTACAAATAGATGTTGTCTGACAGTTAATGTAATCTGTGACTATGCCTTCTGTAAATGCATAACATTCACACACATATTCAACCATAAACCATATCCTGTTATGTATCACAGATGATTTGACATATCAATGATATCAAAAATGCTAACAGGAAGTCAGTCATCTGTAGGCCATGCAACCTAATTAACTGCAGGGACATCTGGTAATTTATAATTTGAAGAGGGCTAATGGTTCCTTTTAACATTAGGTCACTCTTACCTTATGTACACAGTTACTATAGTCTTCTATTTTGAGAAGTAAGTGAGTATAAAATTCACTTTTATGAACACCTACTTGAAAGGCAAATGCAATTATGATCAGCCTACTAATCTATATGTTCCTCCATGTTTAATAATAAAACCTTTCTTTAATACAAATCAAGATTAAACAGGTGCATACTCAGCTCTGTGCCACTGAGTCATGATAAGAGAGGCATAAGTCAAAAGAGTCTACTGGAACTATGCTCTCAAATGGGCTTGGTGTGCAAATCTCTGACGATCTCAATGACTACAAATGAATAATGAACACTGGTGCAATAATGGCAAGCAGGAGAGATTTGAAGTACTGTGAGAAACCTGTTGCATCACCGCACATCCCAGAAAGAAGTGTACTAAGATTTAACATGAGTCTTTATAATAAGATGCCAGTGACTAAGAGGCTGTACCATGATATCCATTTCTGAATCATAACAATATTCGAGTGACCTGACAATAACTGATCATCTTTTATTTCTTATTAATGCACTAATAATTCTTATTTATTAAATTTCAAAAATATAAACATTCAATGTAACTGAACACAAGGACAATATCAGAGCATATATTACTGATCTAAAAATATAACTCAGTAAGAACATTATATTACATCCGAAGGTCAAAAATAACTTTATCATCTTCCTACATTATGTTAGGTAATAGTGTATCCTGAATTTAGTAACTTTTCCCATCAGTATGAATAATGCATGTCAATTAACATTTTCAAGGCTCAAATTCTAACGCATCTCTCAGGCAGAATCTATGTTAAAAGACTATGAATATATCTGGAAAAGTCAAACGTTCACTTTCCTTCTTCCTAGGGTGGGGGAGCTCACTTTAGCGACACTGTCAGTAGCTAGTAGGTCAAATGTTAGGGTAAATGATGAGCTGGAATGTATTAGTGTGGAACTGATCATGGTCTAATCAAGGTTCTACCATCGTATTTGCACAGAGCGACTGTTTGTATACTAGATCTGGCCTTTCTTTGCTCACAATTCAGACTTAGTATTCCTACTACAACATGAAGAATTATAGATGACATAAATATTTATCCTAGTATCACATAAGTTAGCATTATAACAGACATATTATTTCCTTAAGAAGCAATAAGTAAATTGATATTAGTTCACAGGGTACAAGATGGCAAGAATAATCATATATCTTTATATTATGAATGACATGTTCTTTTAAAATCCCTAAGGCAACAGAATGGCCATAAAAAAATCCATGACGTTAAAACTACACATAAATTGAATTCACTATTAAAGATCGCCAACAAAATAAGATATGATACTTAATGTTCTACAGTGGTGAGACTTACTTTTAGATGAGGAATGATTTCGTCCTATTTCCGCCAAGGATCGTATAATAGGTAGCCTAGACATATTAGATGATGAAGTTTCTTTACGACGCTCATGTTGATGTCGATGACGACGTAACAAAGCTTCTCTCACCTGCAAAGTAAATTGTTTCATGTTACTAAGTATGTTTATAAAATTATAGGTTCATTTCTCATATCAATTGCTATTATGTATTTAACCATCCTCACCATTATCTTTTCTTTCCATAGCAACATTCTCTGCCTTTGAAGAGTCCACCAAAATATATGAACATGTTTCCTAAAGCAGCATGTGTTACTGTATCATGAGACCAATGTGAGAAAAAGAGATATCGCAAACTGAACTGAAAAACACGGGATATTTTGTGATCAGTACTCAATATGTAGGATCTGAGGTTTTCACAGCGGTGATTATGAACAATCCTGACTTCTGGGATGTGGCACCATGTGGATCTTGTATGAACCGATGTTTCAGAGGAATGTGTCGCCTCCATCTTCAGAGTAGAAAAATCCGCGAGCAAGGAACTAGTGTGAGGTGGCTAGCAGACTGAGCCACCAGTTGAAAACACCCAGCTATATAAGAACAGAGGGAGGGAGAGTTGATCACATGGGAAATCAATAGGGGAGAGGGGTGGGGTCAGTAGAGATCAGGAAGGCCAGGCAAGCAGGTAGAAAAAGGTGGGCCAGAGCAGGTAGAGGAAAGTTGACAGGGGTGGGGAAAAGTCAAGGCTACTGAGTGGGCACTGACCCAGCAGCTTCAGGGCAAGAGCTGCCAAGTGTGTATTGACCTGCATAGCCTTTAGATCTGGCATCATGTTCAGGGAGCAGATGTGAGGTATTCCATGACTTGCTGAGACAAAAAGAACTCTCTGTTCATATTGTCGGGATAGAGCTCAATTTCAATGACCTACCTAACAATGTGATCCATGTATCGGGTTTTAGTAGCGAGGATTGAAGTATTGTGAAATTGAATGTTATGGCCCAATTTGACACTGAGTTCAGCCATGGCTGACTTGTCTGGATGTTCTAGATGGATGTGCCGCTACTGGACAAATATGAAGCACAAGAAATACTGGGGATCCTTAACTGGACTCAGGCAAGCAAAGGGACTCATATGAGGACCCTCTACTAAAAGAGCGAAGGAACTGTTGAAGTTAAACAGGAACCAGCTACGATGGGTGGTAGGACTACTTACAGGACACTGTCACCTCAAAGGACACCTCTTCAAATTGGGACTACATAACAGTCCAATTCATGAGAGGTGTCAAGAAGAAAACGAAACAGCCACACATATCCTGTGCAAATGTGAGGCCTTAGCTTATTTACGATTGTGCCACATGAGTCAATATTTTATGGAACCAAGTGAATATTTCAATGTCCCCACATACAAAATCCTGTGCTTCATTCGTAGCTCAGGATTGTTGGAGGGATAATCAGAAGGGGAGGCACAATAGATCACTGTGGTCGTGGTGCAAGGGCCAAGAAGGCCCACCCCTTATATATTCATTCATTCATTCATTCATTCACTGGATGTGCCGCTGATGCTCCTTCAACACTGTGTCCACGGAACGGCCTGTCTGCCCAATGTAGACCTTGCTGCACCCACAGGGGATTGTGTATACACCCAGGGTCCTTAGTCTTAACTATCTAATTTCCACCGGTCAGTCAAAGATAACTTAGGATGATTATTAAATAAAGACATGGCAGTGGACAAAAGCAATCATGGACAAATTTGCAACACTATCCCAGCATTTACCTACACAGATTAAGGAAAAACACGAAACATTTCAGTCAATATAGTTGAGCTCTGGGTTCAGATTTAAACCCGTACTGCCCACATATGAAACAGGAGTGTTAACTGGTTAACTGCAATGTTTAGTATGTTGGCATGTGTCAGACAGCTTTAAAATAACCGATCTACATCAGTAACACCAAATTATATTTATTACATTTCACATATTTCTTTTAAATAATGTTTCAATTTACCTTCTCTCTGCAATCAAAGGGCAGAGACCCTGCGTTGACCATATTATCCAGAACAAGATCTGCAACTTGTTCAAGAGAGGATGCATCCATGTCTAGCATGACAGTACCATTGAGTAACATGCTGCGGAGCTCAAACAGAGAATGAAGCGTGAGTGTGGCTACATGAGGCTTTGACCACCTGTTACCACCTTCTTCAACATCTTCTTCAAATTTTATCCATCTGTAAGAATAGGAAATGAACTCTTTGTTGGATGCTTACTAAGTACCAGATTTCATATTCAAAGATTTAATCATAAATACATTTTCTTAGCTTCCCATATAAGGAGTAGAGGAATCAAAGCATTGAAGGTGTCAACAAAACAGTTGACATTTGCTCTCCATTAAAAGGGTTCATCTATAAATGAAGGAAATAATGAATTATAAATAATGACATAATTTTGTAATATATTTTCAGTCAAAATATACATGTTATTTGAAATTTGTCAGATGTAATTTTAGAAGATCTGTACCTTCAATGAGTCTTTTTTTTTAATACTCCATAAAGATCTTCTAGGTATGTCATGATCTATACAGAAACAATGGAAAGAAGTCTCATAGATCCACCCCTTTGTAAATCTCTATGTATTTGTTATGCTCCTCTTACCAACATACTTCCAATTATATACACACACACACACACATATATATAGAATATATATATATAATTTTGCATAGTCGGTATATTGATAGTTTACACTACAGAGGAATTGGCTTTATTTTCAAGATCAATCATCACCTGTTTTAGGATTAGATTACATGTCGCTTTCATTTCAAGCCTGCACTGGTTTCATCATTAATAATACTACTACCGGCAAGAACTGAAAGCGCAAAAATTCAAAGATCCTTCAACGTATGACATTTGTGCAAATGTCAGTCATGTGTTTCTAATGTTATTGGTGCAAGGGGTTTAAGGAAGCACATACATATATGTAAATAAAACCACAAGCCTAACTTTCCTCTTAAAGAAAGGGGGCTAAACAGTGTATCTTACAAATTTAACAGAAAAACGCTGTAAATCTCACTAGAACAAAACTGTAATCTTTCTGAGTTAAGGTGCTTACAGGGATGTGGACATGATAATATCAAAATCCTATTTTTCCTTATAAAGTAAGGAAAATATGAGGTTAAAAGCACAGATCCAAGCTCAGACTGTATTCCTGTCTCCGCTATTTGGCGTATACAAACCTGAACCATTTTCAAACTGAATATTATATATACTTAACCTCAGAATGCAAAGTTCACCATGCTATACTTCCTATAGCAAAAATGTAAACATGCTCAGATTTATCAAGCATGACTGTCTTTCAATTCAATTACTTTAAACCCCAGATAAGTATACTTAAGTTGTCCTCCTGCTTTCTTAATTCCAAGTAATGTGTTTACATTTGGTACTTCAATATTTACTCTGTAAGAAACGTGGGAGTGCAGACAAAGTGAATTACAGGATGGACCAGCACAGGGTAACACTGAATTTGACTGTTCCTACAAAATTTAATTCAAGTTTCCAGAAATATATTAATAAAATATGTAACATTAATTAGTATGATGTACCACGAATAACTCAGTTTATACTCTTTGTAGATCTAGTCCACTTTACATAAAGAACACGCTTCCATATGACAAGCCATGAATAATCAGTTTATATTATAAAAAAGAAATGACTTGTCCTATATCACGTATAATGATCCATGGATATGAAATAAATAATTAAATAAATAAATAAATATACTGTTTGTAGATTTAGTCCACCTTATATATGAGTAAACCACACACCCTTCTGTATGATGTGCCATGAATAACTCAGTTTACACTGTATGTAAATTTAATCCATTTTGCACACCCATCAGTCAGTTTTAAACAGAAAGCTCTGATAGAATTATTACACCTATGTTTCTTCAGATACTCCTCCCAGCATGATGAGACCAATAAAAGTGACAGATTAATGACTGTACAATTTTGTGATTGTTTCTGCATAAAATTTACAATAATATGAGATATTATGCTTAAGATACTGTATTTTGGTTTAAAGATCATAGCAGGCTCCAATTGTATTTTGATCCAAAGAAGGAACAAGAGATTTTCTCTTCTCCACGGTATCCAGACCAGCCTTGGGGTCCATCTAGCCTTCTTCTACCCAATGGGCAACTGGGGGCTCTTATCCTGGTTGCAAGGTGGCCAGGCATGAAGCTGACTTCTAACCTCCATCTAATGTTGAGATCAAGAATATGTGGAGCTGTACCTCCATTCCCCCCCACTAACTCTATTCTTCTTTTGTGGATTATTTTACGATACTGTTGGTGTCTCTCATTATAGAGCACTGAATATTACTGTTTGTTAACTTTATTTGGAAAGGATATGAAAGGAAACACTAATAGCCTAAATGAGGTACCATTCTGGAATTTGTTTAGAGAATGAGGAAATCACTAAAAATCACAGGCAAGATAGCCAGTGTCCTAGTTGACATTTTAAGCTGGTACCTCTTAAATGTAAGTCTAGGGAATCACCAGACAACCAACCGTCTCTGATTCCCATCACCTTCATAGCACTGTGCTTAATTAAGCATGCATAAAGGTAAAAAAAGTTAAGGTTATCCCTGTAACAGAATGCAAAACCCCTTAAGGTTATGAGACGTTGAGGCTTCCACATTTTCTAGACAAGACCACTTAAGGTTATGAGATGTTGAGGCTTCCACATTTTCTAGACAATCAGCTCACAGATGATGGTGAGATTGTCAGCCTTATGTACTGGCCCCCCTTTACGCCCCAGGAAGATTCCTGGTGCTCATTTATGTTAGAGGCTGAGTTAACCCCAGGGCCATGAATGCAGCTGGAAGGATTAGGTCAACTGAAAAATCCAATGGTCTCACTGGGAATTGATCCTGTGACCTTCTGACTTGTAGCACAGTGCCTCAACAAATTATACTACTGCAAATTAAGCACAGGCACAATTTCTTGGGCTGGAGGCTATAATAAAATCAGACGAAACCATCTACCAATCCACTCATATAACATTTCGATCAGTATGTATCAATAATTACTAAAACCGGTTACCTGGCGGTTTCTTTCCATTCCATGTCATTGCCATCATGCACCAACTCTCCCATTTCAGCAAAGAGAGGATGTGGTTCATGCATTCCGTCATCGACATCTTCTCCGAGTATGAACTGTACACGCTGTGCTGGCGGTGTGACTGCAACATTAAGAGTAATTACGGTAACAAATCTGTATAATGCTGACCAATAGTTAGAAACTACAAGCAGCTGCTCTGAAGATGGAGGCAGTAGGTTCCTCGGAAATGTCTGCACCTATCAAAACACATGTCACATCCCAGAAAATAGTAATCTGCAATTACTTTTATTTTCATTATATACACTGCTACATTTTGATATATAAGTTACCCTAAAGTAATACACGTGTTTATACAGCATAAATGAGCTAAAACAGATAAAACCGGCAATTCTGGATATTACAGGACAGGAAGAACTATGAAATGGTGGAAGGATCTGGCTTTGTAATATCTGCACCAGGCTTCCATAGGGTTAATACTGGAAAGGATGATGACACAAACACCAACACAAGAGATGGTATATAAATCAACTACAACACAAACCATCAGCGAGAGTTAAGACAAATCAGTAAAGCTACTCCTTATCTCTGGAGAGAAGGGACTAGTTCTATCAACTGGTCCAAACTGAGTAGATTTTTACCTGAAGATGGTGATAGATTCCATTCTCCTAAACATTGTGTTTTAGATAAAAGAAACGGGATAATGTGTAATGTCGCAAAACACAATAATTGTATTGATGTACCATCATCACAAGCTTCTGGAACTTATTCATGATCCATTATGGTCACCTCATGTTCTTAGGGTAAAGATGTCTAGGAGTCTTACAATGGAATGGATGTGTAGAATGGGGGAAACAGCAAACGCATTCAGTGATTAAATTAGGAAACTTCCAGGAAAGTAACAACTATATAAACAACAGTCAATATACACCAACAATTTCACAGTTTTAAATATGACATTACAGCATGTGTCCAAATATGTCACTTATTGAACTAATGTGAATGCCAGCATAAATAGTTTCAGTATCCATTTAATAAGTTGTATAGGCCTTACATATATAAATTAGTCAATATGCTAATTTTGCAATAAATTTACCTCATTACTGCATGGAAATTAACTAACTCCATGGAGAAGAGTCCTTCTTGAAAAGCTAATAGTGTCCAGCTAATCAAGAAATACTCAACTCACCTCTATCTGGTGCCGAGGTCAAGAACAGTGGAGCTGTACCACTACTCCCCTTTATGTCTTCATGGCATAATAAGTAAAAAGAAAAAAATAGAGGTATCCCTGTAACAGGCCGTGGAGAGCGGCCTCTGTAGTCTAGGGGTAACGTTCCAACCTCATGACTCAAGGTACGCGGGTTCAAACCCGGCGGAGGTCATGGAATTTTTAAGGGCGGAAAAATTCAGGGAATAAGTCCTCCGGGAGGGACTTTAAGCCGTGGGTCCCGTGTCGTAGTAGTGTCCAAGTAGTTTCCAATGCCTCTGGTAGATGGGGAAAGTATCGAGGTACCAAGGGCCGACCTCGTTGGCTGAACGGGGCTGATAGCATGCACCAGTACTGGTAGGGTATGGCGACTGGTAGAATATCAAAGGGGGAAGTACAATAGACTATTAGTCGTGGTGCATGGGGAAACCCACCCCCTCTAATAATAATAATAATAGTAATAATAATAATAACAGGCCATAGAGGCCCATAGGGTTATGAGATGTTGAGGTTCCCACATTTTCTAGACAATTGGCTCACAGATTGTGGCAAGGTTGTCAGCCCTATGCGCCAGCCGCCCTTTACCCCCAAGAATATTCCAAGAATATTCCTGTTACTCATTTCTGTTAGAGGATGAGTCGACTCCAGGCCATAGTGGGGCTGGAAGGATTAGGTCAATTGAAAAACTCCAATGACAACAACGGGACTTGAACCTGTGACCTTCCGGCTTGTAGCATACCTCAAACAGCTACACTACCGCATGCCCCCTTGATGGCACAGTGCTTAGTCGGTCACAGAAACAACTTTACCTTTACTCAGTCAAGAAATATCCAGCATTTTATATTACATATATTCTTCTACTCACCATTTTGTTAAAACAGTGTGGACCAACTGGATATTTACTTACAAAAATTTGGCATGTATAAGTGAGGATGTCCATCTGTAATATGTAATTAATCTTCATTCGTATGTTTTGCATCCTGTCATGTATGTCACTACTAACTGATTTATCAACAATTTGAGTTTATCAGTTATTTATTAGAAGTATAAAATTGTTGTGATCAACAAACATATTTACATAGTAATGTAATTAGTGACTAAACCTCGTCTTTCAATGACTTTTTTTTTTAATTTCGCTTAGTGGAGGGTTGAGTCAAACTGGTTCCACTCAGCACGGTGGCCACAGATTGGCCTATTATACCTGCCCTGGGTGTTTATGATGATGGAGAATTTGGTGGAATGAAGATTGACAGGGGAAACTAAAGTACTCAGAGAGAACCTGACCCAGCGCCACTTTGTGCACCACAAATCCCACTTGACCAGACCCAGGATCGAACCCGGGCCACTGTGGTGCAAAACCAGCGACTAACCGCTTCAGCTATGGTGCGGCCCTTCAATGAGTTAATTTTGTAATAGAATCAGTAAACTACAAACATTTTTTCCATAATCCTCAATGCATTCAAACATAACCCAGTTCATCATTACTTAAAAGAAACAAGGCGAGGTCACTGATCTGACAGTTCCTCTGCGTTCCATTTGTTCAGTGCCGCCACAAGCCAACTCTGGTGGAAGGAAATATAAACGTCATGTTCCCCAACAATTCAAACTCAAAATATTATATTCATATAAATATTTTTAAAAAATCACAAATTATTTTATGACACTTTATCAAAGGTCAGAACTTCTATTGCTGTTTAAATTTGTCCCTGTGGTTAAGTAATTAAGGAACTTGCCATGAAAACATAGAGGGAGGGCTGAGGAATAACTCTACAAATTCTTAACTTCAGCACAGGATAGATGTAAGTGGTCAACTTCGTGCCCGGATATTTATCTAACTTAGTACATGACAAAAAACAGTTTATAAGTGAAATAAGGGATGTCCTAATACATAATCCATCATATACTGTTGATGAATTTTTGCTCTTCTGTCGGGATCAACAGCTAAGGAATAGAAGGGGAGTGCATGCTGACTTATGGATGTCCCACAGTAGGCATTAATATAGACATTAAGCGTAAGTGTAAGTTAAGGAAGGAGAATTATTATGTATTGCTAATTATCTTGTTGGTATAATTGTATGTGTAACATTGTATCTATTTATTTGAGGTATTCAGTTTAGATTTTAACTATGCTTGAATTGATGTTTCTGTGATTTTATCTGTGATTGTCTTGTGACTGTTGTTTGACAAGTTTTATATTCAGTGCCAGTTGCACACTTGTGAATACTCTGAAACGCTGATGTATGTATGTATGTATGTATGTATGTATGTATGTATGTATGTATGTATGTATGTATGTATGTATGTATGTATGTATGTGTGCCTTCATTTCTTGAAATGGAAGTGCCACAGCAAATTGATAGATAGAAATCTTCTTTGTTTAGGTGTGAAAGGACATCCAGTGACCATGTTCTCATTTAGAAAGCCTCTGGAAACTACTGAAATCACAATTTCATCTCTCAGTACTTTAATTGTAAATTGATAGCAATCTTCTTTAAAGAATTTGTTTTACTTACAAAAAAGTTATATATTTTAAGTTGCCATAGAATATATTTCTAATTTTTAAATGAGGGATAGGGAAATGTTGGCTTATGATATAACTACAAGTACAGCTGCATACCTATACACCAACAATAACTTATGAATCAAGTAGTGGATTCATAAAATTTGGTATAAGCATCATACCATTACAAGTCACACCAATGTACCTTTCAAATTCCTGTCATTAAGAATACCAACATGGCAGCAGTGTAAGCCTTTAAGTTGGGAGCTAGTTATTGCTAGCCTCAAAATATAGACTGAAGTATTCAAACGAAGGTAAGATATCAAAGGTTCTCCCCAGAACTTCTGGTTACTTTTTAATTGTTTGTTGCATCCTGTTGTGTATTTTAATGAATATTAGAGTTAATTTTACCGACCACACAACACGTTTTTTATTTACTGTCGCACTACATGTTTCAACCTCAAGAGGTCATCCTCGGGTGTACGAACACAGTTGCACAATCACACGCAATCACATTCGTTTTTCCACTTATTTNACGAATGTGATTGCGTGTGATTGTGCAACTGTGTTCGTACACCTGAGGATGACCTCTTGAGGTCGAAACATGTAGTGCGACAGTAAATAAAAAACGTGTTGTGTGGTCGGTAAAATTAACTCTAATATTCTGGTTACTTTCTAAATCACAGTTCTGTCATTTCTTGGTTTGGTACATGTATGCAACTTAAAGAATAATATAGTTCCTTTATCTTTGCAAGTTCACTGATTTTACTGACTAAACAAAATATTTTCTGTCTATTAAATTCCATTTATACTACATATCAGTTTGACCACCTCTTCCCAATAAAAACATGCAATAACGCATTAGTACTGAATATTTTTGTAATGTCAAATTTGACACTGATGGTAATTTCTAGTGTTTGTTAACAATTAATCTAAAATTATAATGGTCTACCACATAACAGTGAATTGCATCAAATATATTCAAGCTAAAGCGGCAAAACAATGTTAACTATAATAAAAGGTAAGATACTTATATATAGGAGAAAATTAAGCATGAAGTCTTGTATATTCAACTAACAAAAAGCTCAGGATAATGTTATTTTTACTATTAATTAAAGAATAATATAACAGACCAGTGACAGCAAAGAAAATGACATAACTCATAAACTTATATTATACTTTGAGAACAATATGTACACACCATTAAGCAATATATATCAATTTACTTATCTTGACTTAATAATTTATACCCCAGCTTTTGTGATATAAAGATAAATCAAACCAGTAACATGTAAGAAGCATATTGTTTGTATTAATCCTTCATGTATGATCTGATCAAGAAAGTGCTTTTTATCATCTTACTAAGGAAAATTCCAGTGGATAAAGTCCAAGGATGGCTTGAATGCAGGCAGCCCACTTAAAGTGCTTAAGTAAAGTCGATATAATGTCAGAAATCAACATCAGACAAAACACAAGTAATCTGGTTCACAATCCAGTTAATTCTACTATCAGAAAATCTTCTGTTGCTATATACTAACATTAAGCCCTGGCTCTGTAGTCAACTGGAAATTTCCCAACATCAACCATGTCACATGAAGGGGGGGACTTTCTACATTTAAGGACACCTGTCATATAAGTTGTGTGACATAAATTTTGCATTTATTAGAGGCAGATTTCAAACTGACAACCCTTATTTGTGCCCCAAAATATCAAAGGGAAAAAATTAACCCATAAGAATGATGCAATTTGATGACTGATTATCAGTTAACAACATATGTTGAAATGCATACACCAACATGATATGAGCAAAAATACAATTCAAAAATGAGTATCAATACATTTTGAAGGGTTTTAAAAACGTGGAGTTGATTACACAGGACTTATCTAACAATACAGGATAATTTCATTTGCCACAGACTTTTTGAAGGGATGGTTCTTTTTGGCAAAAATTAAATCATCTAACACTTGATGAGAATTAGCATACTGGAACACATACTTCAAATGAACAAAACACTGACTACATTCATAATAACATTTCACTGAATAAATGTATATTCAAACCTTCTTTCAGGATACAATCTATATGGCCACGCCATATCTCAAGCATTTAGTCGCTGGCTTCCCACCACAGCAGCCCAGGCTCGATCCCAGGTCTGCTTATGTGGGATTATGTGGACAAAGTGGCGCTGGGGCGGGTTTTCTCCGAGTACTTCGGTTTCCCCTGCCAATCTTCATTCCACCAAATTCTCCATCATCATAATCAACTGGGGCAGGCTACAATAGGCCAATCAGTGGCCACCGTGCAGAGTGGACCTAACTGGACTCCACCCCCCACTAAGCAAATTTAAAAAGAAAAATACAATCTATATGGCCAGATCACAATTCATATTAATGAGCAACATAAACAATCACAGTGTTTCTGAAGATCATCTAACATGAATACAAAAGGAAGACTTAATATTTTTAAATTTGAAGACCATGCATATGAGACTTAAAAATTGAGTTCCTACAACCCAGAAAACATTCTCCATCTCAATTACACAGATGAACCAATTTAAAGTAAAGTAAAGCTATCCCTGTACCAGGCCGTGAAGGCCCATAGGGTTGTGAGACGTTGAGGCTCCCACATTATCTAGACAATCGGCTCAAAGATGGCAGTAAGGTTGTCAGCCTTATGCGCCGGCCGCGCTTTACTCCCCAGGAAAATTATTTAATTAATTCCTGGTACTCATTTCTGTTAGAGGCTGAGTAAACCCCAGGGCCTAGTGCGGCTGGAAGGATTAGGTCAACTGAAAAAATCCAATGACCTCATCGGGACTTGAACCCGTGACCTTCCAGCTTGTAGCATAGCCCCTCCACCAAATACGCTACCACGTACCCCGATGCACCAATTAGCATAGTTTATTCTGAGAATCATATAAAGCACATACATACACTCTACAGGCAAAGTGCACAGATTCTTAGTAATAAGTACAGCAGTAAGCACTGTGTTTTATAGGGTTAAATATTAATTTACAAGAAAGGCATTATTAATTATTATGCAACTTAAAATGAACATAAAGCTGTATCTTTTTTAAATAAAAACGAAATTAACAACTTAATAAAGAGCAGCATTAATTTATCAGAACACCTAATAACATATTTTTCCAGCTGTGAAGTGAGAAGTACCATGCAATTTGTCTTAAGCAATTTACAGTCCATCAATTATTTGGAGTTTATTGATGTATAGGATTTGAGTTTTGAGAGCAGTGACAATTCATATTGCAGTCTTCTAGGTTAAGACATCGTGAAGTCTGGTAGGTAGGTACCATTGTATCTGACAAACATATACCTTCATCTTCAAGGTAGACAGCGACAGTAGTCTCCTCCAAAACATTTATATCCTCATATCAGACAACATGGTATCATAACCTAGAAGACCACAATGTGAAGTTTCTTCTTATTACAACTCTTACTCTGCATGCAGTTTGAACATTAAAACAAAATTGGTGGAATTCCAAACTATAATAAAGACAAGGCACCATTCTTATTATGGTCATTTGTTATATAAGTTCACTTTGTCAGAGTTAACATTTATATACCGTTCTGCAGCTGGAAGCAAGACACAAAACAAGGAAAGCATGTAAGCGGTTGCACTACAATCTTGGCAGAGAAAGCACAGGAATTGCTTACATATTTCACCATCATCTGTTATGCTGCCCATACGGCCACGCCGGGGCACAAGGATTTGCCCTGAAAACCAAGATTGCCACAGAATCCATTCAAATATCAGCAAATGCACAACGAGCTCTAGCCTGCAGTATTATGGGAGACAGACAGATATGCAACAAGACCAAACCAAAAGCAAACACCACTTGTTTCTTAACACTTCAAGTAATTCAGGAATATGGGTACATTTAAATAGAGTTTTAACTAGATTTTAACATAATTACTGGATTTTTGGACCTCTTCATCATCCAATGTTCTAGAAAATAGAAAATACAACATTTCAGAAACTGGATCTGTTTCCATCTTCTGGTGAGATGGGGAAGACACCTATTCAGTTGGGCCCCTTAGAAAGAGCTAATCTCTATCACTGGAGATTAGTTTTTTCTATGGGGCCCAACTGAGTAGGTGTCTTCCCCCCCCCTCCCACCTCACCTGAGGACATAAACAGATCCATTTTCCGAAATGTCATGTTTTCTATTTTCAAACATACCAGACTATGGAAAAAGTCCAAAAATCCAGTAAATCTGTGTGTTGTACACCATCATCAGAACCCTTTTGAATTTACTAAATTTTAACATCTTACATATTGACGTTTATGTAGTAAAAATGTCTCTTATTTGCACATAATATTCACTATAAATTACACATGATTAACATGGATGAAATCAGAACTGACACAAGCCTGCTACCCCAGGCAACAAGATATGCAACAACAACCCCGCCTCCGGTCAAAGGTTAAAACTGATCAATTTTCTCAAAACTCTGTGAAACAACATGAAACTTCCAAACATTGTGACAAACCCCATAATTGGTGTTGTAACCTTCAAAGCAGTTTTATTTATGTTGTTGTATAACATGTTTAGATTACCACAAATTAATGGCAAAGTTATGAGCAAGAGCAACCAATATTCATTGTAATTTTAAAAAAAGGTGCAAAAACATTGTACATACTTTTTCATGCATGGCTGACCTTGACTACGAGGGTAAGTCAATAAGTAAGTTACAAATGTACATAGAACTTAAACAAATAAGAGTACTGATATGAAAAATGTTTTCATTTCTCAACCTGTGCATTCAGGTACTTGTCCCATCATTTCACAAGCCCCTGAAAACCAGCAGCATAGAATTCTTTGGGCTGCTGTCGGAAACAGGCGGTGACATCCCTTTCTACAGCTTCATCATCAGGAAAATGTTCAGCCAAAATATAATGTTTAAGAGGGCCGAACAAATGGAAGTCACTTGGAGCAAGGTCGGGGCTATATGGAGGATGCTCGAGGACTTCCCACTTGAAATTTTGCAGCATCTCATTTGTCTTGTTGGCAGCATTGGGGACGCGCATTGTCATGCAAGAGCATCCCAAAGAATTGTATGCCGCTGGTTTTCATGGGCTCATGAGATGATGGGACAAGTGCCTCAATGTACAGGGAGATTATGTTGAGAAATAAAAGCATTTTTCAAATCAGTACTCTTATTTGTTTAAGTTCTATATCCATTTGTAACTTACTTATTGACTTACCTATGTACATTAGCATGAAACAAAACTGATTCTTGCACCATAGACCACTGTTTGTTACTGAGTACCGGACAATGAAATCCGGCCAGCCCATAATATGCTTACCACTATTTTCCTGAAGATACCACCTATGCAGCTTGATTTAGGGATACGGTATCTATAAATTAATAAAATAAAAAATGTAGAGATGTTTTCAAGAAAATCTCCATTCTGTGTTTTAGTGCCATCTGAAGAGCCCCAATTTTTGGAACTTATATGGTCAGTTTCCCCAGGCATCAACCCAAGATGGATGAATTCCTGAATATCGAATATGAACAAAATCTGACCAACCAATCAGGCACTAGCGAGACATACATACATACATCCAGTAGATAGATCTCAAAAGCCCTTCCATTCAGGGTAGGAGCTACCTCAAAAATATTGGTACCTACCTATAAAACTACATGGCATCACATCCTGGAATGCAGTAATCTTAATATTCACCTCAGTGAGAACCTAAGTCCCCCACAGAGAAGACCTGAACCTAGCATCTCAGGAATAAAAGTCAGGCGTGTTGTTATGTGAACCAACTACTTAGCACCTGTTGCCACACCTTTCATCAAAGAACGACATTTCTGCGGGCGGCTCTTTGCATGCATTTCTTTTTAATGCATGTATTAATCTGGGGGCACGCGGTAGTGTAGTTGGTTGAGGCGCTATGCTACAAGCCGGAAGGTCGCGGGATCGAATCCAGATGAGGTGGATTTTTCAATTTACCTAACCCTTCCAGCCGCATTTTGGTCCTGGGGTCGAATCAGCCTCTAACAGAAATGAGTACCAAGAATCTTCCTGAGAGGTATTGGGTGGCTGGTGCGTAAGGCTGATAACACCGCCATCTGTGAGCCGATTGTCTAGAAAATGTTGGAGCCTCAACGGCTCACAACCCCATGGGCCTTCACGGCCTGTTACAGGGATAGCTTTACATTTACCTTTACCGTACAGTTCGCTTGCAGACTAAAACCACGGAGTTTGTAGTTCTTTTGTTTGCATGTGTTAATTTGAAAAGTGCAGCCCAACGTTTCGGAAGAACGTATCGCCTCCTTCTTCAGGATGGAACGGTAAGCCAAGCAAGAAACCAGCAGAAGCAGGCGACAAGATGAGCTCAGCTCCAAACTAGACGGCATTAGACTCACAGGACCATCTCATTCATAGTAACCGCCGTGAGAACCCCAAATCCACTCACACAATTCAGCCGGCGAGCTAGCAGCTGAAGTAGTACCAGCCGTAACCAGCAGTCAGAGTATGATGTTAATGTGAGATGGTCGCCAGCCTGCGAGGACGTGAGCCCGGAAGCAGAGGAACGTTTCCTGTTGGAAGCCGCTACCAAGCAACGTGACTGTGTGATAATGATTTGTAAGGTGTAGTAACGAGTTGTAGAAGTGTACATTAAATCCGACTGCCAATCCAGACCCCGTCTACAGTCACTCAACACGTGACAATACGATTCGAGGTTAAATGATTTCTGAATCTGATACATCGTTAATTAACTTACATACAAATTAGTCTAGAGTTATAAAGAGCTGGAAATACAGTTAATTCATCCATCCATTCCTTCATTCTGCGCATTTCTAGACATTTCTCCGAGTTCACTCCATCCTCAGAAGCGGTTGCCAGGTTTCCAGAACTCCCAACTACGAGTATCTCATACCTTATCTGATTGCACATGTGTTCGAGACCGGGTATATAGAAAATATCTGCGCATAACAAAGATGAAGTAACAGGAGAACACAAAGAGGCGCGTCATACTTTTCACTCCTCAGCAAATAAAATCAAGGTTGAGGTAGGCGGTGCATATAGCACGAACTGGAGGGGCCAGAAATGCATACAAAATTGTAGCCGGGAAACCTGAAGACCTAGGCGTAGATGGGATAGTATTATTAAAAAAAATAAGTTCCCGGCAGAACTAATATAATTTTTATGATAGGACACAGAAAACGACGCGGTCCAACAATTCTCTTATTGCAGTGTGCGTATTCGATGCCGCGGCGTAGTTTTTACAGAGCCGTTGCCTAGCAAAGATAGGGGGGATATACATACAGTCACACAGATTGATGGGCGGGATTTATGAAGTACGCCGCTGAGATGGTCTCAGGTACGATATACATAACCGAGTTTCAGAGATTGGTCCAGCCATTCAAACGTTGATAGAGAGGATACACAGACACACAGCGAGCTGTCATATGCCTACTTTTATTTTTTCAAAATGAGGAAAAGTGGGTCAAATATAAATCTTAAAATAATGTGAGTGTTGATTGAATTCATCTGATTCAGAAGAGGGACCAGTGGCGGGTAAACACAGTAATGAACCTGCGGGTTCGATAAATGACAATTAATTCCTTGATCTGCTGAGTAACGGTTAGTTTCTCAAGATGGAGTCTGCCTCATGGAGCTGGTGAAGTAAATATGCACTGGAACATGTAAGTGCAATGGGCACAGAAAACCATGATAAAGTTACTTACTTACCCAGGCAGCTGAGCCCTTCTTGAGGAATTGCAAATTCTGTAGGTACTCAAAAATTTTCCAGCATTTTATGGAAGCCGAAGGTTCATTACCGTGTTCACAAGAGCCCTCCACTGGTCCCTATTCTGAACCAGAACAATCCAATCCATACCATCCTATCTCTCTGAGATCCATTTTAATATTATCCACCCACCTATGCCTTGGTCTTCCTAGTGGTCTCTTTCATTCTGGCTTTCCCACCAATATCCAACGTGAATTCCTCTCCTCCCCCATTCGTGTTACATGCCCTGCCCACCCCATCCCCTTGACTTGATCATTCTAATTATACTTGGAGAAGGGTACAAGTTATGAAGCGCCTCATTATGCAATTTATGATAAAGTTACGGCCAGATATTACGAGATGGGCCCAGATCTGTGTAGAATCAAGCAGTAATAGTATTGTCACATGTGTAGGCGGGAGTACAAGTTTAGATTGGACTGTCTGCCAATACGTCTGTTACCGGCTGGTGGACTTTCCAAACGACCCGAATTTAAATAACTCGAAGTGGCATCATATTCTAAATTTTCTTCTCGGACATAGTCTTGAGTTCTTTGCGGCCCGGGTTCGATCCCGGGTCTGGTCAAGTGGGATTTGTGGTGAACAAAATGGCCCTGGGGCAGGTTTTCTCCAAGTACTTCAGTTTCTCCTGCCAATCCTCATTCCACCAATTGCTCTACAGTCACCCTCACCTATCATCTGGGGCTGGTACAATAGGCCAGAAGTGGCCGCAGTACAAGGGACTTAGTCCCACCCCACTATCAATAAAAAATAGTCTTGAGTTTCCGAAAGGGAAAAAAGAGGCAGAACGCCGAAAAATTATATCCTCTTGGATATAATGCCGGTGTAGTCCTCTGAAAGTTGTTCGACGTTTCGACACTCTTCCGAAACGTCGGTTGAATTTTAAGAGCCTATACAACCTCTGTGGTCTAGTGGTCAGAGTTACTGGCTACAGATCCTGAGGTCCCGGGTTCGATTCCCTCGCACTACCAGATGTTTTTAGAAGTAGTGGGTCTGGAACGGGGTCCACTCAGCCTCGTGAGGATAACTGAGGAGCTACTTGAATGGAAAAGTAGCGGTTCCGGTCTAGAAAACCAAAATTAACGGCCGTGGGGATTCGTCGCGCTGACCATGGGACACCCTCTATCCGCTAAAGTTGGCATTAACTTCGGTCGACATAGTTCGCTTGTGGACTAAAGCCACAGAGTTATACGGCCTTATAACTCAGTCTTCATAGGAATCGCAGGGTGAACTTCAAATCCTGCAGGCAGAATGTTGATGTCCATTAATTATTTGTATCGCAGTTTAGGTTTTCACGCCGGTGGTTCCTCAGATTGCAGCATTCTTGACTGTGACACTGTGTAGTCTTGTAGGCTGATACAAACTTGTCAAATAAACATTCCGCCTACGTCTTCTGGGTTGAAATCTGTGTGGTAAGCCCAAGAAAAGGACGGTTTTCCAGTTCACCGTTCCTACTGACCAGGACCGGGATCTGGTAACCGTCTTGCTTAAAACCTTCGTACACGACGCAACGGATGCCTCACAGTACAAGCCTCGAATCTGAAGATATAGGCAGTAAATTCCTATGAAAGTACAAGGTATCATAACCCAAGAGACCACAACATGATAACTGAAATTATGTACCTACAAAGAGAGACGCTTATGAGGTAATAGCAGACAATCGAAATTAATTTAATATTTTTTCTTTTAAATTATTGTACATTTCGCAATAAGCCAAATGAGTACAGTCAGCGACCTCCTCAGGGGTACAGCGACCTGGGCGTGAAGCTGACCACTCACCTCCATCTAGTGCCGAGGTCAAGAATGGTGGCGCTATCCCTCCACTCCACCATATGTTTTCATGGCATAATGCTTAATTAATTAAGCAGAGGGACAACTTTACCTTCGCATTACGTACATAAATAAACATTTAATGAGGGCAGTCTGGCCAATACACGTTTATTTACCAAAATACGTGGGCCTAACGAATTTTAATTAATTCTGATATGCCTATACGAAACTAAAATAATTTTATTTCATATTAAAATCTAATTTCACATATTTCGCAACAAGATTCTAAAAATATACAGTGTACAAGAGAAACGCTTGACAGAAGGAATTACAAATGACATGATAACATATATAAACTGCTTAAGTACATAACAGAGATAACCTTAAGTACTTAAAATGTTTATTTAGATAACCTCAATAAAAATGTGCATGCTCTTACGCAAAAAAAAATAATACTTTCATTAAATATTTATTTACACGCATGTAGACATGAATACTTGTACAAGAAAGCTTCGTCTAGAAAATGAGACTTCGGTAATCCTCCCGTATGCTGGAAAGTCCACTGCTGATTGCTGACTGTACAAGATAAGATATTAATTCGTAGCGCAAAAATTGTTGTCTAACTATCTATATAACTGAAATTCAAACGGAAAACCTGTACTGGCCATAAAATGCAAGTTTTCTTTTCCTCTGATTCTGCTTGGAAACATTTCTCGCTCCGGTAAATACTGTAACGTGTATGACAGACGACAGACGGGGATTTTATTGGTGAATGGATTTACTCGCCTTTTATAGTACACCCAGCGGAACTATAAACAACTGCAGCACCACCGCTAATCTCCCCAATTCATAAATCACCATAGCAAAGCTTAGCGTTTTACAGCCTGTGTCTTCACCAGCGGTTCCTAATAACGGCTTCTAACAGTGGAGATTCTTCAGCTTCACGCGCTCAGGTCCTATCTTGACAGCCTCCCGTACAGGGACTCATCTGACTCATTATCAAAGTCAAAATTATTTTACACATGTTTTCGCTCGCTCGAAAGCTGGGATCGTGGGTTCGAATACCACTCAAGGCGTGGATGTCTGCGTGCTTTTATTCTGTATTTGTGTTATTCTGTGTGTAGGTTGCGGCCTTGCAACTGGCTGATCCCCCGTCTAAGGAGTCCTATCGACTGTGCATAGATTAATAAATTGAAAAGGAGGCCAAGGTCCAACAAAAGAATTATAGACGGGTGGACGGACGGATGAGTAGACATATAGAGGGATAATGTTGTATTTTAGCGTCCTGTTGCACTGATTTTCATCCATGATATGTATACAGTGGCCGTCTTGTAGTGCACTCAATTTCACCTGTTACTTCACGACATGTTTCGGCAACATAGTGCCATCGTCAGGTGCCTTATTACGCTAATCTACTGCATTGCTTCGCCGGTCACGGTAGCCGAGCCGTCTAAGGCATGCACTGTCTTCGCTCGCTCGGAAGCCGGGATCGTGGGTTCGAATCCCACTCAGGGCATGGATGTTTGTGTGCGTTCTTCTGTGATTGTCTACAAGTAGAGGCCTTGCGACGAGCTGATCACTCGTCCAAGGAGTCCTACCGAATGTGTAAGATCTAGTAAACCGAAGTGAAACGGAGAGTTTCATGGAGGTAGGCCTAGGCCCAAATTTGGGCTGTAGCGCCACAGAAAAAAAAAACTTGCATTGCTTGCCATTATATGTCTTTATAAAATTATTTAAGAAGTATTTAAAACGCGCGTATTCGTCAACTATAATAAATTTACACACACTAAAACTTGTTAAGATTATTCATCTTATGTGTCTTAATTAAAAACTGCGTGTGGTTCTTCCACTATGAGGGTCGTTTTTCTTATATTCTGTGCGAGTGCTGTAATTACAGCACTCGCAGCTAAGAAGGGAACACACATCACAAGACACGGTTTAACATGTAAATATCCTTCACATTGTGACAAATGACTTACTACTGAGACAATGACTCTGACAAAAGACAGATCCGTCCTCTCGTCAGAGAGGGCGCCCCACAATAACAAGACCGAAACTGTCAAACAGTAATAAATATCTAGTCATAGGTCCCAGATTGGGCTCGACGCCAAGAATGACTGACTGACTGATTGACTGCCTGCCCGTCAGTCGCAATGTGACTTTGACTTTGAGTGAGTCAATTCTCGGTAGGAGATAGCCACTGGAAGTTCGTAATTGAAGAGGAATTAGAAGTCGGCCTGTGAAGACTTGGCGTGTGAGTTGAAGACTTTCTGTGTGCTGTAGTGCAGTGGTATCTGGAGTGTGACAGTTATAGTTCCAGTGTTAGAATCCGTTGCCAGGAAACGAATAGGGAAAACTTTGCAGAGGAATAGCCATTATTGAGATCCGTTACCTAGTAACGACTAGTGTAAGAAGACGTCGAAGACTTTACTTATGTTTTATAATTACAGCGACCCTTAAAGTGTTTTAATTAACTGTAGTTACGACTTGCGAATATCCAATAAATCGATTCGCCAATCCAAACCCGCGTCTTTAGTCACTAATACATGTGACAGTATTATTTACCGCAATGTCTCTGCATAGCGATCGTTTTGTGCATTAAAATTCAAATGTAGCCTTTTTTAAACCCACTTTGTAATATCTGTTCGTTTGCAAAAATATTTGTTTTGTCACGTTTGCAAAATTACCTGGCGAAACATTTTTAAGGTGGCGGCCACTTAAGATCCCCCACATCAAAACAGGAAGCAGGCTGGGGGAACTTTTTTAGATTTGACCATCACAGAATTTGGCCCACTGAAAGAACCGTGTTGCATAAATATGAGCCCATATTATCACATACCAGCAGTTCGCTGTACGGGGAGACGGCCATTGCTCCCTGAGGATAGACAGCGAGTCATTCTTAAGACAGGAAATTCCTTGTTTAAATGCTTACAAGCCCATCTTTTTAACCTTGCACAAATAGAGTGGTGCATCTAAATTATGACGCCATTGCGAGAAAAGAAAATGATTAGCAAATTTCTATACAAACAGTTACAGAGGTGGGGATAGAGTTCTCTTTGTCGTACGTAATGAAGTCACAACGTCAGCACCTAGCTTTTATCTCCGCTGCTTGTTAGCAAGTCGTGTTTGACCTCGGATACTGTCTATCGGAATATAGATGTCAGTGGGGAGGTAAAGAGGGGGTAAGTACATGACGTACAACATGGTCAGAGAGAGGAGTGGGGAGACCGTGTACCCTGATATTTCTGTTCTGAGGGACAGTAAACATATGGATATCGTTGTGAATGGAAAACTCGCACGGCTGTGATGAATTTTCTGCCTGTAAAAGTGACGTAAAAATGCTCGTTCATGCTATGTAGGCGTATATGCAGTTTAGCACTATGGTAATAATTAATACACAGCAACATGGATGACGTAATTAATTGCCGAGTATGCGATAAATGTGAGGTTTTAGATACCATTGTGAATGAAGTGCAATAACCGGCGTCATACAATCACAATAATGGTTTTTTATTGTGACAAGAAGACGAGGAAGAAGACGTAAGAAGATGCTGGATGACCTTGGGGACAGAAGAGGATACTGTCATTTGAAGGAGAAAGCTCTAGATCGCATTAAGTGGAGGAATTGTTTTGGAAGAGACTGTGGACCTGTCGTCTTGACAGATTACTGATGATGATGATGATGATGAACTCCAAGATTCTCAAAAAGGCTCATAGCACATTATAAGCCATGCTTCGGAGCAAAACATGAAGAAAACCTTTTTAAATGTGCATTTGTTCCATAACAAGAAGTTCTGTGAAGAATTAATAGCCTACTTCCCTTTGATATATGAACCATATAGAATATGCCTCTACCAATTCTTCTTTGCAGCGGGAACGCTTTACCGAGTTATACCTAGCAACGACATGGAGTTACACAGACCCATAGACTCTCCTTTGACACGGCACGGACACCACAGAAAATGACGCGTCCAACGATTCTTGTATTGTTGCGAGTATTCGTTGCCGCGTGAAAGTGTTTACCGAGCCGTTGCCTAGCAACATTAGGAGGGATACACATACTGATGGGAGGGATTTATGAAATAGGATGTTGAGATGGGCTCAGGTGTCATGATATACATACCGAGTTTCATAAGCATTGGTTCATACATTCAAAAGCTTGACAAGAGAGGGTACACAGGCAGGACGGAGATCGCGTAAGCCTACCCTGGGAAAGTAGGCTAAAAAAGACAGGCACCTACATGAAAATACACAGAGAAGGTACAGTGGCACTCATGCGGAAATGAAACACAAAGGTACAGTACGTCCACATCAAAAGTACACATGCACTAAATACACAACACATGGACGGCTCACTTCGCATGCGCATATGAGCGATATCCATCACAAGTTGGCGCAACCACAACACAATATAGCACCAATTCTACAGCGTTTGGTAATTTGGTCAACCGTTCTTTCTGTGTAGCGTGCCCAGTGCCACAGAGCTTATCATATCCCAACGAAGAGAAGGCGAGGCAATTACCACGTTACGTCATCATTTACTGTTCAACAAAGAAGACGAAAACAAGGAAGGAAGAAAGAATGAAACATCGGCGTAACTTTCGGACAAACATTGCTCTTTCCATTGGTACATTGATGCTGAGACTCGTCAAGGTCGACCAGTTAACCAATCGCTAACCTCAAGGAAATAGCGGTTCCGGTCTAGAAAACCGAAATTAAGAGCCGTGGGGATTCGTTGCGCTGACCACGTGACACCCTCTATCCGCTAAAGTTGGCCGACTTCGCCGACAAACGGCGGTCGCTCGGTCGGTATAGTCCGCTTGCGGACTACATTCCATGTAGTTCTTTTAGCTCGCCTTCTTTTCGTCGTAGGAAAGTATGAATCCCAAGCAGTTTTGATATCACTGGTGTCACAGGACCGTCTGAAGGAAAAGACAGGACAGAGACAGTGTGATGAATGCATAACTTACTTGGCCGGTCATCATCTTCAGTGCCGGATGCATTCGGGTCCTTGTTGATCCCGTTCTTGTGGTGGTGTTTGTGGCGCCGATGATGAGACCGGCGTCTGTTCCCGGGAAGATGAACCCCAACGTAAACCGTATGAGCGCGGTGACCTGGAGACGAAATCCATTTTTACACACACTCATCTCAATGCATACAAATTATTCTGTAGGGGACAGTAATTTATCTTCTTCTAGGTCAAGTACGGGGCTAGTAATTCATATTCGAGGGTTTGATGGGACTATTTTGTGAACTGACAGTGTGCTGAAGAACCTAGTGACAAAATATTGCACTAGCCACGGATGATAGATGAGTATGGAGTATTTGGTACAATGAGAATTTGCAGGGGAAACTGAAGTAAGCGGAGAAATGCCTTAGCTTTATCCGTTTACAACACTTTCTCGATTTCACCCACAAGAAAGTGAAAATTAAGAAATTCTCGTGATAATGTCTGAACATCACTGCAAGATGAAACGAATGTCCTACGGGTCGGAAACAGGACGCATTTGCACACCCCTAGCTGATGATTTCAGTCTCTAGATAACGGTAAAGCCATCCCTCGGAGGCCCACAGGGTTGTAAGACGTCGAGGTTCCCACATTTTCTACACAATCGGTTCACAGATTGTGGTGAGGCTGTCAACCTTACGAACCGGGCCGCTCTTTATCCCCAGGAAGATGCCTGGTACTCATTTCTGTTAAGAGGCTGATTCGACCTCACGGCCATCTACAAAACGTGAAAGCCTTGACGTCGCACAACCCTATGGTTCTACCCGGACTCTTACAGGAGTACCTTTACATCAGGAGTAACGGGAATGATGGAGAGGAGGCAAGGAGAGAGGGAGAGGCTCAGATGAGTTCGTGGCCATACTGTATCACGTGATGAGTCATCGTCGAGAAAGTACTAGAGTCAAAAAGTGGAACAAATTTTGAAAAGCGGTGTTACACAATAAATTAAAACTGCACTCAAGCGTTTAACACATGGGATGAAAGTGAAAGAACATAGTATCCTTTAGGATGACTTCAGACTCAAAATAAGTCATCTTGCTTTCCAAATTCCTAAACATGAACACTTCAAACACTGAAAAAGTTAGTGTAGAGAGACAACGCCCTTTCTTTGTATTCGAGACTGCCGGTTCGAAATCCGCCCAGGAAACCGGCTAACCTGACAGGCGTTTTTTTGTAGTATTCATTGGATACAGGGGGCTTTTTATCCACAGGGGTAAAGTGGCTTCTGAGTGAAAATGACCGCTCAACTCCATATACTGCCGAGATCAAAAATAGTGGAGCTATACGTCCACTTCCCACATAATTCTTTTGTTTTTATTGCCAGTGGGTTGGGACTGAGTCCCTTGTACTGCGGCCACTTCTGGCCCATTGTACCAGCCCAAGATGATAAGTCAGGGTGATTGTGGAGCAATTGGTGGAATGAAGATTGGCAGGGGAAACAGAAGTACTCGGAGAAAACCTGCCCCAGCGCCACTCTGTCCACCACATATCCCACTTGATCAGACCCGGGATCGAACCCGGGCCGCCGCGGTGGGAAGCCAGCGACTAACCGCTTGAGCTATGGCGCGGCCTCACTCCCCACATATCTTCATGGCGCAGTGCTTATTAAGCACAGGAGGCAACGTTACCTTTACCTCAGTCCACCAAGGCAAGTTCCAGGGTAACACCTCCATTACGCCATGACCACTTCCTTCCCAATTCTTTATCATTCGTTTATTATGCAACCATCCGACGCTATCTATCTATCTACGGCTCTACAGCCCTTTGTTGGACCTTGGCCTCTTTTTCAGTTTCTTAATCCTATACACGATCGATATGACTCCTTGGACTGGAGATCATCCTTCGCAAGGCCGATACCTACACACAAAACACAAACACAGAATAAACGCACAAAGACATACATGTCTTAAGTGGGATTCGAACCTACATTCCCAGCGTTCGAGCAAGCGAAGACAGTTCAGACCGAGCGGCCACTGTGATAGGGCTAGGTAAAATTATCCCTGCGCTTAATTAAGAATTACGTCATGAAGATGTATGGGGGAGTGGAGGTATAGATCCACAATTCCTGATTTCGGCACTTGATGGAGGTGAGCTATCAGCTTCACGGCCCGGCCGCTTTCCTTCGGGGAAAATAGCCCCCGGTACCTATTGGAAAGGAGGCTGAGTGGGCCCCAGGGTTCGTCTGGACGCTGTTGCCGGGAATCGAATCCAAGTTCCCCGACTAGTGGCTAGCCACTGTTAATACTGATACTAAGAACTGTAAGTAAATCCTCTTGGTTCCAGTCTACAGCGCAGGACCCGGGTAAATCGACTTGTGAGCACGCCTCAGTGCCCTATGAGACAGGCGAAGAAAATCGATACATATCTGAGGCAGTTCACTGAATTAATTCCAGCAATTCTCAGACTCAAAGCAGGTGTTCCAAGCGACCAGGTGCATATTGCTTTCGCAGTCACTACCGCTGCTTACCAGACTGTAGTTCGATAGCCCACTATTACGTATCAAGAACAATGGCTTAGCGGTGACGTTTCTCTTTTGTTTGTATGCTTGATTTTAAAGACGGTCCAGATTCATGAATTATACGTTTCTGTAACTAACGTTGTTGTTAACACAACCAGACGGCTCAGTAACGCTAACAACAAAGCCTTACAGCCTAAATGGCACTCCCCAGCTCTTTCTCGGTCCTCCGAGTGGAATTTTCTAAAATGTTTCCCATCAAAATTCTGCATACACTCATAGTTACCTCATCACAACCTCCTTTTCGTTGGTTACAGTATTTTTCCAGGGGCACATGGTAGCGCAGTTGGTTGAGGCATGCTACAAGCCGGAATGTCGCGGGTTCGATTCCCAACGACGTATTTCACTTTTAATTGACCTGATCTTCCCAGCTCCACCATGGCCCTGAGGTCGACTCAGCCTCTAACAGAAATGAGTACCAAGAATCTTCCGGGGGGTAAAGAGCGACCGGTGCGTAAGGCTAACAACATCACCGCCATCTGTGAGCAGACTGTCTCCAAAATGTGGGAGCCTCGACGTCTCAAAACTCTACGGGACTCCACGGCCTGTTACAGGGGTCCTTTTACCCTTTTTTTACCTTACGGTGTTTCTCAAGAATGGGGCGCGTACCACTTGTGGAACTTGATAATTGACTGTGTGCGTCTTGAATTCTCGAAAATAAGAACTTACATTTATTAATATAATATTAAAATGTGCATAATTTAAGTATATACTCATGGGAGGGGGAAAAATGTTTTCTTTTTCTTAGAAGGAAGGGGGGAAATGAGAGTGTGACGCAAGACGCAAAAGGCTGAGAATCTTTGGTCTATTAGGATAAATATAGACGTTGTAAGGACTGGGTAGCAATAAAATTGAAGTTGACTGCTGGAGCAACTGTTGCTGCAACTTCAGTTATATGCCATTCTAATTTAAATCCATTTGTTGACATTAAGTGTACGTGTATATAGGACAGTATTCGCTGTAACACTGTACAGACGCGTAATAAGCTGAAGAGACAAGTACGAATATGCGTAATTCCGGAGGCCAACACAGAAAGCGATTCTTAACGCGGCATAGCTTGAGATTTACTTATTTCGCTCTCGGGGCTGAGCCCTTCTCGAGAAGCCGCCAATTGTGCAGATACTCAAGAACTTCCCAGCATTTTATGGTACCCGAAGGTTCATTGCCGTGTTCACAACAGCCCTCCACTTGATACTATCCCGAACCAGGTCAATCCAATCCATACCATCCCAGCCTATCTCTGGTCCTCCAGGTTAGGGGTTGGGCGTGGGGCTAACAACTCCTCACCGTAAAAAATAAGCTTGTTACGAAAACGTTCAAAAAGCTTAAGATTTACTTATTATGTTAATAAGGAATTTGTTTGATCAACTGACAGTAAGGCTTTTTGCTGCCTTCTTCAGTATCTTTTAAATGGCCTTCTGCATATTACATTCAAACAGAACATGAACGCCTCATAAAATATCCGTATCTAATATAAAATCGTAATCCAGTTTCCTCCCCACCGACGGTGTCTGCACCTTCTCGTGGTGGTGGGGTCTGAATGCTCCTGAGACCCTGAGAGCTATGCCGGCGGTAGCGTAGCTACTGGTAGGATCACCCATGCCGGACAGGTCAAGGGGTAGGAGCCAGACGAAGAGGGATACTGGTCCTCCAGGTTGGGGGGTTGAGCGTGAGACTTACAAACCTCACACCGTAAAAATTGAATTGTTCAGAAACAGACACTCAGCCTCGGACGGAGGGATGAAGAATAGAGAAGAATGGAGGCAGACTGTTCAGGAGGCCAAAGCTCGATCCGAGCTGTAGCGCTGAGGGGAAGCAAGGAGGGAAGGAATGTACGTGGGAGGGTAGGAAGGTAGGAAGGAAGGAAGGAAGGAAGGAAGGAAAGAAGGAATGAAGGAAGAAAATAGGAAGAAAGGAAGGAAAAAAGGAATGAATGTAGGAAGAAAGGAAGGTAGGAAGTAAGGAAGGAAAAAAGGAATGAATGTAGGAAGAAAGGAAGGTAGGAAAGTAGGAAGGAAGGAAGGATGGAACGAAGGAAGGAAGGAAAAAAGGAATGAATGAAGAAAGAAAATAGGAAGAAAGGAAGGAAAAAGGAATGAGTGTTAGGAAGGAGGAAGGATGGAACAAAGGAAGGAACAAAGGAAGGAAGGATGGAAGAAAGAAGGAAAAAAGGAATGAATGTAGGAAGAAAGAAAGATAGGAAGGAAGAAAGAAAGGAATGTAGGAAGAAAGGAAGGAACGAAGAAAGAAAGATAGGGAGAAAGGAAGGAAAAAAGGAATGAATGTAGGAAGAAAGGAAGGAAGGAAAAAAAGAATGAATGTAGGAAGAAAGGAAGGTAGGAAGGAAGGAACGAAAGAAGGAAGGAAAAAAGGAATGAATGTAGGAAGAAAGGAAGGTAGGAAAGTAGGAAGGAAGGAAGGATGGAACGAAGGAAGGAAGGAAAAAAGGAATGAATGAAGAAAGAAAATAGGAAGAAAGGAAGGAAAAAGGAATGAGTGTAGGAAGAAAGGAAGGATGGAACAAAGGAAGGAACAAAGGAAGGAAGGATGGAAGAAAGAAGGAAAAAAGGAATGAATGTAGGAAGAAAGAAAGATAGGAAGGAAGAAAGAAAGGAATGTAGGAAGAAAGGAAGGAACGAAGAAAGAAAGATAGGGAGAAAGGAAGGAAAAAAGGAATGAATGTAGGAAGAAAGGAAGGAAGGAAAAAAAGAATGAATGTAGGAAGAAAGGAAGGTAGGAAGGAAGGAAGGATGGAAAAATGGAATGAATGTAGGAAGAAAGGAAAGAAGGAAAAAAGGAATGAATGTAGGAAGAAAGGAAGGAAAGAAAAAACGAATGAATGTAGGAAGGAAGGAATCCAGTTTCCTACTCATTCGACGATACATCCTTCTAATGTGCCCAATTTACACGTAAATAACCCAGGATTCCCGTACTTCAGGGCGGGCCATTTGTTTCGCGCAACGAACACTGCATTACACGTGTCCCTGTACTTAATTACACGGGGAGCCGGGATAGCGACTGGCTACTGGCTGAAGGAACGAGAGGGCGGAGTTCGAGTCCCAGTAGGGTAAGGTCCTGACTGGCTCTGGGGCCCACCCAAAATCTTATCCAATGGGTACCGGGTGCTCTTTCCTCGGGGGTAAAGCGGCTGGGGCGTGAAGTTGACCACTCACCTCAAACTAGTGCCCAGGTCAAGAAAACGTGTACCTCCCCATACGTCTTCATGGCGCAGTGCTTAATTAGCTAAGCACAGGGACAACTTTACCTTTACCTTACTTAATTAATTAAACACCACGCCGTGTAGGCGTATTGGAGAACTGAGTTATGGCTCCATGTATTCTTAACATGGACTCTAGATGGCGGAGAGTGGTCAGCTTCACATCCTGGCCGTTTAAGGAAAAGGTAAAGCTGTCCCTCTGCCAAATTAAGCACTAAACCATGAAGTCGTATTGGGAGCGGAGGTGTAGCTCCACCATTCTTGATTTCGGCACTAGATGGAGGCGAGTGGTTAAATTCACGCCCCGGCCACTTTAACCCCCGCGTAAAGAGATACCAGTAACGATCTGATAGAATGTTGGGTGGGACCCAGAGCCGGTCTGAATGCTATGGAGAAGAGAACAATACCATATCTCTGCCGGGAATCGAACCCTGACCGTGCAGCCCGTCGCCATACCGACTGAGCTATCCAGGCTTGGAGAAAGAAACCCTGAAACCACCGGATAAGCTGCTGGGTGGACCCCACAATCAGCCTGGACGCATAAAATTCTCTTGGCCCTTCCATGAATCGAACCACAAATCCTGGGTCTTCCACTCGGCAGACTAGCCTCTATAACAGCTACTCGCAGGCTTTGCTTTCAGCAATAATCACAAACGTGTCGCGTAGAAACTCAGGCAACTCCGCCCAGACATATCGCGTCGGTTAGTGCATTGTGGAACAGTCGTTCCTTGTTCAGTGATGTTTCGTGGTGTCTGGAACAGCAGGGAACATCCTTTGGAGAGCCCCAGGGGTTAGCAATAATGTCAACACCACAGAAGTGGATGGATGGGGGTAGGGGAGGGAGCGCTGCGGGGTTACTTCAGGCCAGAGCAATAGATTTCAGTTGGGGAGATCGTTACGAGGCGCTCTCAACATTGCAGGTGTTTCTCGTGTCCCTTGCAGGCCCACACAGAGGGCTGGAAGCCTGAATAGTTTAAGAAAAAAAGAAGTCGTCCGTTGCTAGGCTACACCACAGTGAACACCTCTCCGCGGCAACGAACATATGGCGTCATAACAGAGAACCGTTGGGACATGATCGGTAACGCGGTGTTTTCTATGGGGTCAGTGCTGAGGTTATATAACAAGGTCACCAGCTGAGTCACAGCTCTCTCGTCAGAGAGGACACCCCACAAAGACAAGACCGAAACTGTCAAACACTAATAAATATATAGTCATGAGCCCCAGATTTACCTTCACCGTGACCTGCGAGTCATAGGAGGCGACGAAAAGGGAAGTCTCAAATCTGAGAGAGTAAAATGTGCTCGTGATTCCCAAGGGAATCGGACCCGAGAAAGACTGCGCTGGCAAAGACCAGCAGCATGTATAAAAGACAGACACGTCCTCTCATCAGAGAGGGAGTCCCACAAAAACAAGGCCGTAACTGTCAGATGTTGTAGTATAAAAATATCTGGTCATGAGCCCCGGATGGGGCTCGACACCAAGACTTACTGAGTGACTGACAGTCAGTCGCAATGTGACTTTGACTTGAGTCATATAGCTGCAGTGCAAAAGGAAGGATTTTCAATGTTACATGTGCGAAATGTAGGAGTACATTTGACGAAAGGCCAAGCATATTCATAAGAGACAAACCTATCTTCTCATTAGAGAGAATGTTACATAAGAACTATTACCGCAAGAGTTCAGTTGAAAGAAATCTCTGGTCGTGGGTCTCAGGGGGGAACAAGCATTCGCCACGTTTCATCTGTTCTTAATTTTACCAAGTAAATTGGCTCAGGCAGTAACGTCTTTAGATTGTATTCGGAGGTGCTTGATTTGAATCTCGGTGAGAACACCTACTATCCAGAAGTTTTTTTCGTGTTTTCACGCAGTCCCTCCAGGCAAATACCGGTATATTAAGCCCAGACAGCGTAAGTCCACAGCATTTCCCCATGCATAATTCAATGTGTTTCAATAGTACGTAGTCTGAAATATGGATATTGCCTTAAAATGGCTAGTAATAAATATAATTTTTATTTATGTCGCCCCCAATTTCCTTCTTCGTAAAAGCATATATTGGCTATCCTTATAGGCCTATTAAAATTCTAGCGTAGTGTTGATGTCGAAATTAAATAGGCCTACAAAGATACTATTTATTTGATGTCAACTGTGCAATTGAAACAAAGTGTTACGCGATTGTCAATATCACAGCGCATTCAACTGCTGCATGTGTAACACAGACACGCGGTTATTGTGTAACGACCCCATTTCGGGGGATTTAAAAGTGGGTCTCCATCTGTGGTTAATACTCAGGGCATCTGTTGCAATGTCGTAAATGAGAACTCGTTAGCAACAAGTCAAGGCCAGTTAGAGTAACCACATGACGTATTGTAATAAAACAATTCTCAAACGAAAAAAAAAATCATGCAACGCCATCAATTTGTCTGTGTTTTCATTTTATTGCTTTACATAATATTCGGACCGGAGTCGGTATAACGATGCGCTAAAGGGCCTGGTTTCGATTCCCGGGATATCTAGATTATTCCGCCTTCACAGCGTCCAGATCGGTTCTGCACCCAGCCTCCTATCTAATGTGTATGGGGTGTAAAGCAGCCGGGGTGTTAAGCTGACCACACACCTCCGTCTAGGGCCGAGTTTAAGAATGGTGGAGCTATACCTCCAATCCCTCATACGTCTTCATGACATAGCCCTTAACTAATTAAGCACAGCGACAACTTTACCTTTACTTTTACAGAATTGGGATACAATAACTAACTCCAAGGAGCTGAGCACTTCTTGAGAAGAAGCCAAATCTGCAGCTACTCAGGGTCTTCCCAGCATTTTATGGAACCCGAAGGTTCATTACCGTGTTTAGAAGATCCCTCCACTGGTCCGTATCCTGAGCCAGATCAGTCCAGTCCATATCACTCCATCCCCTCTCTTTAAGATCAATTTTAATATTATCCTCCAACCCATGTGTAATGGTTTCTTTCCCTCTCACTTTCCCACTAAAATCCTATACGCATTCACTTCTCCACATGCATGTTACATGCCCTCCTTAATTTGACCATTCCAATTATACTTGGAGAACAGTACAAGTTATGAAGCTCCTCATTATGCAGTTTTCTCCAACCTCCTATCACTTCGTCTCTCTTGGGTCCAAATATTCACTTCAACTCCCTGTTCTGAAACACCTTCAGTCTATGTTCCTCCCTTAATGTCAGAGACCAAGTTTCATGCCCATACAAAACCACAGGCAAAATTATAGTTTTATATATTTGAATTTTTAGGTTTTTTAGGCAGAAAACGAGAAGAGAAATGATTCTGGACTGCATGGTAGCAAGCATTAGCCGATTTCACTCATATTTTTGGACACTATTTATGTTTTGTTCACAAGCGTTGCGCATTCAGTGTAGTGACTAGATATGTATGGGTTGGACGACCGAGGGGTTGGATTTCGAGTCCCGGTAGGGGCAAAAATTTTCACTTCTTCATGCCGTCCAGACCGTGTTATACAGTATAACACACGCAGTCACAGGAGCAAGACACAACACAAAGCACAATACACACATGAAAGTAGGAAGAATACTCCGATAGAAGAAGATAGGTGTGACTCGCGTATTGAGATACGACATAAGGATGACAAATCCTGAACAGTTTTAATATTTTTAATATTTAAAATTTATCAATATATATGACGAACATATATTTTGGTTATTTTAATATAAAGACAACAGGGCATGCAATGAAGTAGTTCGACGTACATAGAAAAGCACCTGAAGATGGCACTTTTGTGCTGAAACATGTAGTGCAAGAGAGAAGGGTAAGGTGAATAAATGTATGCACTGTAAAACTGTCAGAATAAATCATGGACAAGTTATATAGTCTTTATACTGATAGCGTCGTTTAAAAAACAACTTAAAAATAACAAATATTGATGAGTCGATAGGTAAAAAAAGGTAAAGCTATCCCTGTAACAGGCCGTGGAGGCCCGTAGGGTTGTGAGACGTCGAGGATGCCACATTTTCTAGACAATCAGCTCACAGATTGCGGTGAAGTTGCCAGTCTTACTTGCCGGCCGCTTTTTACCCCCAGGAAGATTCAAGTACTCATTTCTGTTAGAGGCTGAGTCGATCCCATGGCCACAGTGCGGCTGGAAGGATTAGGTAAATTAAAAAAATCCACCTCATCGGGAATCGAACCCGGGACCTTCCAGTTTGCAGCATAGTGCCTCATCCAACCACGCTACAGCGTCCCACGATAAGATGACAGATTTTACAAAATTGTGTAACAACAAATCTCATGAAAATTTGTCCTACATAACAAAATTAATAAAGCATTTTTGCAATGCTTCGTTGCTAACACTATGAAGTGTGATATGAAGTCAGGAGACAGGTGAGGTCAGCGTACGCTGTTGTCTATAAGATTTAATCTGCAATGAAGACAGTGACAGGGGAATTCAATCACGTTATGTTTCCGCAACAAATGCTTCATTCAATCGTTGCTACACGATAAGAGATTTCGCAGGGGCCACTTGCTTCTAATGGACATTCCATGTTTCTGTGTTTAGGGCCATTCTTTTTATCCACAGTAACCTGCATAGGAAATTTAACTGGAGTCTGCTTGTCGAGGAAGGGTGGACGGTAAGTAAATAAGTGTGGATATTCTTTTTGGAAATTAAATGAAAATTATAAATGCTAGTCAAACAAGCTGCATATATAAATACATGATCACTAAGCTAAAGCTATTGAACTGCAATGCTAATATATATTTTAATAAGAAATGCTTGGCTGAGAACTTAACACCTAAATAGCAGAGCCAAACTTGGCACTGACCTTAATAAAGTTGTGTTGTGACGGTTCTAATAAAGTGTGAATATAATAAGGGGGCAAGAATATAATGAGAACCATGAAAAGGCATGTAGCACGAATGGGGGAGAAGAGGAATGCATATAGGATATTATTGGGAAAGCCGGAAGGAAGAAGACCACTATGAAGACCAAGACATAGGTGGGTGGACAGTATTAAAATGGAACTTAGAGAGACAGGATGGGATGGTATGGATTGGACTGATCTGGTTCAGGATAGGGACCAGTGGAGGGTTGAAGAAAGCAGTCTTCTGGGATTTTGCACCGTGTATATGTGGTGTTAACCGACGTTTCGGAGGAACGTATCGTCTCCATCTTCAGGGTAGAAGAAAAGATATAAGAAATCTGCAAGCGAAGAGACCGTGAGAACCGGTAAAAGCAGACCCCAGTCTGATTTTACCGGTTCTCACGGTCTCTTCGCTTGCAGATTTCTTATATCTTTTCTTCTACCCTGAAGATGGAGACGATACGTTCCTCCGAAACGTCGGTTAACACCAC
The DNA here is from genome assembly GCF_002891405.2 of Cryptotermes secundus. Lineage (NCBI taxonomy): Eukaryota > Metazoa > Arthropoda > Insecta > Blattodea > Kalotermitidae > Cryptotermes > Cryptotermes secundus. The sequence goes on along the minus strand of NW_019731232.1, from coordinate 307,985 downwards.
ATATACACGGTGCCAAATCCCAGAAGACTGCTTTCTTCATAGTCACCGCCGTGAAAGCCTCAAATCTTACACAGTGGAGGGTTGTTATGAAGACGATAATGGCTCACTTCCGTAAGTGAGTGAGTTCTGCAAAAGCAGGCAACTTATTGGCGAGAGGGAGAAATATCCAGCTGGCCATAGAAGACTCTGTATAACACAGCAACACTATAACAACATACTATGGCATATCAATTTCTGAAATAAAAACGATAAGTTACTGCCACTTAATTTGGGGTCTGGAAACTGCTGTGGGGCAAGAGGTCTTCGAAACATTTGCGAAACCTTTTTAATGAGATCATGTTTTCGTACAGTGTAAGACAGTAACATGATAGCCGGTGTTTGTTATCGGTACAGAATCAACTATTGCCCATATAGTACTTTATAAAAGCTGGAAAGATAATAGATCATAAAAAAGAGTTATCCCTGTGCTCAATTAATTAGGCACTAAGCCATGAGGAGCTGGTCACGGTAGCCGAGCGGTCTAAGGCACGTATTGTCTTCGCTCGCTCGGAAGCCGGGATCGTGGGTTCGAATCCCACACAAAGCATGGATGTTTGGTGTATGTGTTTATTCTGTGTTTGTGTTGTCCTGTGTTTAGGTAGAGGCCTTATGACGAGCTGATCACCCGTCTAAGGAGTTCTACCGTCTGTAAAAAAATGATCAATGAAACTGAGAAATCAGCCCCATGCTCCAAAGCGCGAGCGAAGGAGAAAAAACAGGCATGAAGACTTATGATGGAGTGGAGGTATAGCTCCATAATTCTTGACCTCGGTATTAAATAGAGGTGAATGGTGAGCTTCACTCCCTGGCTGCTCTACCCCCGTATCAATCAGATAGAAGGCTCAACCGCCGGGCCGCGGTCCGGTGCCGAGCAATCGTCTTATTTACAGGGCCGCGGTCTAACAAAGATTGAGAACCACTGGTCTAACCTGTAGCCCCCCACTATACTCACTGAGTTATCCTGGCTCCCAATAGATCATAAATATACTTAACGCACTATGGCCCTGGGGTCGACTCAGCCTCTAACAGAAATGAGTACCAGGAATCTTCCTGGGGGTTAAGGGCGGCCGGGGCGTAAGGCTGACATCACCGCCGTCTGTGTGCCTATTGTCTAGAAAATGTGGGAACCTCAACATCTCACAACCTTATGGGCCTTCATGGCCTCATACAGGGATACCTTTACTTTCCTTTTTACTCCTACTTAAAATGCTGTGTGAGGAATACATTTCATTGAAAATTACTAACGTTATGAAGATGTGTTAGCTTTAGCAGAGTAAATACATGTGTAAATTAAAACTCTGGGCAAAAATGAATAAGTAATTGCACCAGCAGCTTTTTTTCTGGCGGTGGTACGCGCTGGTTCGGTGTCTCGTCGCATTTTTCTTTCAAAGTGACGTGTGCTCAACTAAATTAACGTTCCAATATCGACTGACTCATCTGACGGTAGTTCCCATTAACATGTAATTTTGTTTTCGTAATACATCAATCTTTAGAACTCCTACGTAACGAACGTGCCAATAAATGTTAAAAATCATAATCTTATTGACAGCCTCTGTGGTCTAGTGGTCAGAGTTCCTGGCTTCAGATCCAGGGTCCTGAGTTCGATTCCTGGCGCTACCAGTTTTTTGTGAGAAGTAGTGGGTCTGGAACGGGGTCCACTCAGCCTCCTGAGGATAATTGAGGAGTTATTTCACGGAAATAGCGACTCCGGTCTATAAAACCGAGATTAACGGCTGTGGAGATCTGTTGCGTTCAACACGCGACACCCTCTATCCGCTAAAGTTGGCACTAAACGTCGCCAACAAGAGGAGGTCGCTCGGGCGGTATAGTTCGCTTGCGGACTACAGGCCACGGAGTTTGTTTCTTTTAATCCTTATTACATAATCACTCACTCACTCATGGAGCTGAGCCCTTCTTGAGAAGCTGCCAATTGTGCAGCTACTCAAGAATTTCCCAGCATTTTATGGAACCCGAAGGTTCATTACCGTGTTCACAAGAGCCCTCCACTGGTCCCTATCCTGAGCCACATCAATCAAATCCATACCATACCATTCTGTCTCTCTAAGACCCATTTTAATACTGACCACCCACCTACGTCTTGGTCTTCCCAGTGGTCTCTGTCCTTCCGGCTTTCGCTCCAATATCCTATATGCATTCTTCTTCTCCCCCATTTGTGGCCTTATTACATAATGTGTTTCATCTTTTATTTTCAGCTCTTTGCATTAAAAGTTTATAATAAATTCAAAAGAGAAGGCCGCTGGGGCTCAGGAAGAGGGGGCTGAGGAGGCAACTTTACAACTTATCAAACAGAACGTGTTGAAGCAGGCTTCTTTTCGAGAGTTGCTAGGTTCGTGTCTCGCCCGAGATACTATCTCTTATGAGTGTAGGATTTTGTGGGTGTCCCTCCAAGCAAACGCTGGGGCATTACATCAGCCACGACCGTTTTCTTCAAAATCCTTTCCAAATCATCATTCATCTACCATCCCCCCATCCGTCACTATAAAGTCTTCTTATAGTACAATTTCTCAACATGTGAGTACACCAACAGCTATCTCATTTCTTTTTACCAAAAAGCAATGAATTGCACAGTTGTTAAAAATTTGCTGTTCCTTTTAGCTTAAATGATCTCAGAGAAATAGTATGGGGTGATATCAACTGGATTAATAACGAAAAAGATAAAGTTGTCCCTGTGCTTAACTCATTAAGCATTACGCCAATGCTCCCCCAATGGGAGAGCGGTTGTATAGACCCACCAGCTGGAGGGGACTGGATTAAAATGGCTCAGAATAGTGACCAATGGCGGGCTACTGTGAACATGGTAAGGAATTCCCAGATTGTTGGGACATTCTTGAGTAGCTTAGCACCTTCTCCTCAAAACGGACTCAGGCCCATGCAGTTTCTTTCCCTCTCATGGGGCGAGACTGAGTCCGCCTGGTACTGCGGCCACTGTTTGACCTCTGTACCAACCCCAGATCAGACGATGATTGTGGAGCAATCGGTGGAATGATAATCGGCAAGGGAAACCGAAGTACTCGGAAAAAAACCGGCCTCAGTTGTCACTTTGTCCACCACAAATCCCATATGACCTGACCCTGGCTTGAACCCAGGGCGCCGCCATGGAAAGCCAACGAGTATCTGCCTGAGGTATGGTACAAACCTTCATGCAGTTAGTTACTTCTGGCCTCAATAAACCTACAGAGATTCACCAGCATCTGGGGCACGCGGTACCGCAGTTGAGGCACTATGCTAAGAGCCGGAAGGTCGCAGGTTCGATTCCCGATGAGATCATCGGACCTTTTCAATTTACCTAATCCTTACAGCCGCACTATGGCCCTGGGGTCGACTCAGCCTCTATCAGAAATGAGTACCAGGAATCTTCCGGGAGAAAGGGGTGGCCTGCGCGTAAGGCTGACATCTTTACGGTCATCTATGAGCCGATTATCTAGAAATTGTGGAAGCCTCGACGTCTCACAACCTTATGGGCCTCCACGGCCTTTTACAGGAATATCTTTTAAGAATATTAAGTTCTAGTAAGGCATTAATGAATATTTCTTTATTAATATCTGATCACCCCGCCCAAGGAGTCTTACTGACTGTAAGATTCTGAATAGGTACTGGCCACAAGCCCAATCTGTCAAGGTAGAAGGAATATATCTCATTACGTTAATGATATTCTGTATATCCAGGCGACGTGTGACGTACGTAACAGGAAATCGAACGATGTTCAAGGCTTCTTTTCTGTACTTGTCATTTCAGTTGGTGGTGCAACACTCCACACATTCGACCAGAGAAGACAGCGCGTGCGTCTATTCGATATCAGAAAATATCTAACCTTGTATGCAACTGTCAAATAAACATAAAAATATTTGACGAGATAACTGGATTCCTTTCCACTGATGCTATTTTCAAGAATATAATTCCTATGTAAGTTAAAGACAAAGTTGTCTCTGTATTTAACTAATTAAGCACTACGCCATGAAGGCGTATGGGGGAGTGGATGTATAGATCCACGTTTTCTTGACCTCGAAACTAGCTGGAGCTGAGTGGTCAGCTTCACGCCCCGGCGAAAGAGCCCACGGTACCCACTGAATAGGATGTTGGATGTGCCCCACAGCCGGTGTGGACGACGTGGAGTAGAGAAAATTCTTGGCCCTACCGGGACTCGAACTCCGGCCCCTCGGTAGTCCAGCCCGTAGCCAGTCGCTATACCGACTGAGCTATCCCGGCTCCGTTATTCCTATATAAAACACCAAAATAAAGGTAAAGTGAAGCTATCGCTGAGTTTAATTAATTGTGCACCACGCCGTGAAGTTGTATAGGAAAGTGGAGTTACAGCTCCACAATTCTTGACCTCGGCACTAGATGGAGGTGAAAGGTCAGCTTCACGCCCCTGCCGCTTTACATCCTGGGAACAAGCGCCCCCCCCCCCAGGTATCCATTGGATAATCGGCTAGATGGGCCCCACAGCCGGTATGGACTTTACACAGTCGATATAGCGAGTAGACTAGAGGCCTAAACGACCGAGGAGCTGAGGCTTGATTCCCGGCAGGGGGCAAAAAAAACATCAAAGTGTGTATATGTCGGCCTTCCAATCTTCTTCTGGATAGGTCGGAAATTGTTTTAAATTTTAAAAATATAAATATCTGCTTCAATATAAATTAATTTCAAACGGTATATATTGTGTCTAGTTTCTGTGACGTGTTGCCATGCTCGTCTTTCCTTCAACTGACCATTAAGTCCATTCCGCTATTTGACATTAGAGCCGAGATAGGACAGTCGGTGATAGAGACTGGCTACGGCCTTGACGACAAAGGGGTTGGAGTTCGAGTTCCGGAGAGCAAAAATACTCACTTCTTCATGTCGTCCAGACCGGCTTTGGGGCCCACCCAGCCTTCTATCCAATGGGTACCGGGGGCTCTTTCTCCGGGAGTAAAGCTGCAGGGGTATGAAGCTGACCACTTACCTCCAACTAGCGCCGAAGTCAAGAAAATGATTGTCTATACATCCACTCCCCCATACGCCTTCATGGCGTACTGCTTAATTAGTTAAGCAGAGGGACAACTTCAGCTTTACCTGTCTAGACAAATCCCGGGATAAAACTTCCGTCCAGATCACTCCCAGTTTATGACGTACTGTCACGCCGGCGTTAAGATTTTGAGCTGATACCGCTGTATGCTAATGCGAAGTCCTTGCTTAATCTCTTGGAAGAGATCCAACTGCCGAGGACGGCCGCAGTCCACGCAGGTCCCTGACAGAAATGCGCGCCGCCTTCCGCTTCCCGCACGCGCTCAACATAAAACACTTCGTCGATACTTGTGCACAGTGCAGCCATGACCACGCGAACTATAAACATCAGCGCAAGCGCAGTGAAAAAGGGGAAAGTAAAGCTGTCACTGTCACGCCATGAAGACGTATGGGGAAGTGAAGGTAGAGATCCACAATTTTTGACCTCGGTACTCGACCGCTTAATCACCGGAGTAAATCGACACCGGTATCCCTGGGTTGGTCCCCACATCCGGTCTGGAAATTATGTAAAGTTGTCCCTGCGCTTAACTAGTTAAGCACTACACCATGAAGGCGTATGGGGGAGTGGATGTATACAGAAACATTTTCTTGACTTCGACGTAGTTGGAGGTGAGTGGTCAGCTTCACTTCCCTGCAGCTTTATCCCCAGGGAAAGAGTTCCCGATAACCGTTGGATAGGAGGCTGGCTGAGTCCCAGGGCAGGTCTCGACGACATGGAGCAGTGACAATTCCTGCCCTCACCAGGTCTCGAATACTCAAACTCCGACCCCTCGGTCGTCCAGTCCTAGCCAGTCGCTATATCGACTACGCTATCCCGGCTCTCTGGAAATTATGTAGAAGGGAAAAAATTCCCTCTGCCGGGGATCGAGCCCCGGCCCTGCTTTACAAACATCCAGATGCTGAGTCTAGACTAATGTTGTTTAACGTGCTGCTTGCTCAGGGTTACTGCACCCCTCGAGGGGGCGGTGACAGACAGATCTGGGGCAATTGTGACATATGGGGTTGATATTCAAACACAATGTCAGGCCTCCACAGTGATATGACACATGTCATTTGTCACAGATTAACGAAACTTTTATACCCAATAATTTCAGTCTTTATAAATTATTTTTGGAGCCGGGATAGCTTAGTCGGTATAGCGACCGGCCACACGGCCGCGGTTTGATTCCCAGCAACGACAAGAAATTTTTCCCTTCTCCACAGAGTCAAGACCGGCTCTGGGGTCCATATAGCTTCTTATCCAAACGGTAAACGGGTGAAGTGGCCGGGGCTTGAAGCTGATCACTCACCTGCATCTAGTGCCGAAATCAAGAACGTTGGAGCTATACCTCCACTCCCTCATATGACTTTATGGCATAGTGCGTCATTAAATAATTAAGTACAAAGATAAATTCAACTTTTATCTTTACTTTACTAATTACAGACTTGGTACAATATTTATACAAGACTCCAAGAACATTCTTAAATTGGTTCGTAAGTTGCCACTGAGGGGGGGGGGGNTGTAGTAAAGCACCCAAGAGCATTTTTTAATGTGTGCGGAAGGTTCCCCTGGGGGGGGGGGGGGGTAACAGAAGCAAAGTAAACGGAACTTGTGTCTGTGGCAAACACCTCGTATCGACCGACGGCCCGCCTTGCCTGCCCAGAGGAGGCGAAGCAATCCATTTCTGAGACGGGAGAAGCCATTAAACTGGATTACTCTTGTCTAAACAACAAGACACCCTGGGGATAACCTGGTATGCCCACTTTCCTGCAATAATGGCAGTAACTAAACCCATGGAAGCGAGTCCTAATTCAGAAGCTAGTAGTTGCTTAGCTACTTAAGATATTCCTGGCATTTTGTGGATCCCGAAGGTTCACTGTCAGGCTTGCCAATGGTCCTTATCCTGGTAAAGATATCCCTGTAACAGGCCATGGAAGACCATAGGGTTTTGAGAAGTCGAGGCTCCCACATTTTCTAGACAATCTGCTCAAAGATGGCGGTGAGGTTGTCAGCCTTACGCGCCAAGCTATTCCTCTAACAGGCCGTGGAGGCCCATAGGGTTGTGAGACGTCGAGGCTCCCATATTTTCTAGACAATCAGCTCACAGATGGCGGTGAGGTCAGCCTTACGCTCCGGCCGCCCTTTATCACCAGGAAGATTCACGGTACTCATTTCTGTTAGAGGTTGAGTCGACCCCAGGGCCATAGTGCGGTTGGAAGGATTGGGTAAATTGAAAAAAAAAATCACTTCATCGGGATTCAAAGCCGCGACCTTCCGGCTTGTAACATAGTGCTTCAACCAACTACGCTACGGAGTGCAGGTAACAAATTGTGGTTGTACACACTACCACAAAAAGGCAAGAGTTCAGTATGTACTTTCTATTATTTATTTATTAATTTAATTTTTCTTTAAAAATAGGTTATCAAGCAAGTATGTCTGCTTTCAGTAAGAATCCTCGCCTTATAACTCATCGGCACGGCCCGCGCAGACAACACCGTTCATTCTCGTACCCGTTGCCGTGGGAAAGTGTTTACCGAGCCGTTACTTAGCACCGACCGTCTATTCTTACTCATTAAGAATCTGCTGCCTAGCAACGGATGTCGTTCCGTTGTCTGTTTCGCGGCAGTTGCCTAGAAACGAATGTAGTTTCAAAGTCGTTCCCTGGCAACGGCTGTTTCTCTGGCTGCACAGTTCTTGCTTTCAGCAAATATGCCGCAGTATATTAGCGCACATTTTTCTAAGCACGCTGATTACTTTCGGGCCACCCGTACACTAAAACCATCGCGTAGAATTTGTATTTATGTAGGAAGGAAAATTAGGTCAACAATTAGGAAGGCAGACTGCGTCACAGATAAGATCTTGCAGTTCGTTAGCGTGGTATTGTTCTGAATGTGCATATTGATTTTGTGACTGGATACAATTGGATCAGTACAGGGAGCAGTGGCGAGCTCTTGTGAACACGGCCGCTAAGCTTCGGGCTCCATAAACGACACGGGAATATCGTCACATGAGCTGCTATCAGCGTTTGCCCTAAGTGCATTGTTAAGGCATTTTGGAAGATACTGTACCGATCACAGTGGAAGCGCGGTCTAGGGCATGAAATGTTTTCGCCCTCTCAAACGCTGGGGTCGTTAATTCGAATCTCACACGAAGCATGTGTGTTTTTCTGCGTTTATTCTGTTTGTGTTGTTCTGTATAGGCAGCGGTTTTGCGGCGAGCTGATCCCCCGCCCAAGGAGTCTCACCTATTAAGAAACAGCAAAATAAAGCCCAAAGTTCACGAAGGATTGTAACGCCCAAAAGATTAGATTACGGACTTCAGTCTGAATACATACTGTGCAATGACAAGTGTGTATCCAAGGTTACATGTTCATGTGTTCTGCTTCATGTCCATTAAATTAATATTTTAACGACAGAATGTTTCTACACGGAATTCTAGGGATGTAGGGGCAGTGACATGCATATTTATAGCAATGTTCCTATTCACCTTCGAAGTCTTTTTCTGAGAAAGTCTGATAATGAGTCTGCTGAATCCCGGGGTCTTTGGGCGCCTCGTCGTCTCCTGTTGTGGTATCCATTACCAGTGGCCTGAAACAGAAAAAATAAACAAGTTTGTAAACAACGACTCTCTCATGGATAAATGAAATGTGTTATTTTTACTTGCGTTCAATCTTTCATATTGGTATTAGCGAGGTTGTACCTTCATCTCCTGCCAGATACTAGTTATTCATCACAGTGTTATCTGGGGCTCACACAGCCCTCCCCCCCCCATTGTCTTTCGTTTGGCGCTACATCCCCAATTTGGGCCATGGCCTGCCTCCATGAAACTATCCGTTTCATTTCGGTTTACTAGATCTTAAGACATTTGGTAGGACACCTTGGGCGGGTGATCAGCTAGTCGCAAGGCCTCTACCTGTATACAAACACAGAAAAACGCATACACATACACAAACACTAAACATCCATGCCCTAAGTGGGATTCGAACCCACGATTCCGGCTTCCGAGCGAGCGAAGACAGTGTGTGCCTTAGACCGCTGGGCTACCGTGACCGGCCACAGTACCCTTTAGATTGGGTAAAAAGGTAAAGTTGTTCCTGTGCTTCACTAATTAAGCACTACGCCATGTAGGCGTATGGGGGAGTGGATGTATAGATCCACGTTTTCTTGACCTCGGCACTAGTTGGAGGTGAGTGGTGAGCTTCACGCCCCGGTACCAATTGGATAGGAGGCTGGGTGGGCCCCAGAGTTGGTCTGGATGACATGGAATCCTTACCGGGACTCGAAAACCAACCCCTCGTTCGTCCAGCCCGCAGCCAGTCGCTGTACCCACTGCGCTATCCCGACTCTCTATTCCTTACGGCCAGGAACAAGAAGCGCTATCAGTACTCACCGGTAAGTACCAACAGAGGATGGGACGGATAACACAGAAGCCGTAACCTTCGGTTTAAGGTCACACACAAAGAGCTATTGTACCTGTATCGGATACAGTTCCGTGATTCATATTGCGCCGTGGTACGTGATAAATCCCACGCGAGATAACGTAACATGTTGGATAAATGGATGAGAGAAGGAACAGGCCGGTGTCCCGACAACATTTATCAGATTCACTGACATAAAATAAATTGGAAAACAGCGATTTCCCGTCAGGACTCAAACAGACCGCTTTCCTGCTGCACGGTGCCACGAACCTACAGCTGTCAATGTCTCTTATACATGTTAAGATTTTAGGTTTCAGGGCGGTAACTATGATGAATGCCGTCTTCTGGGATGTGGCGCCGTGTAGATCTTGTGTGAACCGACGTTTCGGAGGAATGTATCGCCTCTATCTTCAGGGTAGAAAAATCCGCGAGTGAGGAACCAGTGTTTTCGACTGGTGGCTCAGTCTGCAGCCACCTGCTGGCGCTGGTTCCTCGCTCGCGGATTTTTCTACCCTGAAGATGGAGGCGATACGTTCTCGCAAACGTCGACTCACACAAATATACACGGTGCCACATCTCAGACGACGGTATTATTCAACTTATACATGTCCGAGCAACACAATGAAGTTCAGCTGATGGCTCAGCGTGATGTTTCGTGCGCAGGAGCGAATACTGTTCGAATGAACTCTTCTTGTTGCCAATTGTAAACACTGTCACGCACATGAAGTGTGGCTAGAGACGGGGTTTCGGATTGATGACCGGATTTATTTAATTCCTTGATACAGTGCGTGACTACACTTTACAAGCCACACACATACGCTAGCGTCCACTGCGATGAATAGGGAGCCGACGATTGGGCTAGAAATTCCATCCAATTTGGCGACCAGATTTACCGAACAAACTAATGTGAACAGTAACTATTCAGGCAGACACCTGTTCTCATCCTTTCCCGCAGATGCATACAGTGTCAACGTTAGAAGAATCAAATTCAAGCAGGAGTATGGATACATCACAACTGCGCAGTCCTGTGCCGCTCTGCGCGATACCCCACCGCGCATCGCCCTTCTTGTTCGAATCCTACAATATAAATTCATCACTCTCAGTCACTTATCATTTCATAAGAACTGGATAGAAAATTCAGGGCACAGCGAAACGAAACTAAATTAAACATTCAACTTAACTCCCGCGTTTTTTCTGTTTCCGAAGTCCTGATAAATGATGTAATGCTCAAGAACAAGTTTGTTGGCAGCGGATAAGCCCTAATGCACTGGGTTATAATTTGTTATTAGAAAGAGTTTTGTATGAGTTACGAGTTAAAAAGTAAAAAAAAAATGAAATATGTTACACGTAAAAAGTAGGCAAAGTCGTTCCTGTTCTTAATTATCTCAGCACCACGCCACGAAGACGTATGGGGGAGTGGAGGTATAGCTGCAATATCCTCGACCTCGGCACTAGATGGAGGCGAATAGCTTTACGCTCCCGTTCCCGCTGCATAGGACGGGTCCGGTATGGACACTGCGGAGAAGAGAAAATAATCTCCTGCCCCTGCCCGAAATCGAAACCCGGCCAACCAGCTTGTAACATATCGCTATATAGACTGAGTTATCCCGGCTTTGTTTCTATTATCAAGTACGCCCAGACCGGCTCTGGGGCCCATCCAGCCTCCTACACTATGCGTACCGTCAGCTGTTTTCCCGGGAGTAAAGCGGCTGGAGCGTGAAGATGACCACTCACCGATATCTAATACCGAAGAAAGTGTGGAGCTGCACCTCCAGTCTCGCATATTGGGGCATCATGGCGTGGTGCTTAACTAAGGGATATAAACTCCGTGACCTGTAGTCCCTAAGCGAACTATACCGAAAGAGGGACCGCCGTTTGTCGGCGAAGTTAGTACAACTTTAGCGGATAGAGGATGTCGCGTGGTCAGCGCAACGAATCCCCACGGCCGTTAATTTCGTTTTTCTTGACCGGAGCCGCTATTTCCTTGAAATAGCTTCTCGATTATCCTCACTAGGCTGAGTGGACCCCGTTCCAGACTCACTACCTCTCAGAAAATCTGGTAGCGCCGGGAATCGAATCCGGGACCTCTGGATCTGTAGCCAGGAACTCTTGACCACCAGGCCACAGAAGCTGTCTAACTAAGGGATAACTTTACCTTCATAGTAAAAGGGAAACTGTTTTTTGTTTTTGTTTTTTTACTATTATTCATGTTAATGGATTGAGAAGGGCTGTCTTTCAGATGAGGTGGTTGCAGTCAAGAAGGCTGGACTGTACTGTACGAAAAGCAGACACACTGGCTGGTGACAGATGGCTGCACAGTGGGACTGATTGTGAAGCAACGCCAGCTAAACCTGTCGGGCTATGATTCCGACACTTGCTCGCTTCGTCCGGAAGCGCAGCGAATTGCAAATGGCGCTGGAAAGGCCCGGTGTTGGGCTTAAAGACATTCAGAGATACTGTCAGTCAAGGGATTGATTTAAATACACTGACACTGATAAATAATGCGAAAACAGTAATAAAAATATCTAATCAGAACTGATAATACGACCTGTTACAAGACATTCTTAGCGTGACAAGACGCATTGAAGTTAATCTCGCAGCACCGCGAATTTATAGCTCTGTCTCACTTGCGCAGCAAGCAGCCATTCATCCTCCGTCTTCTTCTATTCCATTTAATAGCGATGAGTGTCAGCAGTGTCAGTTAACGACATAACGCTGCAGATACGTTCCTTGATGACCTTCATTAGGTACGTGTAATGTACCGCTAGTTATGCATTCCAGCATCACTGACCATATTTTTGTAGCAGAGTTTGCATGAGGGAGGTAAGATGCCGCAGATTTACTGTTAGCCTAGCCTAAAACGTCAGATTTTTTCTGTTTTTAATATTTCTTCTTCTTTCAGTATTGCGTGCTTGGACGACGTCCATAATACTCCTTTTCTCGTTCTGTGCTTGTGTTCGCAAGTCTGAAGGAGGGAGTGCGCACGCGCATGTACATAAGTAAGCTTCTGAAGGTCAGACAACGATTCCACTAAAAGAAGGAAGAAGGAAAGAGATAGGGTGTTGAGAATATTTGGAAGAGGGATGAAGTGACAGGAGACTGGAGAAAACTCCATGATGAGGAGCTTCTATCACCGTCCTTTTTAACTGCCCTTACGTTGGACTCCACTTATCACCGCTCATTTTGTTCATCTGTGTTGCCCCTACTTCCGGCACCATTTGTGGCTGCCTTTTGCCCGACTTTTGTCACTTATTAGTTCTTTACCTGTATCCCTTCCTTCCGGTGCTGCTGCTCACCTGCACCTCGTGTCTGGACACCTACACTGGAGCTACTGTCCTCCTTCCTCTTCTCGTGGATGGCGAGATGGTGGGAAGGGAGGAGAATTGTGGTTGTTGGTGCTGGTAGGCGGGAGTTCGTTTCCTGTACTACAGTTTGGTGTCCCGCAAGTAGGGAAAGAAGGGAGTAGCTGGGTTCTGCTCTGTAATGGGTAGAGATGAGTTCTTATCCATGGCCATATACAGGTCTGGCTCGGGCAGGGCAGGAAGATTCTTTCACTACAGTCACACCACTTCAGACTTTCGCACTTAGTATTCATTTAATTCACTTCCGTTCACTGACTACAACGGAATCCATTAGTAACACTTATTTGGATTTTTACTTATAATAATTTTACTGAAGGGACGTAGTTGTAATTTGTGTCTGACATGTCCGAAAGTTGGATGAAGACTCCTTGAGATGGAATGCACTCTCTCTGAATCCTCAGGTCCAAGAACCACAGACTACAGGAGAAATCCACTCCTCCAACCTTTGCCATTGGTTAACCTTTCAAACTAGGAGTTTCCATAAATTTGTAAATTTCCAATCATGTTTCGTTCCTGTGTGATTCTGGCAGTTGCTGACCTGACGCTAAGGTTGACAGCTACTTGATGCATTACGATCAGGGGATGAGGCTCCGGCACTCCCACTTCTGAGTTTTGGCTGTTCCAAGCTGTCAGCTCTCAAATTCTCAAAGACTTTCCGACTTTGCTGAAACTGCCAGAATTCCAGGAAATTACCAGATGTTACTTCCTGTCCACATACCAAAACTTGAACTACGTCACTTCTGCATGTAAAACTTGGCTATCTGCCGGATCTCTCTGTAATTTAGTGATATTAACTTAATGTAAACTTAATTAATACAAAATAGCCCACCATATTATGATGAACGGTTACATCCTCTCAAAGCGAACATTGTTCTGTAATGTAATTCGTTTTCACTGCCGTCCTTAACCTACTCTTAAGGAATACAAACAAATGGAATGAATCAGTCTGTTGTCTACCCTGACCGTGAACCCTTTTGCTTGCTACTAACACTTAGTACTAGGCTATAAAGTTTTTTTTTTTTTTGCTAAATACTAAAATTAGTTAGTGGTACAATCAAGTACATAGGTACACACACATTGGTAATTTTCTGTCTCTGTGTTCATACACTTCTATGCATTTATCACTGTAATTTCACTGCACAACACTGCATTAACAAACAATTTTTTTTACACTCGCTGTACTCTTGGCTGCTTGGCTGCCTAGATTGTTACCTGGTAACCGCTAGGAGATCAATTTACACTTATATTTAATTGCAGTTAATCCTGTGCCCGTCCCTTTAACTGGACATAAACTTAACATCCTACCTTCTCTTTCTCTCTCTTTCTCTTTCTCCCCCCCCCTTTTTTTTGGGGGGGGGGTTCTCTTCCAGGGCTGGTTCAGTGACCTTCTTAGTTTAGGGTGAATTCTGACGTGCATTCGTTCCCCCCTAGCTTTTCTATACTCCTTCAATTTCACTTCTTTACAGCAAAGTTTTACTTAGACTAACTTGTTTACACTCACTCACTCATTCACACAGGCGCTCTGACTGCCTTTAGTTACTCTGTTAGTGCAATGAAACTGAGCCTTTCAAATTATAATCTGTTGTGGGTAACCGAATCATGTGCTTGCGATTACGGTCTGCTTATGTTCATCAAGAAATCCCCAAATTTCTAGCTAAGTACTACCCAAATTTTTGCAAGCGAACTCTACTTTCTGCAATCGACATTCAAGAGTTTGCCTAGACATTTGTTGACTGTCTCTCGTCGATGGATCTCAAATATGGCGTCAGATGCTGTACAGACCTCGTAAGTTTCCTTCTTCCTCGCAGAGTTCAAATAAAGACGAGTTTACTATCTTCCGTATGATGAAGGGACCTGCATAGGGTCTCTGAAATTTACCAATTATACTTTGTGCCGCATCTGATGCAGTATGCTGCTTCACCAATACTAAGTCGTTTAATTCTGGCCGCCATCTACTTTTGTCTGTTTTTCGTTTTTGATTTCTCTTTTCCGCCTTCAACTTAGATTTTGCATAAGCCTTCAGTAATTTGTCCGCCAAAATATCTTCAACCAGCAGCTGATCGGGTTCCTTCCTTAATAACGTTCTGAAGATGTCGGGTCTGGGGTTCCCGCCAATCAATTCTATGGGCGCATATCCAGTTGTCGCACTTACAGAAGAGTTCAGCCATTCTTCTATACTTGGAACTAGTTCTGGCCATTTCCTATGCGTTGTGTGGCAGTAGATCCTGAAATACTTCCCTAGTTCACGCATAATGCGTTCTGTAGGATTGCTCTCGGGATGTCGGATTGGAGAATACTTGGCCTCTATGCCCAATTCTTCAAGCGCTTTTCTCCACGACGGACTCGCGAATTGCGATCCGTGATCCGACAGTACCGTCCGCGGTTGCAAGACTTTCGGAAAATAGTGCGTTCGGAGTTTGTTAAGACAGCTCCTGGTGGTAGCTGCTTTCAACGGGGAGAGGGCACCATGTTTAGAGAAAACCTCGAGGCATACTAACACGTATTTCACGCCGCCACGGCCTGTGGGGAGTGGGCCGTAGAGATCCACTGTCACCAGCTCTCCCGGCTTGCCTGGTAAATGAGATGATTTTTCAATCTCATATGCCCGATTCGGATGTTTCACACGTTGACACACGTCACAGTGCGCTACATGCTTCCTCACCTTCCTACCTAAGGATTTCAAGTAGAAAGATTGCGAGATCTGGTACATACACTTATCAGTGCCCTGATGCCCTAATAGTGTATGCACGTAATTGATCACCCTGTACTCTAGTTGTCTAGGGAGTATTGCTCTCCAGTAAGGGTGCATCCTGTTATCTTTGCGATACAGGACCTGATCCCTAATCATGTACCTCTCTTTATGTTTAACAGGGTCGCTCTCCAATTCCTCCCGGATTTTACGTAGGGCTGGGTCGGCAAGTTGATGCTTCGATAAGTTGGCTAGTTCTTTCTTCAGGGTTTTGTCGAAGCCTAAGTCGATCTTCGTTACGAAGATTTCTTTTGGTTTCCTGACCAGGTCCAGGCTTTCCTTGCTTAGCACCACTGGATTCCGGCTAAGTGTATCTGCGAAAAAGTTGTTCGCACCGCTGATGTGTACTACTGTCATGTCGTATTCTTGAAGCTGCATTATCCAGCGAGTTACCCTGCCGGATGTTAGACTACACGACTTTAGAAAAGACAAGGCTTTGTTGTCTGAATATACTGTGACCGCATGACCAACCATATATATTCTGAACTTCTGAAGGGCATGGACCACCGCAAGCAGCTCCTGTTCGCAGGTGGAGTACCTACTCTCGGTGGGAGTAAGCACCCTTGAAGCTGTGGAAACTACCAAGGTTTCACCGGAGTCGCTCTTCTGAGTCAGAACCGAGCTGATACCCAGTTTGCTGGCGTCGGTGTAAATGGCATAATGCAGCTCGTCTTTCGGGTGGACTAAATGAATGCTGCGTGCAAAGTTTTCACGCAGCCTCAGAAATGCCTCCTGTTTTTCCTTTGTCCACTCCCATTTGGTCCCTTGTTTCAATAATGAGTGGAGTGGGGCCGTGTAATTTGCATAGCCGAGGATGAAGCGACTGTGGAAATTACATATTCCGAGGAACTGCCGCAGTTGTTTACTGTTACTCTGTTCAGGATAATGCAGGATGGCCTCAATCCTTTCCGGGTCTGCCGATACTCCTGTCCTATCAATTCGGTGCCCCAAGAATTTTACCTCTTCGCGACAAAAGTGGCACTTCGCCGCGTTCAGAGTAAAGCCGGCCTTGGTAAGTTTGCCAATAACTGTATTCAAATGAACCAGATGTTCTTCAAATGACCTTGAATGCACCAGAATGTCGTCTATGTAGAAAACAACATATCCCTCGGTTCCACCACCTAACGCTAATTTCAATGCTCGGAAAAAAAGCCGACAAGTAGTTCCGAAAACCGTATGAGACTCTCTTAAATTGGTAAACTGTGGAGTCGAATAAGAACGCAGTAACTTCCTTGAATCCTACCCGTAGACAGGCGGAGCTGAGATCTAGTGACGTCATATATCTGGCGCCGTCGAATCTGCAACAACTCCTGCAATTGAGGCGTGCGTTCTCTATCTGGCACTGTATTCTGGTTGATTTTTTGGGCGTCTAGACAAATTCTAATCTTCTTCCCTTCGCGCTGGACTATGGTTAGCGGGTTTAAGAAAGGTGAGCTGCTGGCTTCCAAAATGCCGTCCTTTAACATCTGCTCTATTTGCTGTCGGACGGCTGGCCTCAGGGCAAACGCAATGGGTCTGTTGTACCCAACTATAGGTCTGTCAGTTTCAACTCGAAATTTGTAGCTGAATAAATTAGAAACTTCTGATTTAGACGTGAAGCTGCCTATATACTTTAGTTAGTTAGTTATTGGAGAGGGTGGGTTTCCCCATGCACTTAGACCAGTATTGGTCCATTGTGCTTCCTTCTATGATATTCTACCAGTCTCTATATCCTACCGATATTGGTGCGTACCATCAGTCCCGCCGAGCCAGCGAGTTCGGCCTCCACTGGCTTGGTGGTGTCTATAATGCTTCCCCCATCTATCAGAGGCTTTAGAGACTACTGTTGGGCAGGAAACGTCCTTGAATTTGGCTCAGTGACCTCCTTTGGAGATATGAGGTTCTTTTACGTGCCGTAAAGCTACGACACGGGACACACGGCTTAAAGTCCCTCCCGGAGGACTTGTTCCCTGAATTTTTCCGCCCTTAAAAATTCTATTACCTCCGCCGGGTTTGAACCCGCGTACCACGAGTCATGAGGTGGGAACGTTACCTCTAGACTACGGAGGCCGCTGCCTATATACTTTACTAATAGCTTATATAATTCTTTCTTCTGTTTGATATTAATGTTAGCAACCTGCTCTATCAGGGTGGATAAGTCGGTCTTCAGTAGCGACCTCGGGTCAGAGAAATCCTGTTCGGGAGTAGGTACATGGATTCGGGTTGGCGGTTCACTCTCCACACGACTTAGCAGTAACTCTTTCTTACGGGCGGCGTCCTTATGATAACAGCCATCACATCGGCTTTCTGCTTCTGCAGTTGTATATCGATTCTGACTTATCTCATTACAGCAAATTCGGTCGCTCTCGGCGCCGTTAATCAGGGTACTATTGCCCTCTCCCTCATTAAAACTACTACAAAATGCTTCAACATTAATAGGACCGCTCGCGCCCCTTTCCCTCTCAGAGCTGATGCCTGCTCTCTCTGTCAGTGGTTGAGTGGAAGTGTTGGATGGGGTTGGGTATTTACGGTCAGCTGTTGTGTCTTACGGTCTTTGACCTGTGGGTGATGGCTTACGGACTGGATTTTCTTCCGAACTTCGGTCGTCGCTTCTTACCTCCGAGCCTAACTGCTGATCGAACAATTGTTCCCTAAAACAACCCTCTCTGGCATAACTAATACTGACCTTCTCGAAGTTGATGTTGATTCCATATTCTTTTAGAAGTCGGCAACCAATGATAGCCTCACAAGTAAGCTGGGGAGAAATCATAAAAACTCCCTCGCACATATCCCTACCTAAAGCAAATTCTACCAGCGCCTGACTTCTGATCTTAGAGCGCCTTCCAAAAGCTGTCACTAACACGAGGTTTTCCAACGGTAACACTGGTACTTCTACGCCTGACTCGACTAGCCTGTCGTAAACCCCTTCTGACAACAAATTAACCTCGCTCCCAGAGTCTAAAATCGCCCTGATTCTTGTTCCATTGCTAAATACAATGCCCACCTGAGGACATTTCGATAAATTATCCTCATTGATAAAGAATACAACAGGTGCCGTCGTCCCCTCCTCCTGCTTTCCTTCAACTTCCGATAACTCGTTAAATTCATAATCCTTTGATTTCTTAAATTTAAAAGGGTTTAGTGGACCTAGGTTTACGTTGTTCCTAATCACGGGAGACATTCAGTCCTTAATACCTCCGGCAATTAATTTAAAGTATTATGGCTGGCGTTTCCCCTCGGTGAGGCTTCCCTTCTGTTCTCCAAGTGCGGGTTAAAAGACGTGGTCTGGTGGTTGAGAATTTGAGATCCTCCAGTCCTCGGTTCGCTTTCCTATTCTTTGTTGTAAAAGTTTCTTTGCCCCCTGAAGCTACTGTTCCGCGAATGGCGTCCGTGGTACTGTACATGCCGCACTTGGCCTTGACCTCTATTTCGGTCCCTTACCTGCTGTGCCGGCCCCGAGCGATTTGGGTTATATCCATGTGAGACCTTCGGGTCCTGATACTTATTATGGTAATTTTCCTGGTTCTCCATGATTTCGACTCGTTTTAACAAGTCTAACGCTTCCCCTATGGAGCGCAGCTGCGTGCTCAACATCGCTCTTTGTACACTTATTGGGAAGTGGTATCTCAACGCTTCTATAATCTTTGAGGCTGTGGGCTTTGGGTCCAGGTATGAGGCCATAGTAGCATATTTCAAGAAATGCCCAGACAACGACAGGTTTGACTGTCGATTGTATTTTCCCTGATACAGACCACATTTAACTAAACTTTGCTGCGATGCTGACCAAAAAACGCTGAGAAATTCTTTCCGAAAGGATTTATAATCACTAAGCTGATGACTTACGGCCTCTGCCCACTGGCGACTTAAACCTCCAGCTAGCGAACGGTATGCAACCGCCAGCTGACAAGATTTTGATATGCCCTTAAGTTTCATGAACTCGTCTAGCTGCTTAAGGTGGTAAACTGGGTTAACGTCTGAACTTTCGTCAAACAATGGGAGAGGAAAATCTGAGTTGCTCAGATAACTATTAGAAGATGAGTGCCTCTCAGTTACGGCCACATTGTTTACATTCACTCCATTTCTCTCACACACTTTACAAGAACTGGACATGCATCCACATGATGTGTCCACACTGATCTGTTCAACACTGTTAGCATTATCAACCCTTCCAGCAGACGTAGGAGAAAGTGAAACTGTCTTGCCAGCTTCGCGTGATTCTGGGGAATCAGCTGTTCTGACAACCCTTTCCTTTTCCGAAACTCGGCTCTTCAACGCATTAATTTCCGAATGAAGTTGTGCCAACTGCTTTTCGGTTTCTAATTTTTCTTTGTTTATCTTTTGACCTGTGAGTTCCATGTTCTCCTTTTGCTGCCTTTTTAAGAACATTATTAATTTCATCCACAGCACCATTTACCTGGCTTATTTCCCGGTCCAAACTGGCTACTCTCTCATCTAATTGTTTTACATTACTGTCAACCTCAGACCTATTCAGCTCGTCTAAGATCGAGTTTGTTTGTGAATTCTGCTGCTCCAGCCGATCTTCTAGTCCTGTACTAACTACTTGTATGTTTTTCTTGACAGCTACAAGCTCGGCTTCCGTGTTTTTTGCACTTGACTGATTAAATGTGTGCATTTCTTGACTTCCGAATGCAGCCTCTCCAAAAATTCCTCGTTAAGTTTTAGATTTTCTAATCCCAACCTTCTTATTAGTTTTTCTGTTTCCGACTTTACTCGTATATCTGCGCGAACACTTTCATGAAGTTGCGAATTACTGGCTGCTACTTAGCTTTGAAGGGCATTATTGCCTTCTTCCACTTTGATTTGAAGGGCTTGCATTTGCACTTTCGCACTTAGTAATTATTTAATTCACTCCAGCTCACTGACTACAACGGAATCAATTAGTAACACTTATTTGGATTTTTACTTATAATAATTTTACTGAAGGGACGTAGTTGTAATTTGTGTCTGACATGTCCGAAAGTTGGATGAAGACTCCTTGAGGTGGAATGCACTCTCTCTGAATCCTGAGGTTCACGAACCACAGACTCCAGGAGAAATCCACTTCTCCAACCTTCGCCAGAGATGGTCAGGGGATGTAGCATGAATGGGAGAGAAGAAATTAATATAGGATATTAGTGGGAAAGCCAGAAGGAAAAAGACCACTGGGAAGACGAAGGTGTCGGTGGGTGGACAATATTAAAATGAATCTCAGAAAGCTAGGATGAGATTGTATGGATTGGATTGATCTGGCGCAGGATAGGGACCGCTGGAGGGCTCTTGTAAACACAGTAATGAACCTTCGGGTTCCATAAAATGTTGGGAAGCTTTTGAGTAGCTGCACAGTTGGCGGCATCTCAAGAAGGGCTCAGTTCTATCAGTGAGTGAAGAGAAGGAAGTGAAAACGGCTTCTTAAAATACGTGTATACCTGTCACGCCTAGTTCACATTTACTGTGATAAGAGCTTCGAGTTTATTATTCTGACTTAAGCTTATTCAACAGCGTTTTGTAAAGTATTTATCATGATCATAATCAACATCATGAATCTCTCAAAGAGCATGGCAGTATTTCTGCCAGTCACAACAGTGTCTTCAATGTTTGGCTTTCGTATTTTTTCCAGTAGGTCACTATTTCCTCATTATTTTGGACTGATTGTGTTTGGAAACTGCCGGTCACGGTAGCCGAGCGGTCTAAGGCATGAACTGTCTTCGTTCGCTCGGAAGCCGGGATCGTGGGTTCGGATCTGTTTCCTGTGAGGTACGAACTGAATTCTTATATATTGCCGGTCACGGTAGCCGAGCGGTCTAAGGCATGAACTGTCTTCGCTCGCTCGGAAGCCGGGATCGTGGGTTCGGATCTGTTTCCTGTGAGGTACGAACTGAATTCTTATATACTATTCTTATACACTGTCGGTCACAGTGGCCGAGCGGTCTAAGGTATGAAGTGTCTTCTCTCGCTCGGACGCTGGGATCGTGGGTTCGAATCCCACTCAAGGCATGAATGTTTGTGTTCTCCTGTGTTGGTAGCGGAACTAAATAAAAAGCCTGCGCCCTGAATTGGAGGGAAGAACCAGTGGAAAAAAAAATAGGAACTTCTTCAAAGTGGCGAATCCATTTCGTTATCTGAAATGATGGTATCCACCGCATCTATCTTGAAGGTAGAAGCAGTAGGTTTCTCCGAAATCAGACCACACGGTGCCACATTCTACAATACAGTATGTACATTGTCGTGGTGGAACCGTTAAATTTTATGGGCATGATACACCACACCGCTCTTCGAACTAAGACATTAGCAAAGTCTATTCGAAGTAGAGGCGTATACAGTACAAAGATAGCACAGAGATGATAGTAGCTGTTAAGAGCAATAAAACAAGCGCTCAGTTGCATGATTACTCCAGTATGAAGGCACACACATACACTAGAATCACGTAATTACCTGGAGTACGAGATCCTTAGATACGATGCAATTACATTGCGTGGAATTTCTTGGCATTAAGTAACCGAGGGTATCTCCGCCTGGGAAACTGTTACCCGAACTACAGTTCTGTGGTCTTCTAAAACCCTCTAGGTAAATGACATGACAGAAAGTGCCCTTGTTGCTTTTCATTTATTTAGCACAAATTAGGGCATTACAAAACGCAAACAAAATTTTAGTCGGAAAACCTAGTGAAAAGAGAGTGAGAGTTTCCAAAAATGTTTCGGAGAATTTGCTGACCGCCTCTGTGATCTAGTGATCAGAGTTCCTGGTTACAGATCCAGAGGTCCCGGGTTCGATTCTCGGCGTTACGAGATTTTCTTAGAAGTAGTGGGTCTGTAACGGGGTTCACTCAGCCTCGTGAGTATAAATGAGGAGCTGTTTCAAGAAAATAGCGGCTCCGGTCTAGAAAACCGCGATCAACGGCCGTGGGGATCAGTTACGCTGACCACGTGACACCCTCTATCCGCCAAAGTTGGCACTAACTTCGCCGACAAAGGGCGGTCGCTCGGTCGGTACAGTTCACTTGCGGAATATAGGCCACGGAGTTTTTCTTTTCAGAGAATTTGCTGCCTCCATATTCAGGTGGCAGCGGGTTCCTCCCAAAATGTTGATAAACACCTATGAGACTACACGATGTCTATTACGACCAGTCAGTAATTCAGGCCATACAATTTAGAATGATTCTGTGACAGTACTATGAATTAGAAAGAATATGGAACGACGTGTCATGGCCTAATTTAAGATACCTTGGCGTACAGACCCGTTGCTAAGCGGCGACTCCGTAAACAGAGATCGTTTCTGGGCAATGGCTCGTTAACCACGTTCCCATTGCTAAGCAGCAGATTCTTAATAATGAAACAACTGGCCGCAACAATAGAAGAGCGGTTTTCTATGTGGTCCGTGCCGAGATGTTACAAGCAACGAACAAAGTTTTCTTTTATTGCTAGTGGGTTGGGACTAAGTCCCCTGTACTGCGACCACTTCTGGCCTATTGTACTAGCCCCAGATGATAAGTGAGGGTGATTGTGGAGCAATTAGTGGAATGAAATTGGCAGGGGAAACCGAAGTACTAGGAGAAAACCTACCCCAGCGCCACTTTGTCTACCAAAAATCCCACTTGACCAGACCCGGGTCGCCGCGATGGGACACCAGCGACTAACCGGTTGAGCTATGGTGCGGCCAAGGGACAAAGTCAGTTGATAGTTATGTACGGGAGGCTGTGAAGAAACGAACTGAGCCCGTGAAGCTGACGAATGTCCAGTGTTACAAGCCGTTTTCAGGAAACGGTTGAAGAAGACACAGCAGGCTGGAAAAAGGCTTAGCGGGTGTTGTTGTGATTTTTGAATTGTGGAGATCAGCGGTGGCGTTGCAATTGCTAGTAATTTCGAGTCAAGTGGTCAATAAATCCATTCACTAATCTAAACCCCGTCTATAGTGACACACTCCAAATCGTGACAGTATGAAGAGTGGGTCTGGAGTACGTGACCCTACCTGGATTCCAACTCCGACCCTTTGGTCGTCCTGCCCGTAGTCAGCCGCTATACCGACGCCATTCCTACCAACCTACCATTCATTCTAAAAATATATTTCGGCTTAATTGTGGATTAAATAGGATGTTGAGGGCCGGCCTGTGAGCCTGGCCAGCATGCGTAACATTGTTTGTATAGGCAACAGAGTTCAGAATTTTGAACAAAAGAACATGGGAATGGAGTTTCGAAAAACCAACCGATTCGTAACATGAGAACTTCCTGCATCGGACTACTCACAAAAGCGTAACTGAGCGACTTAATGTTGCCCTATTATACGGACATTTTCTTCTGTAGGCATAATGAGTGTAATAAAGACCCTGTTTACTTCATTTCTGTCCCTCCATAATTATGACGCAATTTTGAATTTTTTTAAACGTTGACTCTACTACAAGTTTTACAGTTTACAGTACAATCTCCCAGCTTTCAATATGACAATTCGTTACGTTTATGTAGTATTGGATTGTCCGTCCTGGGCTATATAATAAGGGTCCTCAAATAAGACCACACCAACATTTCCTGTGTGAAAACTCGGTCAAGCGCAAAAAAAACCGGTAGACTGGATAGCATTATGCGAGAGATCTGAAATCGCAAGGCGAGGCATTGTATTTCTGTGGTTTTCTCAGTCATCTCGAAGTAGATAGCAACAGCGGGAGTATATAAGATCGATTCTTTCCACGTGTTCCAAATTCTCAATTTCTAATGATAAGAGTATTCGTCAATTTATATATATATATATACTCTTATATTCTATTCCGGGTTTCTCTCTGATATTTGTATGCCCCAAAATCTCGCGACACGCCATACCATGTACTGATTTAAAGCTGTATGTAAAGGTAATACTAAAACGGATCCCATACTTAATTAAGTGCAGCGCGGCTTCACGGCTGTAAACAGTTTCAAGTGTGATGTGTGATCTTCCGATGTTATTATTTGCACTCAGTTCAGCAAGACACCTCCGTTAGGAGATCTCACTATAGTACTCCCTTGTCCAACGCGGATATTGTCATACAAGCGAAAATAAATGTGCCGAAACACATAAAACCTGAACAGACGCGGGCTGACATGTCCTAATACTGTACGTGAAACACGCTAACAAGTACAGGGTGTAAGATTTGAGGCTTTCACGGCGGTGACTATGAAGAAAGTAGTCTTCTGGGATTTGGCACCGTGTATATGTGGTGTTAACCGACGTTTCGGAGGAACGTATCGCATCCATCTTCAGGGTAGAAGAAAAAATATAAGAAATCTGCAAGCGAAGAGACCGTGAGACCGGTCTCACGGTCTCTTCGCTTGCAGATTTCTTATATTTTTTCTTCTACCCTGAAGATGGATGCGATACGTTCCTCCGAAACGTCGGTTAACACCACATATACACGGTGCCGAATCCCAGAAGACTGCTTTCTTCAAGTACAGAGTGATTCTAAATTGTTAGAAACCCCGACAATAATTTAGAATCTCACTGTACACTCCTGCTTCTATCGCATCACACTTTGTCTCAATCACACCATCTGCTCCATAATTCGTCACCAATATCGAAACCATTTATCACGTCGTCATACCCAGAGGGTGGGAGTTACGATAATGCTCTAGAGTCGAATTCCGGAAGTGCTCGGTTCCTGTCTTTGTTAGGACATCTACAATCCTGAGATGTTTTGTCGTCTTCCTCAGTCCCTCCAGGCAAATTCTTACCATTCAACGCTATATAGTGTAACCACTGACAGGAACCCAAAAAAATCGTCATTATCATCAACAGAAATCTTTATCGTTCAAAAATATATAATTTACAATCAAATATCATGTTTGATATACTGTATTTTTATTTACCAAATGCAACTGACACAGCGTTTATGGTCTCATAATTTTAATTGTTGCTACGTTTCGACTTCAAGCACAGTATCTTTTTCTTTTACTTCCTCCTCTTCGCTCCCTCTTTGGAGCATAGGGCTGATTTCTCAGTTTCATGATCATTTTATAAACGGTAAGACACCCTGGACGGGTGATCAGCTCGTCGCAAGGCCTCTACCTAAATACAGGACAACATAAACACAGAATAAACGCATACACACACCAAATGTCCATGCCTTGTGTGCGTTTCGAACCCACGATCCCAGCTTCCAAGCGAGCAAAGACAGCACATGCCTAAGACCATTCGGCTATCGTGCCGGCCACGCACAATATAGATAAGGGCATTCATGTGCGTGCGTGCGTGCGAGCGCAAGGATCTACGTATCTGTGTATTAATGCGAAACTTTACGCGGCCATGTTCACGTACACCCATTCAATCCTAATGGAATTAAGTTGGCCCAAAGCGGATTTATATAAAACGCAGTCATCAGCGCGCCTACGCCCAGCTCTGGACCAGGAGCTTACAGTTCTACACTCCGACAGAACACCACGGTTAGCAAAACCTAGGCTTTATGAGGAACTGGAGGCCACAGGAACTGGTAACATTTATTGAAACTTGATTTGTCTGTCCGTTCACTACTGAAAAAAGGGTAAAGTTGTACCTGTTCTTACTTGATTAAACACCACTACTTGAAGACGTAGGTGGGGATAGAGGCATAGCGCCATCATTCTTGACCTCGGCACTAGATTGAGGTGAGCGGTCAGCTTCACGCACTGGCCGCTTTATTCCCGGGGAAAGAGAATCCTGGTACCAATTGAATAGGAAGTTTGTTAGGGTCCCAGATCCGGTTTGAACGCTGTTGAGAAGATAAAAATCTCTTGTCCCTACTGGGACTCGAACCCCGTCCATCCAGCCAGTAGCCCGGCTCGTTATATTTGTTAGTCCGTTGAGTACATTCAAAATATATACTGCCTAATATCATTAAATGTACAAAAAATAAAGATATCCCTGCAACAATTCGTGGAGGCCCGTAAGGTTGTGAGACGTCGAGGCTTCCACATTTTCTAGACAATCGGCTCACAGATAGCGACGCTCACCGGTCGTTCTTAACCCCCAAGAAGATTCCCGGTACTCATTTATGTTAGAGGCTGATTCGACCCCAGGGCCATAGTGCGGCTGGAATGATTAGATCAATTGAAAAAATCCAATATCCTCATCGGGAATCGAAGCCGAGACCTTCCGGTTTGTAACACAGTGCCGCAGCCAATCTCAAACAGTAGTACCACAACGACGGTCTGGAAGCTATAAAACTGAATGTGTTTGCAGATAAAGCCCTGCTTCCAGGAAATGAATCTCTGGTGTGGAGACCACCGATACATAAAACCAGACACCCCAAATGTAACGATGAGATACAAGGGGCAAACCGCTGACATCTGAAAAACGCGGCTGGCGAGGGATTACTGTTAATGGTGTAGATGTTTCTTAACATATTTGTAATTTTATCCGACTCTGTAGCCATCTTTCGAAATATCTTCTTGTATGTCTCAGCATCATTATGTTTGTACTGAAGAACAAATTTTGGGAACTGTTCTGTTAAGAGATTTCTCTTTCGCCGCCAAATACATGCTTATTTGTAGTTTAATTAACGACGCTGTCAGAAACTCAGATTACGTAGCGCCGAATGACAGGAAAATTAATTAATAATTGAATGAAATAATGGTGGTCTAATTTAAAATGCTAATCGATAATTTGTCCGGATGAAACGAGAAAAAAAAAAACTGCCAATATTCCTGTTAAGTTAACCGGTCTCCGAGCCGAAATTTTAACCCGGAACCCCTTGAGTATGAAACAAGAGTGCCATTCGACGGTTAAGTATCCGGTATTTACCAAATAAGTACTCTGTGTAACCTAGAGCAGCGCTGTTCAAATTCAGGCCACTGGGGAAGCATCATTGTATCTCACATATCTACGAGCAGACCACATCATAAACAAATATCATTTTGCAATACAGTAACTGCTCGTAATAACGGACTATTCTGTGCCCGTTTACGCATGTGTCCGCTATAGCGGGGTGAATGTGTATTTGTGGGAGTATACATAGAATACATGTGGAGCCAGGTTAACGCACTCCCTATAGCTTGCTAGTTTTTACGGACTTACACAGGCGGCAGTTCTATGCTCGAAACTTCGCCCTTCTTAAGGGGAAAAAAATCAATGTTAAATGAAGAATGGAGGAGAGAGAAATATGTATGACAGGGATAATAGACAGGAATAATAGGTTGAAGATACGAAAGAAACGATTCCCTGCTGAAATTACAACGGACTTCTCCGCCTGCATCAAATTTTCATGTCGCCATTAGTCAATGCCTTTCTTGGTTCGGCAAGCAGCTCAATATCCTAGCATCGCGTGTATCGCAGGCCTTTGCTTCAACTACAAGCCTCATAACAAGAGAGACGTAAAGTAAAAAAAGGTAAAGTTATCCCTATAACAGGCCATGAAGGCCCATAGGGTTCTGAGACGTCGAGGCTCCCACATTTTCCAGACAATCGGCTCACAGATGACGGTGAGGTTGCCAACCTTACGCACCGGCTGCCCTTTACCGCCTCAGGAGGATTCCTGGTACTCATTTCTGTTAGAGGCTGAGTCGACCCCAGGGCCATAGTGCGGCTGGAAGGATTAGGTAAATTAAAAAAATCCACCGTATCGAGATTCGAACCCACTACCTTCCGGCTTCTAGCATAGTGCCTCAACCAACTACGCTACCGTGTGCCCCCAACAAGAGAGAGAGACAATAAAATAGTCGTACATAAAGGTAAAGTCGCCTGTGCTTAATTAATTAAGGCGAATGGGGGAGCGGATGTACAGATCCATGTTTTCCCTAACCTAGACACTAGATGGATGTGAGTGGTGATCTCCACGTTCCAGCCGTTTTACCGTCAGAGAAAATACCCCGGAACATGTTGGACAGGAAACTCGGCGGGCCCCAAAACCGGTCTGGACGATGTGGAGAAAAGAACCCTGCCCTTAGCGGGGATTAAACCCCAATTCCTCGGTAGTCGAGCCTGTAGCCAGTCGCTAAACCGACTGAGCTATCTCGACTCCTAAAATAGTTGTACATTCATAGGTTAAAAAACTAACTCGTATACAAACGGTTAGCCAGAAAGCTTAGGTGAGACACAAATAAACGATAAAGCGTAATTTCACAAAAGGCACTTAACTGGTTGAAGGAATGTGGGGCAGGGCACTGACCAGGTATGAAGGAGGCACAAGAGCGTGAACAGTCTATTCCTTCGATAAAAAAAAAAAGAAATTGAAATTGACTTCCTGTCCTTAGTCCGTTTATTGACCGTGGTCATTTCTTCAGCGTTCAACAACCTTACAATACGTCATTCACGATGAACGTGCAGTGAATGGAAGCACGCTCCAGGAACCGGTGCGTCAAGTGAAAACCCCAATTTACAGCGAAATTGCGGCCGCTTTACAAACGATAATAGTAACCCCAAACTTATCACTAACTTAATGAAACATAAACATGTGTAATCACGTAAAAATGTTCTCCACAACGTCCAGACCGACTCTGGGGCCCACATAATCTCCTACCCAATTGATACCGCCCTGGTGGTAAATCGGCTGGGGCGTGAAGCTGATCACTCGCCTCCAACTAATACTGAGGACAAGAACAGTGAAGCTGTACCTCCACACCCCCAAGACTTCTTAATGGCGTGGTACTTAACTAATTGAGTACAGGGACTTTTTTTTTCCTTTGGCGCTAGAGACCCAATTTGGGCCTTGGCCTACTCCAATGAAAATCTCCGTTTCACTTCGTTTTACTAGATCTTAGATATTCGGTACGATTCCTTTGGCGTGTGATCAGCTCGTCACAAGGTCTCTACCTGTTCACAAACACAGAAAAACGCACATACACAAATACCAAATATTCATGCCCTGAGTGGGATTCGAACCCATGCTCCCGGCTTCCGAGCGAGGGAAGACAGTGCGTGCCTTAGACCGCTCGGCTACTGTGAACGGCCAGGGTCAACTTTACCTTTATAATTTTGCCCATAGTTTTGCATGGGTGTGAAATTTGGCTTCTGACATTATGGGAAAACATGGGATCGCAGATATTTGAGAACAAGGCTCTGAGGAGAGTATATGAACCAAAGACGGAGGAAATGGTAGGAGGTTGGAGAAAAATTACATAATTAGGAGCTTCATAACTTATACTCCTCGCCAAACATAATTAAAATAATCGAGTCAAGGTGGGGAAAATGGGCAGGACATATAACATGCATGGGGGAGAAGATAGATGCATACAGAATTTCGGGGGAAAATCAAGAAGGAAAAATGCCATTAGGAAGACCTAGACGTAGGTGGGAGGAGTATGGAGTGATATGGACTGAATTCATCTGACTCAGGATAGGGACCAGTGGAGGGCTGTTGTGGATACGGTTATGAAACTTCGGGTTCCATAAAATATTCGGAAATTCTTGAGCGGCTATCAGCTTCTTAAAAAGGTCAAAAAATTTGTGACGATGGCAAATTAGTACAAATATTACTTTTCCAGACATCTAAAACGCCAACCTGTTTTTATTTAAAAATACGTTTCGGAGACTGCATTGTCTCCGTCTTCAGGTAAAACCTACTCAGTTGATAGTTCTCTGGTGCAAGTCCTCATACGTGTAGAATGTTTAATATTTTTTAATGTTTTGTCTTAGCTCTCGCAGATGGTTTGTGCTGTGCTTGGCTTGTATACCCTATCTTGGTGCTGGTACAAGTGTCCGTAGGTAGGGACTGGCTCTATCGATTGGGCCCAAGTGAGTAGAAAGACAGAATTCAGTCTCCTAAATGTTGTGTTTTGAAATATAAAACAAGACGGTGGATAACGTCCAGAAACATAATATCCGTTTTCAAGAATAACTCAACTCCACTGAGTTAGGTAAACATGGGGGTGGCCTGGAGGTAAAGCTCTACGAAAATTTAACTCGATACTAGGAGGAGGAAGGCACCGGCCGTTTGAACACCATGGAAAGAACAATACACAACTAAACCAACAAATCGACGTTGACGATTACTTGTCTTCTGGGCTGTCACGCCATGTATCATAGGATACGTTTATAGAAGACTGCCTCTACATTCTGCTATGAAAACGGATACAGTACGTTCCCTAAAAGGTCGATAAACATCAGACAACTTGGCGCCACTTCCCAGAAGTCAGTAATTTCATGTTCATCGCTATGAGAAGCTACCATTTCCTTCATTGAATCATTACTCACTTATTACAGCTATAGAGCCTTCAAATGTCTTCACGCCACAAAGTGTCTCAGCTGGGGAGATGAGGGGAATAGGAAGTAAGAAGGACCTAGAAAGATTAATGTCCTTCGTTTCTAGGATAACAGACAGCAGCCACAAGTTAGCCTGTAGTTGGTGTCATGTTCCTTGAGATAGAAAGTGTACGCATTTCACCTCATAACAAAAAGACCAGCTGGAAGATCTTGTAATAGATGGAAGGATTATAATCCTTCCAACCGCACTATGGCCCTGGGGTCGACTCAGCCTCAAACAGAAATGAGTACCAGGAATCTTCCTTGGGCGTAAAGGGCGGCCGGCGCGTAAGGCTGACAACCTCACAGCTATCTGTGAGACGATTGTCTAGAGAATGTGGAAGCCTCAACGTCTCACAACCCTACGGGTTTCTCCAGCTTGTTACATGGATAGCTTCATCCTTTTATTTTTATGTAATGGATAAAGTTGACTGGGGCGGGATTTCTCCGAGATCTTTTTCCCTGCCAATTCTCATTCTACCGACTGCTCCAGGCTGGTACAATAAGATGTACAGTGGTCGCCGTAGCAAGGGCACTGTCTCATCCCACCCCACACAAAAAATCGAGTTATCGTACTTTTCGAACGAAACGTTCAAAACACTGCTACTCAATACTGTCTGCTATACATGAACTGATACCGAATCCGACTTCTTGTCCATGTTAATTTACTGCAAGAAATAACCTCATCGTTTGAACTAAGTTTATGGTAGCTTCATGGTCTCGAAAACAATCAAATATCAAACTTACACTGCCCTGCTTGTGTTTACATTCACTCCACAGTCACTGTAAGGGAAGCGCATAGACATGTAATCCATAATTAGTACAATGCTACATCCCACACGCTGCCACCAAAACTTGTCACTTGAAATTGGATTTCTGGTGTAGGTTTCAGCGGGTGCTGTGTTACAATTTCGTGCAGGTAACGCGATTAATCAATTCATGGAAATTCTGTATCTTGATTGTTACATGCAACTGCAATACCACTGAGTATTTGCGCCACAAAACAAGTTATGGTGACCAGAGTTTCTCGTAATTCTGTTCCTCCATCCTTTGTAATTTATTTAACGATGCTATCAGTAACGCAGACTATATATCGTCAAATATTAATAATAGTTTATTTAATTGTAGTTGTAAATCATATTTGCATTGTATTCATTTTGTGTAGTGTGTACTTTTTTGTTTGGTGTGTTTTTTTAGTGTGGTCTGTTATTCTGTGTGATGTGTCTTATTGTAGTATCACTGCTACCGGGTAAAAACTCATTTGCAGTTTAAATAATAATAATGATAATAATAATAATAAATGATTGTATAACAGTGAACAAAGAACTGAAAGGGATATAGAAACAAGCCGTATGGGGGAGTGGCTGTATAGATCCACGTATTCTTCACCTCGGCGCCTGTTGCAGGTGAGTGCTTAACTTGATACCATGGCCCCCGGTACGTATTGGGTAGGAGGTTGGGTGGGCCTCAGAACCAGTCTGCAAGTCGTGGAGAAGAGAAAATTATTTTCTTGACTTTATTTCTTGTATCATCCAGGAATATTCCTGGAATGACTGAAGAAAATCATGTAAACCTTCAGTCCGGATACTCGGCGTCGAGCCAAGATTCCAACCAGCTACATCCCGAATGGAGATCAAGCTTTAAAAACCGCCTGAGCCAGTTCGTTTGGGAGTTCCTTTAAGAAAAACTGGGAAAATTCGGTAAATTTGTCTCTTCTCCGTAAATGTCGAGATCGGCTCCAAGACTCGCTTAGCATGCAGAGCGTCAAGTTCACCACCTACGTCAGTACAGTACCGAGATTAGAATAAGTGGAGCTTTATCTTCACTCCTTTATCCGCCTCCATGCGTGGTGTGTAATAGAAACAGGGTAACTTTTTCTTTTATATTCACTACTTTTCCGAGATTTCAGGATTGCGATGGGCTTCAGGCTCGACAGCCCTGGTTCTTTTCCCGTAATGGCAATATTTTTCTCTTCTCTACGTCGCCCAGACCGGCTCTGGGTCCCACCCAGCCTCCTATCCAATTGGTACCGGGGGCGATTTACCTGGGGCTAAAGCGGTCGGGGCGCGAAGTTGACTAATCACCTCAATCTCGTGTCGAAGTGGAGTCATAACTCCACTCCCCCACATGTCAGGGGCAACTTTACCTTTAATCAGTACTTTTAAAGACATTAGCAAGCATGCAATTCCTATTCGCCTATAAATAACTTCTGCAGATGAGAAAGCATCTTAAAACAGGAAGTTCCGTGAACAACTAATCGCCTACTTTTCTTTCACACGACAAAAACCGAATAGAAAACGATGCATCCAATTATTCTTCTACTGTTGCGTGCGCATTCGTTGCGGCTGCAAAGATTTTACCGAGCCGTTGCCTATCAACAATAAAGACACACATATACAGACATACGGACTGATGGGAGGGATTTATGGAGTACGCCGTTGAGATAAACCACGATGTCATTTGGACAAGATCCTGGGAGGGCCCCAGAGTCGATCTGGAGGCTGTGGCGAAGAGAAAAATCTGTTGTTCCTACTGGGAAGCGAACCCAATTCCTCGAATGTCGAGGTCGTGTCAATGTCTCTATACTAATTGAGGTACCGGAACTCCCAAACTTTGTCAAGTCTGTAATTCTAATTTAAATTTTTTTTATTGCTAGCGAAGTGGGACTAAGTCCCTTGTACTGCGGCCACTTCTGGCCTATTGTACCAGCCCTAGATGATAGGTGAGGGTGATTGTGGAGAAATTGGTGGAATTAAGATTGGCAGGGGAAACCGAAGTACTCGGAGAAAACCTACCCCAGCGCCACTTTGTCCACCACAAATCCCACTTGACCAGATCCGGGATCGAACCCGGGCCGCCGCGGTGGGAAACCAGCGACTAACCGCTTGAGCTATGGCGCGGCCCTAATTTAAAAATACTTTCGCTGATCACATTGGCTGCGCGGTCTAGGCCATGAACTGTCTGAATGGGTTCGAATCTCACTCTACGCACGGATATCTGAGTTTATGCTGTGTCTGCGTTGTCCTGTGCAGGTAGCTGACTTAAGACGGGCTGATCCCCCGTCCAAGGAATCCTACCCACTGTCTATAGGGTCCATTATTTCAGAAATAGTTCTAAATGGAAAGCGGCCACAGAGCCTAATACGTCAAGATAAGAGATGAAAAATAATTTCGTGTTGTCAACTAAACTTATCTTCTTATATGGAATTTAACAAAGGTTCAACTCTGCATGACCGCAAAGTTCAGAGAAATAGAACAAGGAGTGTGAGAGTCGCTGAACAAGTTTTTAGTTTTTTGCCTTCTTCAAATCTATGCCATTTCCGTTTTCCGGCGGAAACTACAAATGGTCTCGCGTAGTTTGTGCGTTTTCAGACTTCCCAGAAGGGTCACATGAGTCTGCATGACAACATACAGACACGAACGAATACAATAAAATAAACTTTACGGGAGTTGTCTCTTGCGATTGTAACGCGAAGTTCTTTCGCTACGACCGTCGGCTGTATGATGAAACTTTCAGACATGCTCGCGACGCCGATAATTAAGTCTAGCTCGTACGGGCTACAATGGCCATCAACGTGAAGTTCAAGAGCTGCAGAAATCTCCCTGTTCGTCGAAAAACAATGACCAAACTTCTCCACTTCGTGGAGAAAACTGACGGATAACAGCATTCCTACCTCCGGTAGCGTCAAGGATTATTTCTTCTCTATGTCGTCCAGACCGGTTCTGGAGTCCAACCAGCCTCCTATAAAACGGGTACCGGAGGTTCTCTCCCCAGGGGTAAAGCGGCCGGGGTATCAAACTGACAATTCACCTCCATATAGTGCTGAGGTCAAGAATGGTAGAGCTATACATCCACTTCCCCATATGTCATAGTATAGTGCTTAATTAATTAAGAGAGGGACACATTTACCCCCACCCCCAAAACATTACCTGCACCCTGCACAATAATACAGTTCCGTCAACAATGCAACTATTTTCAGTCTCTCCTTTCACTTAATAAAAATTTGAAATTAAGAAATGTTGCAATTACATGTGACACTGAATGCAGTATAACAGTTTTGATAACTTAAGGTATCTGATGATGGCCGGTTGGAGTCGAAACATGTTGTAAAAGGGAAAGTAAAAGGCAGAGAATAAAAATACTTGCATTGTTGACAGAACTGTATTTTGTGTGTTGTAAAAGGGAAAGTGAAATGAGGAGAATAAAAATAGTTGCATTGTTGACGGAACTGCATTATTGTGTGTAAGAGTTCGTTATTAAACCTGACAGATTGAAAGTTATAATATCAATTCATGGCTGAATGTTCGATTGAATTATGGTTCATTAATGATCTTCACTTCACTGTGTCTTGTGTTCATGTCCATTATTACAACTACTAGTACAACAGTCATAATGTTTGCGCTTACCGTCGGAGTATGAGATTACACAAATGGGGCTTCTGGTTGATAAAGCGTCATTAACGACATAGAAACAAATACTGCTCTTCCAATCAGTAATTTATCTATATTTTTTCGGTTAATTAAACCAATTAGTCAATGTCTATCTGTTAACTTATTTTAATCAATTACTAACTCCATGCAGTCGAGTCCTTGAGAAGTAGATGGTTATTCAGCTGGTTAAAAAACATATCCTGTGCCAGCTAAATCCAGTACACATCTCTCAAACCCTGTTCCTTTAAAATTCGGTATCATTCACCCACCTATACTTAGCTCTCCAATGTTCTAACAAAATTTTCCACAGTTTCTCAACCTCGATTCACCGCACATTTTATATTAATTAAATTGACCATACATACTGAATGACTTTTTCCAATGGCTCTTCCAGGCCATTCAAGGCCCAGGCCTCTTATTCGGTTCCGTAATCATTTTTCATATACGGTAGGGTTCCTTGGACGAGTGATCAGCCCGTCGCAAGGCCTCCACCTAAACGCAGGACAACACGAACACAGAATAGACACATGCATACACACCAAACGTCCATGCCTTGAGTGGGATTCGAACCCACAATCCCAGAGTCCAAGCGAGCGAAGACAATTCATGCCTCAGACAGCGCGGCTACCCTGACCGGCACAGAATGACTAATGATTAATACATTTATCTCACTATCTAAATATTTACAGACACGCAACAAGCCACAATACATCAGTATACTGTACAGAGGGGCCCCAGAAAAATGTATACACACCACCACGCCTCCAGTGTCTTTGACTGTCCTGCCATTCGATAAGGTGGCTCTGGCATTCATATGACTAGCATTATACTGTCATGAGTTTATGGCTGCGTGACTAATAATAACGGATTTTGTATTTAATGATTGGATTTATTAACAGTTACAATTACAGTCAATTGCAATAACTAGCAACCCATCTTCGGGCGAACTCTTCTTCTTCCATTTCCGAAGACTCGCCCCATTCCCCTTCTTGACGACAACTCATGATAAAGTCGAACTTATATTACGACCGACGGTCAGTCGGCCAGTCTGTCTTGAAATAAAGCATCCATTTGGGGCTTAAGACCAGATCTTTATCACTGTCAGATAGTTGCAGGCCTGTTGATGTGGAGCGCCAGAGTAACGGTCAGCAGTAATAAGTCTGTTGTCAGTATGTAAAATTTACATTTTACGTGTTATTAAATGTGCATATGTTATATACATATACAAGGCCTCTCTCAGTCCGGCTCAGTACAGATTATGCCCTATCGGTGGGAAACCAGCGACTCAAGTCAAAGTCAAAATCAAAGTCACACTGCGACTCACAGTTAGTTAGCCAGCCAGTCAGTCAGTCAGTCAGTCAGTCTGTCTGTCAGTCAGTCTTGGTGTCGAGCCCAATCTGGGGCTCATGATCAGGTATTTATACTGTTTGACAATTAGGGTCTTATTTTTGTGGGGCGCCCACTCTGACGAGAGGATAGGTCTGTCTTTCGTCAGAGTCATTGTCTGCAGTAGTAAGTCATTTGTCATAAAGTAAAGGATATTTACATTTTACATGTTAAACATTTTAATAAATGTATATAAAATATATACAGGGCATCTGTCAGTCCAGGCTCAGCACAGCAGATTATGTCCTATTTTTAGTAGTTTCCGCTACAACGGCAGCCTTGTCATGTAAACGGACAATAACTCATTCTATTCTGGACTACTTATATGGTCTCGAGGCAGCCCCACAGCAAACACATCCGTTGCCCAGCAACTGTTATGTGCGAACCACATAGAAAAAAAAATGCAATACCTTTTCTATTGTTGTGTGTGTATTGCGGGCGTTGCCTAACAATACATATCCTATTGTTCCGCGCGTTTGCTTCTGCGGGAATATGATTAGCGACCCGTTGCCTAGCAATGGGCAAATGCGTCACAATATTTTGAAACAATAACGCTCTATATGCCCTATATTATACTTCCGTTCAACTTTGAAAATATCCTTAGACAACCTCTATTAAGATTTGTATACATTTCTTGGGCCCCTCACATTTTTTGGGCCCATCTGTATATAGCCTACTTCTTCATATTTATTTTATTTATTATTTAAGTTCTTTGTTTGTGATATCATGGCCACGCGCGCATGTCCGTAATATTTTCAGAGCTAACCGACGAATTAAAAAAACTCGTATAGTCCATACCCTTGACACTACTCATGTGACTGCCACGCTAACCTGCAACTACATCATTTTTTCCCCCTTTGGCACTACAGCCCCAGTGGGCCTAGGTCTACTTCCATAAACTCCGTTCACTTCGGTTTTTCTAGATCTTACACACAGGGTAGGACTCCTTGGACGAATGATCAGCACGTCGCAAGGCCTCTACCTGTAGACAAACACAGAAAAACGCCACAAACATCCATGCCCTGAGTAGGATCCGAACCCACGATCCCGGTTTCCGAGCGAGCGAAGACAGTGCATGCCTTAGACCGCTCGGCTACCGTGACCGGCAGTGTATAAGAATAATATATAAGAATTCAATTCGTACCTCACAGGAAACAGAGCCGAACCCACGATCCCGGTTTCCGAGCGAGCGAAGACAGTGCATGCCTTAGACCGCTCGGCTACCGTGACCGGCAGTGTATAAGAATAATATATAAGAATTCAATTCGTACCTCACAGGAAACAGAGCCGAACCCACGATCCCGGTTTCCGAGCGAGCGAAGACAGTGCATGCCTTAGACCGCTCGGCTACCGTGACCGGCAGTGTATAAGAATAATATATAAGAATTCAATTCGTACCTCACAGGAAACAGAGCCGAACCCACGATCCCGGTTTCCGAGCGAGCGAAGACAGTGCATGCCTTAGACCGCTCGGCTACCGTGACCGGCAGTGTATAAGAATAATATATAAGAATTCAATTCGTACCTCACAGGAAATAGATCCGAACCCACGATCCCGGCTGCAGTGCGAGCGAAGAGAGTACATGCCTTACACCGCTCGGCTACCGTGACCGGCGCAACTACATCATTACCATCAATATATTATACCACATATATTCACTGTAGATTTATATGTTTTCTTTCACTATATGTTCGAATATTACTGAAATTTCATTGGGATTATTTTTCAGAAACGTTGAACGTAAAACATAAACTCCGCCAGTTATTTGATTTAATGAAGATAATCTAGGAATTATTACAATTTTAGTTATGAAATTTGTAGTATGAGTTGTTAAAAATGCATTCATTACGACTTACTGCACTTATAAAGGAGGGGCATGCGGTAGCGTAGTTGGTTGAGGCACTATGCTACAAGCTGGAAGGTCGCGGGATCGAATCCCGATGAGGTGTATCTTTTCAATTTAACTAATCCTTCCAGCCGCACTATGTCCCTGGGGTCGACTTAGCCTGTAACAGAAATGAGTACCAGTAATCTTCCTGGGGGTAAAGGGCGGCCGGCGCGTAGGGCTGAAAACCTCACCGCCATCTGTGAATCGATTGTCTAGAAAATGTGGGAACCTCAACATCTCACAACCCTATGGGCCTTCATGGCCTATTACAGGGATAGCTTTCCCTTCTTACTTATTCCCATAAAGAAAGATAAATATACAAGTCACGGATTTCGACAACGTTTATCAGCACCGGTGTTTTTGAATTGACATTCGGGAGTGTAAACCTTGATAAGTCTGGCCCGTGGATTTAATTACGCAGCAATAACAGTAAACAGCATGTTTGTCCCAATGTCAGTCAGTCAAGTGACACCAGGCAAACAGCATGTTGTTATGAACAATAAAGCATCATAGCGTGTCCTTAAACAAACATACGGGATGAAGAACACATGTGAAATCAATCTTATTCCCATTTTTTCTACAGATCCTCCCACATCAAACGATTAATAAATTAGTTCGACAAAACAGATAATGACGCACTTGCTAGTACCACAAAAATGTCCATACTTCGCCTTCTCACTTTTCCTGCGCCTTTCGTTACAAAACACAATATGATTCCATTGTGTTCTGAGGTTATGACGATTACTGTATTCTGGCATATGCCGCCGTGTAGCCTGGTATAATGTTACCAACACTTCGGAGAAGCATGCTGCCTCCATCTTCACATGCAGTCGTGAGGCACGGATCGTACAGAAAACATGGCCAACAATTATTCTATTGTTGCGTATGTATTCGTTGCCGCGGTAACGTTTTTACCGAGTCGTTGCCTAGCAACAGTAGTCTAATACAAGTATAGACACAGACTAATGGGAGGGATTTATAAAGTACGCCGTTGACATAGGCTCAGATGCCATGATGTACATACCAAGTTTCATAAAGACTGGTTCAGGTATTCAGAAGTTGATGGGGGGATACATAGATATACAAACACAGAGACAGCATGGTGATCGCATAAGCCTACTTTTATTTTTTTAAACAAGGAAAGTGGGTTAAAATATGGTCACGAGTCCCGCGGGACTGGGAACCAAGTGTGCTGGCGAAGGCCAGCAGTAATGAAGGCAATACGTTCTTCCGAAACGTTAGGAAACGATTAGACTCTAACCTGAAGATAGAAACAGTAACTCACTCCGAATCAATGGTAACTAACACTACACAGCATCACACTTTTCCAT
>NW_019731232.1:260902-268220 GCF_002891405.2 Cryptotermes secundus | reverse complement strand
AAAAAAAAAAAAAAAAGGAAATCGAGCAACCGGGCCGATATTTGAACCGAGTACCTTCCGAATATAGGTCTAAGAATGCTACCGCTACAATAACCTACAAAGAACCTCCTATCATGGTTTAATTGTTTGTAGGTTATTGATATTTTACTTAGACCAAACGAATATTCTTTCTTAATTACAAATATTACATAATTCTTCCATGACATTAAAATCCACATATCAAATGACTTTTCAGTGGGGAGGGGGGTAAAATAGACCTTGAGAAAAGTATGCCAATAGATATGAATCTGCAACCGACTTGCATCCTTTCTAGTGCACAACAGGGTGTCCTAAAAGACCCTTCACTGAGATCATTCTCACGTTCCAGAGAGCTATTTCACTTACAGCCAGCCCCCATACTCACGCTTTTTGCCACTTTCTGCTGGTGGCTGGCTGTAAACAAAGTCTTTTTTTTTTCCTTGGAACGTGAGTATAACCTCGGTAAAGTGGCCTTTTGGACACCATATGTGAATACGGCACAGAGGCCACTTTAGCGTTAAAACTGTTAACTCAGGGATGCTCAGTCTGACATGCTGCACGCCTGTTCAATCCAGTCGGAACCTTCATAATAAATTTTAGTGCACTTTAAGTTCTCCGCCCCACCCCCACCCCGATGCAAGAACCTGGACTACAGAACAGAAAAAAGATTTGTTCCAAATTCTGTATTTCAGCATCCTGTTGCAATTATTTAGCTTAACGTCCATGTATCTATCGTCGGTCAATATTGCAACACTTGTTTATTCACTACTTAATTTTAATTCTTGGCCGCGCCATAGCTCAAGGGGTTAGTCGCTGGCTTCTCACAGCGGCGGCCCGTGTTCGATCCTGGGTCTAGTCAAGTGGGATGTGTGGTCGACAAAGTGGCGCTGAGGCAGGTTTTCTCCTAGTACTTCGGTTTCCCCTGCCAATCTTCATTCCACCAATTGCTCCACAATCACCCTCACCTATCATCTGGGACTGGTACAATAGGCCAGAAGTGGACGCAGTACAAGGGACTTAGTCCCACCCCACTAACAATAAAAAAATAAATAATCTTAATTCTAGTTTAACATTATACACTTTGACACTAATGTTTCGGCCCCAACCGGCCATCTTCAGGTGTCTTGATATGTTACAAATATTTTATTAAATTATGTTAAAACTGCTACACTGTCTTAGTTCGCGTTAAAATCACACGCTGTAGTCCTCTTTTCAAGGTAAAACCAGACAAAATCCTTTAAAGTTTCTGTTATACCCACGTTATTTTGGTGCATTTTACTTCACCACACACGGGGTGTCGTCCATTGTTCATAAATGTACAAGTATGTCTGTCCAGGGTTTTGTTCCAAAATATGTTATACTCGTATATCATCAAACGACTGGCTACGGGCCGGACGACAGAGGGGTCGGAGTTCGAGTCCCCGGTAGGGTCAAGAATTATCTCTTCTCCACGTCGCCCAGACCGGCTCTTGGGCCCACCCAGTCTCCTGTCCAACGGGTACCAGGGGGTAAAGTGGCCGGGGCGTGAGGCTGACCACGCCTCCATCTAGTGCCGGAGTCAAGAATGATGAAGCTATACAACCACACCTCTATACTTCTTCATGTCATAGGCACACGAACAAATTTATATATGTATATAAAACTATCCCTGTAACAGGCCGTGGAGGTCCATAGGGTTGTGAGACGTCGAGGCTACCACATTTTCTAAACAATCGGATCACAGATAGCGGTGAGATTGTGAGCCTTACGCGCCGGCCACTCTTTAACTCCAGGAAGATTCCTGGTATTCATTTCTGTTAGAGGCTGAGTCGTCCACAGGGCCACAGTGCGGCTGGAAAGACTACGTCAATTGAAAAATCCAATGATCTCAACGGAAATCGAACCCACGATCTTCCCGTTTGTAGCATTGTCTCCCCACCAACTACGCTACCGTATGGCCCCCCCACACACACACCCACATTCATATACTCGTATACGGGTACATACTATATGTGTGTGTGTGTTGAAGGATCGAAATTTTGAGGTTATGTCTGACACTTTTAACAGAAGAAAATAAGAAAATACTGCACGTGGTCACGTGGTGCGCAGAACGTTGTGATTCTCCGTCCATCGCTCGGCACACCTCTGTATGTGGATGGAAGAGTTCAAAGCAAAGGTGTTATAAATTACTTCCGTAACTCTTTTGTTTTATTTGTACTTCCTCGTCCAAAGATGTCCTGTAGAAACCTTCATGAGTCATGAGCATCTTCTCAAGCGCCAAGGTGACGCGGATAAACGCGGAAGATGCTCTGCTGACGTCAAAGCGTGGTGCAAGTCGTTTCCATGAAGCGTTTCCGTGGGAACAAGCAAGAAGGATGCAAGTTAGAAATCTGTTCCCAACTAAACACCACCGCCACGTTAAAATTACTCCGAACTTTTTCTGATATTTATTTACAGACCTCAAAATAATTTCTCCAACAATTTGCTTTAACAGCACGAGTTTCTAGCTGAAAATCGATTTATTAAAGTGGGTTAATTCTTCTTGTACGGCTGTTTTGTATGAGTATGAAATCTGGTTCCTTGGTTAAGCAAAGGGACAACTTTACCTCGCCATTAGGTGAAAGTTAG
Source organism: Cryptotermes secundus (assembly GCF_002891405.2). NCBI lineage: Eukaryota > Metazoa > Arthropoda > Insecta > Blattodea > Kalotermitidae > Cryptotermes > Cryptotermes secundus. Next base: position 265,595 of record NW_019731232.1, on the reverse strand, counting down.
TGGCCAGTCTCAGGCTTTACGCCACGGAGAAATCGCCCTTCGCGCCCATTCGATAGGGGGCTGCGTGGACCCCAGAACTGGTCAGGACGCTGTGAATCATAGAACAATCTTGCCCCTGCCGGGAATAGAACCCGACTCCTTTTCAGAACAGGGCAGTGAGAATAACATTTGAACCAAAGAGGGTGGTAACAGTAAGGATTAGAAAACTGTACAATAGGGAGCTTCATAATCTGTACACTTCACAAATTATTATTAAGGTGATCAAATCGAGGAGGACGAATAGATGAGGCATGTAGCAGGCAGAGGATTGATCCGAAATGCATACAAAATTTTACAGAGGAAACTCAGAGGTAAGAGATCACTTGGAAGAGGGAAATTAGGAAAATATTTATGGATATAGGAAAGAAGTGCATGAACTGGGTTAGTGTGGCTCAGAAGAGAGCAGTCATGGGTTCTTGTGAGCACGGTAATGAACCTTCCGGATTCCACAAACCGCAGAATAACTTCTTGCCTAGCGTAGCAACTTCCCATTAAGGGCTCTGTTCCATAAAATGTGTTGCTGCTTTTCAGTCTCGTGTTTCCGTTCTTAAAATGTGCTGTTATACGTATTCTAGTATGATACAGGTAGGTCTAAACAGACTAACAATTTTTGTTCTTTTCAGAAAAGAAACTCGAAATTTTGTAAGATTTGAGGATTTCACGGCGGTGACTATGAACAATGCCGTCTTCTGGGATGTGGCGCAATGAAGATATTGCGTAAACCTACGTTTCGGAGGAATGTATCGCCTCCATCTTCAGGGTAGAAAAATCAGCGAGCGAGGAACCAGCGTGATCAGGTGGTTGCAGACTGTATATTTATATTTCGAATATTCGAAAGTAAAAAAAAAGAAACTGGGGTCGTTCCATTCTAGTATTTTTCACACGTAGTATTCCTGACGTCATAATTCTATATCAGTGTTTCTCACCCGCGTGGCCGCGGTATCACAAAGGTTGAGAACCACTGTTCTACATGAAACAAATTTGTACCTGATGCGTTCATTTAACAGTAAAACTCCATGTTTTTTGTTTAGAATCTAATATTCCAAGTTAAATGTTTTAGACGATGGTGTAATCTTGTTTGCAAATGTTATTTCGGACTTTGTCCGACGTCCGAGTTTATTAAAACGAGATGTCGGAAACAGGTTATTTTTCAGATCTTCGGGTGAACAGGAAACACAGGAAACCATGTAAGATTTGAGGTTTTCACGGCGGTGACTATGAAGAAAGCAGTCTTCTGGGATTTGGCATCGTGTATATGTGGTGTTAACCGACGTTTCGGAGGAACGTATCGCCTCCATCTTCAGGGTAGAAGGAAAAATATAAGAAATCCGCAAGCGAAGAGACCGTGAGAACCGGGTCCCTGTCCTGAGTCAGAGGAATTCATGCGAGCTCTGAGGCTCTCATAGCGGGACTATGAGGCGTTATTACGGCGGGTACTGTGGCAAAACGGTGGAGCCGAAGAACGATCAGCAAACAAGGAAGCGAACAACTAGGTAAGCAAGTAGAATGAACGCTGCTCGCTTATTTGCTTGCTCGCTTTACTCTTCGACACTAAATATGAGATAGCACGTTACTACGAAAGGTCGGCAAACTTATTAGACTACACGGCATAGCATTCCAAGCCGCCATATCGCGTTTTTCTAAAATCTCATTTTAATATTAACCTTGTACCTACGCCTTGATCTCCTTTAATTCCCGTATATGCAAGAAAATAACAGTTCTGAGATTAAAAATAATTCTCAAACAAGAAGTCCTGGGAAGAATTAATCGCCTACTTTCCTTCGATACGACACAGAGCCGGGACAGTGCATTCGGTACAGTGACTAGATACGGGCTGGACGACCGTGGGGTCGGAGTTCGAGACCCGGTAGTGTCAAGAATTTTCTCTTCTCCACGTAGTCCAGACCGGCTCTGGGGTCCACGCAACCTTCTGTACATGGGTACCGGGGGCTCTTTCTTAGGGGTAAAGCGGCAGGGGTGTGAAGCTGTCCACTCGCCTCCAACTAGTGCCGAAGTCAAGAATCTATACTACCTCTCCCCCGTACGCCTTCATGGCGTAGTGCTTAATTAGTGAAGCACAGGAACAACTTTACCTTGCCTTTAGGACACGATCGGATACAGAGAGACGCCTCGAACAGCTGTTCGCCGCGGGAACGTCTTCACCAAGATTTTATCTAGCAATGATTGAGAGATACACTGACAGACTCCCAGATACACGCGTTCAATAATTCACCTAGTATTGTTGAGTGTATTTCTTGCCGCGAGAACGTGTTTAAGGGGCCGTTGCCTAGCAATGAAAGGAGGGACACACATACAGGCACAACGGCTGATGGGAGGGATTTATGAATACGCTGCTGAGATGGGTTCAGGTGCCGTGATATACGTACCAAGTTCCATAAAGACTTTTTCAGGCATTCAAAAGTTAATAAGTGGGGATTCACAGACTCACAGACAGCATGGAGATCGAATAGTCTTTTTCTTTCCTTGGCACTACAGCCCCAGTGGGCCTAGGCCTACCTCCATGAACTTCTTCGTTCACCTCGGTTTTTCTAGATCTTACACATTCGGTAGGACTTCTTGGGCGGATGATCAGCTCGCCGCAAGACCTCCACCTATACACAAACACAGAAAAACGCACACACACAAACTAAACATCCATGCCCTGAGTGGGATTCGAACCCAAGATCCCGGTTTCCAAGCGAACGAAGACAGTACATGCCTTAGACTGCTCGGCTACCGTGAGCGGTCGATCGAATAGTCTGGCCGTGGAAAAAAGCCTCTTCTTTGTAAAGTTGGGTGACCCCTGTCCGTCTCTTGACTCAGCGGAACGGTTCGCTTACTCCCGGTAACATTCTGCACACTCGTGAATAGCCACATTCATACGAAGCGAACCAAATGAACGCGCATTAGCGGGCCGCAAGCCAGACGAAGCAGAATAAAACCAGGAGTTCAGAGTACACATACTTTTTAAATACACAGCTCACTGACCTCGGTGTTCATTTATTTCAGACAGAAAACCCATCTTTGCCGAGCATAGTGGTCGCGGTCTAAGGCATGAACTGGGCAGTGCCATAGCTCAGGCGGTTAGTCGCCGGTTTGCCTTCGCAGCAGCCAGGGTTCAAGCCCGGGTCAGGTCATGTGGGATTTTTGTTGGACAAAGTGGCACTGGGGCAGGTTTTCTCCGAGTACTTCGGTTTCCCCTGCCAATTCGCATTCCACCGATTGCTCCACAATCACCATCATCTATCATCAGGGGCTGGTACAATAGACCAGTAGTGGCAGCAGTACCTAGCGGACTCAGTCTCAAACCATGAGGAAAATTACAAAAAAAAAAATTACAATGTATGAAGTGTCTTCGTCAGCTTAAACACTGGGATCGTGGGTTCGAATCCCGCTTAAGACATGGATGTCTGTGTGCGTTTATTCTGTGTTTGTGTTGTTCTGTGTGTAGGTAGCGGCCTTGCGACGGGCTGATCCTCGGTCCAAAGAGTCCTACCGTCTGCGTAAAAGATTAAGATACTGAATAAGCGGCCAAGGCCCAACAAAGGGCTGTAAAGCCATACATACGTGTAGATAAAAAACCCGTTTGTCGAAACAATTGTCGCTACGCTGAACAAGAATTTCACTGCCTCTTACAGAACCCGACGGTTCAGTCCCTTTTTCATAACAACCAGACATTGAAACATATATTGAGCCAGATGAATCCACTCCACGTCCTCATATATATAATGTCTAAGATTAAGCGTACTATCTTCTCGGCTATAACGCCGTGTAGTCCGCTGTAGTCCACATATCTTGATCGGCTTATTCGACCATGAAGATGGAGGCAATGTGTTCCTCCGAAACGTCAGTTGACTTTCAACGAGCTACACAGCGTTACATCCAACCACCGCTGTGAGAACCTCAAATCCTACATCTTTAAGGTCAATTTAAATGTTACTGTTATCTACGTCTAGGTTTTCGCAGTGCTCTTCTATTCGGATTTTCGGAAAGAAAGAATCTGAGGAGCTGAGGTTTACATAGCGGTAGTTATGAAAAGTTCTGTCTATCTGGATATAACGCCGTGTAGTCTGTTGAAAGTCAAAGGATGTTTCGGAGGAACATGTCTATATCTGCAAGGTAGAAGAATAAGCAAAGTAAGAAACCAGCATTAGGCACCAACGCACTACATTTACAACAGAGAACTTGTTAGGACTATCTTCAGTAAATTGACATAAAGGACAATGTTATGAGTGAAACAAAAAATGTACATTTGGTAAACCGATTTACTTAAGTGGAGTACACATATAACAACTTCAAAAATCTGCTATGCTCATTGTGATCAAACACGAAAAGTGATACACAAGTAATAATATCATATGCAGAGCCTATAACTTAAAATAAAATATTCTTTATTACTAATCGCGTGTGGAGGCGGGGTCGAATACCTCCACCGTAGCCCTGCGAATCGTAGGAGGCGGCGGAAAGGGAAATCTAGAATCTGGGACAGTAAAATATGGTCGCGAGTCCCACGGGACTCAGACCCGAGAATGACTGCGCTGCCGAGGACCAGGAGAAATTGAAAACGACAGACCCGTCCTCTTGTCAGAGAGAGCGCCCCAAATCAATAAACCAACAAGAGTCTGACAGTAAAAAAAATCTGGTCGTAAGCCCC
>NW_019731232.1:249864-260350 GCF_002891405.2 Cryptotermes secundus | reverse complement strand
TAAGTGCAGGTGGACAAACCTTCCCTTTAAGCCGTTATCACCCCCCCCCCAAGTCCTTGGCCCATATAGCCAAAGGAGGAACTGCGTAAGACACTCGCTCGGTTTTATTATCGACAGATGCGGTGGAAAGGTGGTCATATTTATTGTGCTGCGGTATTTATCTAACGTCCGTGCTCTTTCCGAATGAAGTCTTTTCGTCGCCACTTTGTGAAACACTCTAATGCTCACCAAATGTCTTATCTAACAGGTATGGGGAACAGCTTAGGCTGTCTTGCATCTATGGCCATGATTCCAAATGGATGCTCTTTTCCTTCACGCCCCTCTGCGCCTGTTTATATTCATGGCTTATTTAACGACAGTAGCAATAGCTACATACCGCTAATAAGGCAAAGGAAAGCAAAGTTGGCTCTGTGCTTTATTAGTCTAGCACCAAGACATGAAGACCTGCTGAGAGTGGAGGTATAGCTCCACTATTCTTAACCTCAGCACTAGATCGGGGTGAGTGGTCAGCATCACGCACCTTCAGCTTTACCCCTGGGGAAAGAGATCCTAGTACACATTCGTAGGAGGCTGGATGGGCCCCAGAGTGGGTCTGTACGCTTTGGGGAAGAGAAAAATCTTGCCTCTGTCGGGAATGAAATCCCGGATGTCCAGCCAAGAGCCCGTCTCTATATCGACTATACAGACGTGAAAAGAAGTGGTCGTGGCCTGATCTGAGGTACTTTCCTGGTATCTGTTTGGAGGGACTGGGAGAAACTACGGAAAACCTTAGCGTGGATAGACGGTCTCCGGGCTGAGATATTAACTCAGGACTCTCCGAATACGAGGCCTAACGTTCGGTTCTATGTAGCATTTAACCCCTGCATCTACTTGTACCATTTTATCAGAGTGTGTTCAGCCTGTAATCCGTCTCTATAACTGAGCTATCCCGGCTCCACTGAATATCTGAGGAGATTATAATATACAAATGTGGAATGACCTTTTTTTTTTGGATATATTTTAATATTATCCTCCCGTCTAAGCCTGTCCACTGAAGCCGTGTCATACCTCAGGCGGTTAATATCCGGTTTTACACTGCAGCAGCCCGGGTTCGAGCCCGGCTAATGTAATGTGGGATTTGTGGTGGGCAAATTGGCATTGGGGTAGGTTTTCTCCGAGTACTTTGGTTTCCCCCGCCAATTCGAATTCCCTCGACTGCTCCACACTCATCATCTATCGTCTGGGGCTGGTACAATAGGCCAAATAGTGGCCGATGTACCAAGTGGACCCAGTCTCGCCCCACCCCAAGAAATGAAAGAAAAATTAAGTCTGTCCATCCTAAAAGATAGTCCACATCAGAGGGCCGCGCCATAGCTCAAGCGGTTAGTCGCTGGCTTCCCACCGCGGAGGCCCGGGTTCGATCTCGGGTCTGGTCAAGTGGGATTTGTGGTGGACAAAGTGGCGCTGGGGCGGGTTTTCTCCGAGTACTTCGGTTTCCCCTGCCAATCTTCATTCCACCAGTTGCTCCACAATCACCCTCGCCTATCATCTGGGGCTGGTACAATAGGCCAGAAGTGGCCTCAGTACAAGGGACTTAGTCCCACCCCACTAGCAATAAAAAAGTCCACATCAGGCTCTCTTACCAAAAGTTTTGGCCTTTTCTCAGTTTTTCACTCATGCTACTTGTACATGTCCAGAACATCCTGTCCTTCCTATTTCCAACGTAATAAAATAATATAATGAAGCTATTCATTACGTCACTTTTTAGCCTTTACATTGGGTCTTCTCTCTCTCTCCCATGTAAATATTCTACGCTTGCCCTTCAAGTGATAGACCGCGTTTCACACTCATACAACATATAAAATTAGAAATGATGTGGAAATACGTGTACAATATTCTTAATCGACCAGAGGCGCTTCCCAAATTTAATCTGCTCTACGTATTCTGCGCTGTAACACCGTGTAGTTCGGTATAACTCCACCGATGTTTCGGAGGAAATTATTGCATCCATCTTCAGAGTCGATGAGCATGTCAAGCAAGAAGCCAGGAAATAACTAGGCGGCAAGGAGAGTGAACCTTACGCAGACAACCAGGCCTAATACTTGACGAGTGCTTATTGCTGGTTTCTTGCTTACTATTCGACCTTGAAGACGGTAGCGATACGTTTCCCCGAAACGGTGACACCTACCGAAATACACGGCTCCTCATTGTCAACGCTGGGAGAACCTGAAATCCAACATATTACGAGACAGCAACTGAAAGACGAAAATAGTACGGCCAGAAGAGAGGGCCGTTGCTAGGGAACGGCCGAAAACACATTTCCGCTTCAATGAAGACGTGACGCCATAATGCAAAACTATCAGAAATGGTGTTTTCCACTGGGTCCGCCCCGAGGATACATAGCGAGCACGGGTTCGAATATTTACACCTTATCCCTGCGAGTCATAGGAGGCGACGAAAGTGGAACCCGGTGCCTGGGGGTATAACCGGGCCACCCTGTTCCTGGGGGATACGTGAACCTGGGCCTACAGGTTGGGGGAGCCGCGATTCTGAGACAATAAAGTATGGCCGTGAATACCGCGGGACCAGTACCTGAGAATGGCTGCGCTGGCGAGGGCCAGCAGCAACTGTAAAAGACAGACCCATCCTCTCGTCAGAGAGGATGTTAAATAAGAACTACGAAAACAGGTGTTCAGTTGAAAAAATGCTGATCGTGAGTCTTAAAGGGCTCGTCGCCAAGATGAACTGTTTGGCTGTAAACAGCTTGTCGAGAAGTAACTATGGCTCTGACTTTGACTTTGGTGCCCACCTCTTGAAATGCAGAGCCTACGAAACAAGGTGCTCCGCGATTTGCACACAGCTTTCAACCTTCCGTATGTACACGATTATAAGTGCATCACACATTCTGCAGGCAGCAAGCAGAAGTCATACAAAATCATGAGAATGAACATGTTCGCAGTACTGAGCAAGGCGAAGCCAGATATAGAAAATATAAGAGGCTTAAACTTGGAGGTCGTGAAGCTTACGACCTATCAAGTGACTTAAGCTGCCGTTGTAGCATAAGATACGTAAGATTGGCATGGTCTGCTCTACAAAGCCTGTATGGACAGAGGACTTACATGTACGTGGTACAAAAGGAAGAATTTTCAGAACATGTTATATGTGCGAAACATACACTTGACAAAGCACAAGCATATTCATAAGAGACCAACGCATTTTCTCGTCAGAGAGAACGTTACATAAGAACTATTACCACACTAGATCATTTAAAAAAAAACTCTGGTCGTGAGTCTCAGGGGGCTTGACGCCAAGACGAACTGATTGACGGTAAACCACCAGTCGTAAAGTAACTGGGACTGGAACTTGGATTTCAGTGAGTGGGTGGGAGCCAGAAGTCACTTCTCTTTAGAGAGGGAGTGTCGGAATCATCCTCTCGTCGAAGAGGAGGCCCCATTTAAAAACACGTAAAAGTCTTGAAAAGAACAAAAATATGGTCTTGGGTCCCCAGGGGATCCGAAACCAAGAATGACTGTGCTGGCGAGGGTCAGCATAAACTTACTGGACTGGGAATCCAGGAGTAAATGTACTGGAGAAGGTTAGCAGCGATTTAATCGATGGATTGAGAATGGAAACACGGGTTAGGTGTAAGACAGTCGCCAGCTGGTAACGACGTGAGTAGAAGAAGATATTGTTGGGAACGGCCACCAAGCAACGGCTAGTAAACAACGAGAAGGCTTAGTGTGTGCTACAGTGAGAAGTATAGTGTGTGAACTATCGAGAACTCTATAATTACAAGTTATAAAGAATTCATGAAATCCAGTTACTAATATATACCCATAGTCAATAAATACTTAACAATGCTGATAAATTTCTATAACTGAAACTGCATTTTCCACTACAGTTGTAAGAAAATGGCTGTAATATTATGCGGCCCTGAATCCATGTAGACCAATGTAGCTGGTATATATCATGACCGCTTCACGTGGTTATATTGTGTAAGACCTTGATATATCAACACTTTACATGTAGTGCAACTGGAGGTCAAACCGATGCTTTCGAAACAATTCTTTATGGAATCTCCACTTTACAAGAGAAGTTAAGCGCCTGTGGCTGATTCACTCCACAGTACAAAGATACTGAATGACGTTCAACAAATTTGCCAGCCTAGGTCTATGCTCATTTACAGACATGCCCTTTATTAATGATGCTGTCAGTACTCAGACAGCTGCGATAATAAGACTGATTGATGATGAACTGCAGAAGATCAGGACGTACTATCCAAACATTCGTCTGGATTAAAAAGGGTAAGGTAAAGCTGTACCTGTACCAGGCCGTGAAGGCCAATAGGGTTGTGAGAGGTCGAGGCTGCAACATCTTCTAGACAATTGGCTCACAGATAGCGGTGAGGTTGTCAGTCTTACACGCAGGCCGCCCTTCATACCCCAGAAAGATTCCTGGTACTAATTTCTGTTAGAGGTTCAGTCGACTACAGGCCCATAGTGCGGCTGGAAGGTTTACAAAAACTGAAAAATCCAGTGACTTCATCAGAAATGGAACCAGCGACTTTACGTCTTGTAGCGTAGTGCCTCAACCAACTGCGTTACCGCGTGTCACTCTACACTCAAGGCAGCCGGTGTTAAGGGTCCGATGCCAACACGGCATGAGCATCCAGGAGTCTCATCGCAGACTCTTGGGTTCGATGCTTGGTAATTTCATGTGATATTCTAGGCGGATAAAGTGGCACTGGAGAAGGAAATTCTTCATATTTCTTCGGTTTTCCCATTCTAATTATCAACCCACAATTGCTTCATACCCGTCTATTACAGCCCCACGAGGTGTGCGACAGTCCAGAGCAGGCAGCGCATTATCACATCCTCGGTCTATATGGGGAGTCGGGATAGCTTAGTCGGTACAGTAACGGGCTATGAGCTGGACGGCCGGGGTTCCATTCCCGGCAGAAGCAAGTTTTTTCTCTTCTCCGTAACGTCCAGACGTTCTCTTGGAGCCCACCGAGCCTCCTATCCAATGGGTAAAGTGGCCAGGACGTGAAGCTGACCAATCACCTTCTACTAATGCCGAGGTCAAGAATCACTCACTCATGGAGCTGGCCCCTTCTTGAGAGGCCGCCAGTTGTGCAGCTACTCAAGAACTTCCCAGCATTTTACGGAAGTCGAAGGTTCATTACCGTATTCACAAGAACCATCCACTGGTCCCTATCCTGAGCCAGATCAATCCAATCCATACCAACCCATCCTATCTCTCTAAGATCCATTTTAATATTGTCCACCCACCTACGTCTTGGTCTTTCCATTGGTATCTTTCCTTCTGGCTTTCCCACCAATATCCTATATGCATTCCTCTTCTCCCCCATTCGTGCTAATTGCCCTGCTCATCTAATCCTCCTTGACTGGATCATTCTAATTCTACTTGGAGAAGAGTACAGGTTATGAACCTCCTCATTATGCAGTTTTCCCCAACCTCCTTTCACTTCATCTCTCTTCGGTCCAAATATTCTCCTCAACACCCTGTTCTCAAACACCCTCAGTCTATGTGCCTCCCTTAATGTCAGAGACCAAGTTTCACACCCATACAGGACCACATGCAAAATTATAGTTTTGTATAATTCAATTTTTAAGTTTTAGACAGCAAGAGAAGTAAAGCTATCCCTGTAACAGGCCGTAGAGGCCCATAGGGTTGTGAGACGGTGAGATTCCCACATTTTCTAGAAGAGACCACTGGGAAGACCAAGGAGTAGATGGGTGGACAATATTAAAATTGATCTTAGAGAGATAGGATGGGATGGATTGGATTGATCTGGCTCAGGATAGGGACCAGTGGGGGGCTCTTGTGAACACGGTAATGAACCTTCGGGTTCCATAAAATGCTGGGAAGTTCTTGAGTAGCTGCAGATTTGGCGGCTCGTCCAGAAGAGCTCGGATCCATGAGTAAGTAAGTAAGTAAGACAGCAAGAGAAGACAAAAGTTTCTGGACTGAATGGCAACAAGCATTACCCGAGTTCAATCTCCTCTTAATTTAAGATTTGTTATCGTCGTTTCCAAATGGTGTAATGTTTAATTAATTAATTAAGGAAAGGGACTTCACCTTCCCACATTTCAGTCTTTATGTTGGGGGAGGAACTTCAACTCTGACCCAAAATTTGCTTAGTTACAGAGTAAGGAAGCTAAGTTTTGAAGAGTTCGTTAGTTTCACATTGAATAAATGAACATCAAAGCTAACGAGATATGCAGAATGTTGAACAACGCACATGAAGGGCGTGCATAATCGGGAATAAAAAGAGAAAACTTGAGTACTACCATGATATGACTGCTTCGCCATAACCGGGCCCTTGCTACGAAGTGACCACCATGCAGCCACTAAGACATAATCAAGAGCACATGCCAGAGGTACTTAATTAAGGGTTTCTATAAGCCAATTAAAGGGAATGGCTTAATTGCTGATGCTAAACATAAAGCACTGCTGAGGCAGAGGTTTGTGATCAGCCTAACGATAACCCCTTCAGATGTGAGGTTTGCTACCGCTGTTTGCCCCACCCACAGACCATGGCGTTATCCCCCAGCCGCTTCTGTCTACACAGATGTGAAGAGACAGGGAGCTGTTTTGTTTTATTTGCAGAGCAACGCACTTGGTGAAGGAAACACTGTGCGTGTGTGTACTGTAAAACCCTGCTTATAACGGAACCTGAACTATCCCTTTAACACAGGTACTCAAATCTAAGCGTAGTTGGTATAGCGACTGGCTACGGGCTGGATGACCGAGAGGTCGGAGTTCGAGTCACGGTTAAGGTCAAGAATTTCCACTCCTCCAGGTTGTCCAGACCGGCTCTGGGGTCCACCTAACCTCCTATACAATGGGTACCGAAGACTCTTTCTTAGGGATAAAGCAGCAGGGGCGTGAAACTAACCACTCATCTCCAGCTATTGCCGAGGTCAAGAAAATATGGATCTATACATCCTCTCCCCTATACGCCTTCATGGCGTAGTGCTCACTTAGTTAAGCACAGGAACAACTTTACCTTTTACCTTTTACTTACATCTAACTAGGGCCGCGCCATAGCTCAAGCGGTTAATCGCTGGCTTCCCACCGCGGCGGCCCGGGTTCGATCCCGGGGGTCTGGTGAAGTGGGATTTGTGGTGGACAAAGTGGCGCTGGGGCAGGATTTCTCCGAGTACTTCGGTTTCCCTGCCAATCTTCATTCCACCAATTGCTCCATAATCACCCTCACCTATCATCTGGGGCTGGTACAATAGGCCAGAAGTGGCCGCAGTACAAGGGACTTAGTCTCAACCCACTAGCAATAAAAAAAATCGGTGCAATAAGAATCGGCAGGGGAAAGCGAAGTAGCGGCGGGAAAAACCCTGCCACAATGCCACTTTATCCACCACTTATGAATGAATTTGAAAGAATGTATGAGGGGTGGGCCTTCTCGGCCCTTTCACAGCGACCTACAGTGGTCTATTGTGCTTATCCACCATTTATCAAACATTGCCTGACCTGAGAACGAACCCAGGAAGCCGGCGACTAACCGTCTGAGCTATGATACGGCCCTTGTCGCGTTATGTTCACCCTTCATCAGATGTGAAGTTCTCACGGCGGTGACTACGTGTGATGCCGTGTAGTCTTGTAGAAGATTAGAGATGTTTCGAAGTAACTAGCTTCTTCCACCTTCAGATTCGAGGAAATCAACTCAGCAACTTATCTACGTTACTGTTACAGTTACAGGAACGTCAGTAAACGTCTACAGACTGTACAGCGGCACATTCCAGACAATATACATCATTATCTGGGGGACAAATCAAGAAGGCTGATGTGTGCTTCCCTTCAAGGTGGTTCGGGTTCAATCCCCTGTCGGGTGTTCTGGGATTTGCAGTGTGCAAAGTAGCAGTGGGGTCGGTTATCTCAGATTACTCCAGTTTCCACTGCTATATAGTTTGGATACTGGCAGCGTCGTTAAATAAGCAACTTTTAAAAAAGGATATAGGACGAAATGTTACATGCACGGAAGAGATGAGTAATGCATACAAAATTTTGGCATCAAAACCTGAAGAGAAGAGACCAGTTGAAAACCTAGACGAAAACTGGAGGATAATATTAAAGCGAGTCGTAAAGAAATATGATGTAAGTGTGTGGAATGGGATCGTTTGGCTCATGATTGGGGCCAGTGACAGGTACCGAACCCCTGAAAATTTCTTGTCTAGTTATGCAACTATCAGCTTGCAAACAATTCTGCTCCGTAAAAGTACTTAGTACTCGTATACACCCCGTGTATTTGTGGTCCAAATCAGAGGTCACAGTTTGGTTCACTGTCGCCGAGTATTTAGTACTTTGTAATCTGATTCGTCTTCCCTCTCATTTTGTTCGTCCTTTACCAAACTGAAAAATCTTTTCACGTAGAAGATAAATACAAGGTACAGAACATAAAAGAAATGCCTCTTCTAAGTCCTGTTACCCTTTATTTAACTGTTATCGTATAGTGTTGTTTAGTCAGACATCAAAATACTGCGCGGTCGTAATTCATGTGAATATGAAATAGCGCGACATAAAAAAAATTAATAACGTCCAACTTAAAGCGCAAATTTTGAAATAATGCGAATTCCAACAAACCACTTTACATTTATTCCTACGAGAAAATTTGTTATCTTGAATTATGCGAAGTCTTCAGGAACGCATCCTCGACCAGCCTCTAATTCAATTTCGTCACTGAAAGACCTGTACCGTTAATTAGCTTTATTAAGAAAGTAATTTAAAACAAATGCTACACCACATATGCAGTGTTGTGTTGGTCAGTAACAGGTTAAGTACCTGCTATAAAGGGACATTACAGTAACAACTAATACCGAACGCTAAACATATTTTTAAAATATATTTGGCATATCTGCTCAAAGCAGAATTGTGAAGCCAGCAAAGACAGTCGCTACAAGGAAAAGGCTCTGCCAACACGCCCGTTTCTAAGCAATGGCCCAGTGACCATCACGTGATAGCCGCAACAACAGAAGAGCTGTTGGCTGAGATGGTTCCCAAATTCCAAGTTGCTACTGCATGCTTCTCATGCAGCCCTCCCGATTTAAATTCATCAAAATTACGGTCCCTTGCTGTCAAAATTACCAAAATTGTACCCGTAAACTCTAATTTTTTTAAATTAAAAGCTCCGCGGCCCCTTTCTCTCAACTCTCTCAAGTCTTTGCTTCTAATCATCTTAACGCATACACTTTCACTTTACTCTTACCAGACGGACGAGCGGGCAAAGCCTGGGAACCTTCTTATAATCGATGCTCTTTCTTTCTTTCTTTCTTGCTCTTTCTTTCTCTTTCTTCCTTCTTTCTCTCTCTCTCTCTCTCGAGAAATTCTACAGGCAGTCAGTTGAGAGTTGCAGTGTGGAGAAGTGAAAAGCTGGTAGCTGAGGCCGGGGACAGTTCGGAAACCCAGAGGAAAGGGAACGTCTGCCGTTAGAAGCCGCTTCCAAGCAACGGCTAATGATGACCGCGACTGAGAACACTAGTCTGTGTGTGACAGTGATTTGTAAAATGTAGTCACGATTGGTTTAATAGTCCAAGAAATCCTATAAACAACCCGAACCTCGTATATAGTCACTTATTACGTGATAATTTGTACTGCGCAAACGTACGTATTGCCTAATTCATGTTCAGTTATATCAAACTAAATGAAGGCATGTTTCTGAAACGGTACATTACCGTACAGACGGTTTCTTCGATACCAGAATATCCATGCATGAAGGTCTCTATACTCACCTGCAACAAAGAGAAAATAAAATTACTGATGAGCACAAATACTGTAGGTTAACTTTTGGCAAACTTTAAGTTATGTTATGCCATCAACGCTACATACGCTATGCTGTGTTTTTATTTATTACTATTTATTTTAACAGCAAATGGGTTTTTAACCGGTGACACATTTTTTCTGAGAAGTAGTGGGTCTGGAACGGGGTCCACTCAGCCCCGTGATGATAATTGAGGAGCTATTTCAAGGAAATAGCGGCTCCGGTCTAGAAAACCGAAATTAACGGCCGTGGGGATTCGTTGCGCTGACCACGCGACACCCTCTATCCGCAAATTTAGCACTAAACTTCGCCGACAAGCGCTCGGTTGATATAGTTCGCTTGCGGACTAAAATCACGGAGTTTGTTTTTTGTTTTGACAGTGGCACTACAATAAGACACAACATACAAATAAATACACACATCACACAAAATAACACACCACGCTCAAATAAAACTACACAAATAAAGGACACATTACACGCAACGAATACAATGCAAATACAATTACAATTATATAAATTAATATTAATAAAAAATAAGCATCTTTCATCATCATCGTCAGATACTAAGAAGAAGAAAATTATAATCACAAAGAAGTATGTAATTAATAATACATACGCTTACACTACAGCAGTGGTTCTCAAACTTTTTACCTCTGAGCCCCCCTGACAAGAGAAAATACTCTCAGGCCCCCAGCCTGTTTTTTTATCA
>NW_019731232.1:178211-249193 GCF_002891405.2 Cryptotermes secundus | reverse complement strand
TCTAATACCTTGCCTCTTGAAAGCCATTGAGCATCGCTAAAAACAATAGAACAGTGTGTTCGGCACCCATTTCCTCACACAGCATTTTAAAAAGTCTAGACTTCATAGGATTTCAGAGGATGCGGCTGCTGCCGAACTATCAGCGCTGTCTCTGGCATACGCGTTTTATAATTGCCGGTAAAGAGAATGATTATTAGTTATTTTGAAAATCATGATAATTAAAGCCTGTACTCATCAAAAGTTTTTATATATGTATTTTTATTTTTTGTTGCCTTCTAATTGATTTAGGGCAGTTTTAATTTTTATCTGTAAAAAAGTATCCTGCGCCCCCCTTTCAAGCCCTTCGCCCCCCCCTGGGGGTCGCGCCCCATAGTTTGAGAACCACTGCACTACAGTATCAGAATCAATTAAGTTCAACATCACTGATACTATAATCCGCCACTGGAGGCGATCCTGGACCAATTTCAAGCACCTCCCACTCTCACAGCCAATATCCTTACGATCTGTTTTAGTATTATCCTAAATCGCCATTATGTTCTTCCAAGTGGGCGTTTTCCAAGAAGTTATGCCCTTAAAATATTGTACAGATTTCTTGATTTCACTGTTGTAATGATACTAGGTGATCTGCATAAATCACAATATTCCCGATTCTGTAATACCCCAAACAGTTCATTCATTCATTTCACTTTGCGCTCAGGAATTCTCTTGAGTGAATTCTGTTCATAAATTTGTAACATGCATCTTTCCATTAAAGCGTTTCAGATCCATACAAAATAAGTGGAAGAAAAATATTTTACGCATCCTGGATTTCATGTGTTCTGAAAACCAGACACCGTCATAAAACTTCTTATGATAAATATTTCCAAATATTTTAAAAATTTAGTACCCTCTTAATTTCACCGTCAGTGCTGCTTTCAAGATACCTTGTGTGAAATTCTAAAATATTTTCAAATAATTCCTCTGTGACGTTTTTGTCGGGTATGATTTCGTGTCGGCAAGGCAACTTGATTTAAACAGTATCGCTTTTTACTTGTATCTGAGAGAAGCTTACTTCGAATCTCGTCTGGTAAATAATATTCTAAGCCTTTTTCGTGGGTTTTCTCAGTTCCTATAGCCAAATTCTAGGACAATGCCTTCAATTACGACACAATCACTTCCTCCGACATATTTTCCAATGCATGATTCACTATCATCCAATCCAGGCAGCGTCGTCAAACAAATAACAATTAAATAAATACAGTTTAGTATTATGTTTATATACTTAGATTTGTCTTCTATCTTCAAACCAGTTCTATCTCTATCATATAGTTCCTAGTGCAAGTATTTAAGCCACTACACAATCTTCAATTTATGACGCTGCGAATGGACTTGACTACATGGCTACTGAGCTGGGCTTGTCGGGGAAAATTCCGACTTGCTTTCGGCAGCGACATATAATGAAAGGTCTATAATTGCTCTCACAACTGGATATATGAAAACAAAGTGGGGCACAGTGGACATAAGTAGCAAATAAAATAAAACACCACTAGGTTTCTTAACATTACCGTATTTACGCATGTATAGGCCGCACATTTTTTGCCAAAAATTCAAGAGGAAATCTGGGGTGCGGCTTATATTCGAAATTCACACTTCATTTTAAAACTGTTAAACGTTGCCAAATTTCGGAATAATTTCTACTCCTGAAATAATATTCCAAGAAAATTATGTTTTCTATAATTTCTGTCTGAAAATTGTGCTGCGGCCTATACACGCACGCGGCCTATACATGCGTAAATACGGTATTTAAAGCAATAAAAGTAGAGTGTGAATATAATTTATTAAATACTATGATACGGCTCAGTTTAAATCTCTCAGTGAAAACAAAATCAAATAAAATTAAATTATAACTGACACTCACGAGTTATTTATAGAAATGGGTGAATTTACTTCAATAGTGAAACTTTCTCTGCAACTATTCTAATGCCGGGACAGACATGAAACACCCCAGTAAGATTACGTGATAATGTGCTGCCTGGTAAGGGCTAGCATACACCTTAGGGTACTGCGATAGATTAGTATGGAACAATGGCAGAATGATGATCAGCAGGGGGAAACCTGAATAAATTCAGAGGTACAAAGAACATTATACTGTCACTTAGCCCACTATCTCACATCGAATCGCCTGGGATTGATCCCGAGGTTCCAGGTGAGAAATCGTCGATTAGCCCCTATATTTCATATCAGTTAATTAGCAATTCGTGAAACTATTACACTGTTAGGAATGTTAATGTTGGTTTACTCTGAACCACTTGACTCTCCTGTTTCCTTGGTCGTACTCACCGCCATCTCACGCTCATCATGCAAGACGCGCTACTGCAACAAATATGTTTATCCTTTCCAGCGTTTCACTTAGACCCTCAGAGTGTCAAATGAATGTCTGGAGTCCTCCACAACGCGCCATTCCTTTTGCATTACTAAGGATGCGAAAACGAACAATCTTTTTATCACAAAGATGACAGTTGTAACTGCGCATGCGCAAGGAATTACTGTGCACAGTAGAAACACGTGCAAAACTAAATTAATATTAAACAGATTCCAGAGTCGTTTCTTGTGAAACCATAATTTACATGATTACTATACTTCCCATATCTGACCAGTGTGGTCTCTTGTATAAACTGATTATGTAACATCTCTCTGATAAAATGCTGTTATTATCCAATTCCAAAAATTTTGTCATTTCGTCTATCCGCCCAAAGGCTGACGATCACATTATGCGAAACAATTTTTCCATTTCATTTGTAAGGGTATCAAATGTGATGCCTTGAAAAAACTGCTCAGAATTTGGAAAACCCCTAACGACATTTAGGGTGGTACACTTCGAGACATTTGGTGATTCCAGCAGGTCACTTAGTACAGCTAGAATGGTGAAATTAAGAAGCTTACAACTGACTGGGGAGGGGGGGCACGCGGTAGCGTAGCTGGTTTAGGCACTATGCTACAAGCTTGAAATGTCGCGGGTTCGATTCCCTATTAAGTTACTGGATTCTCTTCAAATGGCCCAATCCTTCTAGCCGCACTATAGCTCTGGGGTCGACTAAGCCTGACAGAAATGAGTACCAGGAATCTAGGTGGGGGTAAAGAGCGGCCGGCGCGTAAGGCTGACAACGTTACCGCCATCTGTGAACCGAATATCTAGAAAATGTGTGAGCCTCGACGTCTCGCAACCCTATGGGCCTTCATGGCCTGTTACAGGGATAGGTTTTCATCATTTTAATTCTTGTATTGGGATTTCACTCAAGTCTGTCTGGTAGAGATAGGACGGTGTATCTTTTCAGTCTATGTGTAGTTTCACTGTTGTCTAGTAGGTTCACTGCTAGTGCATTTGTGTGGTTTTCTGATGTTCTTAAGTATTTGGTATTCCACTTCTTATTTCACTGAGCGCTGTGTTCATTTGTAGATCTGCATGGATCCAGTGGCTGTTTATGTATGAAAGTGCATTCGGAATGGATCGGAGAGTCTTGGATCGAAAGCACTGGAGGATTTCGATGTTGGAATTGGTTTGTATGAACTGATACCAATATTTTAAATTTAATTAAATTCTGTTCAATCATTACGGCGTGCTGATGCGTGGACGAAATGCCAATAAGGAAAAGCGACACAAATAGAACACTGTTAACAAGATCCACCTACCACTTGGCTGCTTAAATAACGTGCTGATGTGAGGCTTCGAAATTTCTGCAAGAACTTGACGATAGAATAGTAACGCTTTAACCACCACGCAGCTGGAAGCGTGCCATTAAGAAGTTCTGAAAGGTGGAAGGGTTAGTCTCTAGAAGCTGATAATTGTTCCACTGGTCAAGAAGTGTACTGCGGTTAGGGAACCTCAAGGCTCGTCACAGAGTTCTTCATGCAAGTTATTGCAGTTCACGCCAGACTTCTTTAACATTAAAACTTCAACGTTATTCTTGTTCTTACATTATAACAAAAACACACAACAAACTCCGTGGCTTTAGTCGGCAAGCGAACTATACCGACCGAGCGACCGCCGCTTGTCGGCGAAGTTAGTGCCAACTTATGGCCGTGCCATAGCTCAAGCGGTTAGTCGCTGGCTTCCAACCGGGGCGGCCTGGGTTCGATCCCGGGCTTGGTCAAGTGGGATTTGTGGTGGACAAAGTGGCGCTGGGGTGGGTTTTCTCCGAGTACTTCGATTTCCCTTGCCAATCTTTATTCCACCAAATTCTCCATCATCATAATCATCTGGGGCAGGCTACAATAGGCCAATCAGTGGCCGTCGTGCCGTGTGGACCCAGTGGACTCCACCCCCCACCAAGGGAATTAGTGCCAACTTCTGCGGATAGTGTGTGTCACGTGGTCAGCGCAACGAATCCACACGGCAGTTAATCTTGGTTTTCTAGGCCGGAGCCGCTATTTCCATTCAAGTAGCTCCTCAGTTTTTCTCATGAGGCTGAGTGAACCCCGTAACAGACCCACTAATTCTCAGAAAATGTGATAGCGCCGGGAATCGAACCCGGGACCTATGGATCTGAAGCCAGGAACTCTGACCACTAGACTACAGAGGCGGTCCTATATTATATTAATTATTTCCAAAAGCAAAGCTTCCTTTCAGGGATAATTACTTAATTCCTCTTCGCAACATTATACGACAGTCATTCTGAATTCTAAAACGAACTAACTCGATGGAGTAGAGACATTCTTTGGAACCTAATAATGTTTATGCTGGTTGAGAAAAGTCCCAGATGTACCCGAAAGGTTCATTGCCATACTGGAGACTATGATAAGCCAGATAATCCAGCCCACAAACACCCTCTGTGATCCATTTTAACAGTATCCTCCCATCTACACTTTGGTCTCCATAGTGTCTTTTCCTTTCAGGGTTTCAGAACAAAACCTCGTGTGAATTTCTCATCTATTACATGCTGCAGCCAACTTATTCTCCCTCATCTGAACAGCTTAATAACATATGTTATTCCCTTAGAGAGAGAGCAGGTTTTGCACCGATATACAACACGTGCAATTATAGTTTAAAAATGTTTTATTAATCTTTTTATAACGTCCTCTGGCGTAGTGCCATTTCAAACAGGAAATGTATGAATAATAAAACCATTCAGCCTACATACAACAGTGAGCCGGGTAGCTCAGTGGGTATAGTGCCTATAGACTGGACGACCGGAGATCCCGAGTTCTATTCTCAGCGCCGATAGCGATTTTTCTCTTACCTGCTGTGTCCAGAAAGGCTCTATAACCAACCCAGCCTGTTAACTAAGTACCAGGGGTTATTTTCTTTGAGACAAAACAATAGGGGCATTCAGCTAAACACTCACTCACCTAGTGACGAAGGTTAAATAAGTAGGATCTAAAAGTTTGTGACAATGGTACATTAGTACAAATATTATGTTTTGGGACATTATCCATCGTCTTGTCTTTAACCAAAAACCCTACTGTTTATTTTTAAAGCACGTTTCGGAGACTGGATTCTGTCTCCGTCTTCAGTTAAAACCAACTCAGTTGGGCACAGTCGATAGAGCTAGTCTCTGTCTCCGGACACCTATGCCTTCTCTGGTGCAAGGCCTCATGCGTGTGAAGTTTCAATAATTTAATCTTTTCTTAGCTCTCGCAGGCGGTTTGTGCTGTGATTGATTTATGTACCCCTTCTGGTTGCTGATGGGGTCTGACGAAGATGTTACGATAATGAACTGTATAGTTTATCTAATTATGGTGATATAGTTAAAAGAATTAAAATAAACAGACTGAGATGAGCATGTCATGTTATAAGGAGATAAAATGAAATTATACAAAGAATATCGCCTGTATAACTGGAAGGGAAAGGGAAGAAAAGTAGGCCTATAATGAGTTGGATGGATGGTGTGGAGGATTTCAGGCACTTGGGTATAGTTTAACTGGAAAAAAGGGCACACAAGCGGGATGGCTGGAGNGCAGGTTTTCTCCGAGTACTTCGGTTTCCCCTGCCAATCTTCATTCCACCAATTGCTCCATAATCACCCTCACCTATCATCTGGGGCTGGTACAATAGGCCAGAAGTGGCCGCAGTACAAGGGACTTAGTCCCACCCCACTAGCAATAAGAATAAATACCTTTATCTTTTTTTTGTTTATTTCACATATAAGGAAGTGTTACTGCAGATTCTGTTCAAACGGCTCTAAAAGAACCAACTAATTCTTGAGGATCATCCGTAATTAATTAGAATACTGTGGTGTTTCTCACCTCACTGACCTGCAGGCCGCTTCAAATACCTGTTCAAATTAACACGTTACATACATCTAAAAAAAACTAAATGTCGCACCTTAACGTTGAATGACTTAAACCGGCCTTACGTGTTCTGTATATATTAGTACGTGTTATTTTACGAAAAGTTTTGTTTCTTTGGGTTTCCTAACACGTTTAGACGTTTCGAGTGCTTAATAGGCACATCGGCATCGGCACACAGGGCGAAGCGTCTCGCCGTGGGTCGTCCCTCCCCTTAGTGGCGCTCGATCGAACAGCAGTTTCCCACACTTTCCACTTGATGGACAAGTTATAAGAATACTGCACTGCTTATACGGGAAATATATACATTCTTGTCACTTCAGGCTGGGCGACCCAGAAACACGCAAAACTAAGCCAGAATTTGATTCAATTTATCGATAATTAGGCCTCACGCAGACAGCGCAAGCTGTCAAGACATCCCATATAGGCTGTGGAAACACCACAGTCACTTTCTTTCCAACCATAACAACCATATTCGGCACAGTTACACTCCCACCATTACACATACATTGGCTAGCCATATCATCAATACAATTTCGCTGTAATATATTACAAAATACATAACAACCACAGTCATCATACATACTGCCACACAACACTGTGATTCAATTTATCGCCTATACAAAAATATATATATATATATCCTAATGATCTGGACTACATAGGGGCAGAATAGGATTACTACATTAACGTACTCATTGTACGGCGGACAGTCAGTAAATATGTCACAATTGGAAGTATAACAGCTGTAATTGAAGGAATAGGTTTCTTATATGTATCACTAGGTAGCAACACAGTCCAATCTCAAGACAGTCTAGGTAGCAGACGCGCATGCGCATGTTCACAGGCTGGTTTCAGTATTCAAAATGACGACCGTGCTTGAGGAGTATAACACCGAAGAGAAGCGTTCTGTTGTGCGTTTTTCTGTGGGCAAAAGGACTCAATGCAAAGGATATTCATAAAGAAATATTTCATGTTTATAGTGGGCAATTTTTATCGCGTAAAGCGATTCAACTTCGGAGGAAAACGTTTCGCTGATGAGGAAGAGGTTGAAACGGAGGTGCGAAAGTGGCTGAAACGACAGTCAAAAGGCTTCTTCTATGCTGTGGATCTCGAAGCGCTTGTAAAACGCTGGGATACATGCGTCAGTGTTGGTGGAGGATATGTCGAGAAATAAACGTCTTTTCTTCAGGTTCTATTATCACATGTTTTACGTTGTATATACATTTGTGACCCATTTACTGACTCTCCCTCGTACATGAAGGGCAATGCCATAGCTCAGGCTGTTAGACACTTCTTTCTCACAGTGAAGACCCGCGTTCAGTTTCCGGTGACTTCACGTCAAGATTTGTGGTAGACAAAAATATTCTCCGACATTTTTCGCTTCCTCCTAATCATAATTCAGCTTTTGCTCCATATTCATCTATCACCGCCCACAGATGTATACGTTATCCCTGATCGGTGAGCATATCATCGTAATGTTGGTTGGGGGCTTCATCTCTGATTCGTCACTCGTTTGGTTACGGAATAAGGAAGTGTTTTAATTGTACAAAAAAAATATATGCTACAAGCAAAACACAATTTTCCTCGACGACTAAATTATTCTAGGAATTAAGTCACAGCATTTTATGGATAAATATACGAGTTTATTAAATAACTCATTAAGTAATAAACGAATGATGACAATATTTACCAATTCATTTGATTAAAGATAATCCTGATTACATGTTAACACACGTATTTGCATCAGTATTCAAAGATGAAGGTTAACCTTGTTGTACTTTCGTGTTCTTTTAATTTTCAAATTCATACATTTAATAATACAAATATTATTTATGTGTCATACGTAAACTGTTCTAACACTGGAGTAAATATAGATAAGTGAAAAATAAATTAGCCTCAAATTTAGCAAATATTTCTTGATAAGTGGACTTACAGACAAACACGTAACCTTCGTCTTCTCATTATAACAAGAGAGACGCGAATGGGCACGGATAATAAATATGAGATATAGTGCATGCCTTTTTAAGAGCACCGTGTGCAAAAGAAGTTAGTACCTGAGTTTTTAGCACCGTGTGCAAACAACCTAATACAGAAATGAGCGACTACCAATTTGCCGATTGATGGAGATAACAGATATGGGATTCTTATAATAAATAGGTTACATCAAAAACATGAGGGCCCACATACAGGGTGTAACCGAAACACGCCGACTAAATTTGGGCAAGAGTTCCATATACCAAGCAAAATAAAACTTCGTGACCTGTAGTCCGCAAGCGAACTACACCGAGCGACCGCCGCTTGTCGGCGAAGTTAGCGCCAACTTTTGTGGGTAGAGGGTGTCACGTGGTCAGTGCAACGGATCCCCGTGGCCGTTAATCTCGGTTTTCTAGACTGGAGCCGCTATTTCCTCGAAATATCTCTTCGATTATCCTCATGAGGCTGAGTGGACCCCGCTCCAGAAAATCTGGTAGCGCCGGGAATCGAACACAGGACCTCTGGAATTGTAGCCAGGAACTCTTACCACTAGACCACAGAGGCGGTCGTTCCACATGCCAAAATAAGACAAAGATATCTATATCAACATATGTCCGGAAACATTTAATTTGTGACTTATAGCTGCAAGAGTAACGTTGTGCTGTGCGACATGTTCTCACTATCATGATCGATGGACAAGTAGAGGACCCACTGCATGGCCTCCACGCTCACCTGACTTCAGTCCTCTGGATTAGCGCTTGCTGTAACGTCATGGAGCTGAACCCTTCTTGAGAAATCGTCTGTTGTGCAGCTACTCAAGAATTCCCCAATATTTTATGGAACCCAAAAGTTCATCACCGTGCAAATAAGAGCCATCCACTGGTCTCTATCCTGAGCCAGACCAATACCATGTATAAACTGAATGAGAACACGGCACAGCAGTGGTGCTTCTATCTCTGATTCAGAAGGTATGGAATTAATATCTCGGTCTGAAACCGGTCAGTCTGATTGGGAATACAGTGGAACCTCGCTTAATGAGCACCTGTCATAACGAGTAATTCGCATAACGAGCAAAACAAATTCTTAAAAAATGACTCGCTTAACGAGCGAGGTTTCGCATAACGAGTGACAAGAGGGGAAGTCCCGGATTGTGCGCTTGTTACATCAGTCTGTGTTTAGCACTCGTTCCGCTAGCTCTTAGTGTCGCTTGTGATCACACATTTTTCCAAACTTGTGTTCAGACATATTATTTGTGATTTTTTTCTTGTGCAAACCCTTGGAAATATCATTTCCACGTCGTTGCCTGCCTCAACATTATCGAAAAGGTGTGGGAAGGGGTTACCAAGAGAACCCTCACTTCTGCTTGGAAGAAGCTTTGGCCGGAGAGCGTTGTCCAATGTGACTTTGAGGGGTTTGAGATAGTACCTGTGGAGCCTGTAGTCAACGAGATTGTGTCTTTGGATCAGATCATGGGGCTGGAGGTGGATAACAATGATATCGATAAGCTTATGGAAGAGCACAGCCAGGAGCAGACCACCGAAGAGCTTATGGAGTTGCATTGTGTTTCACAGCAAGAAGTTGTGGAGGAGAGTTTGTCAGAGGAGGAGGAGGAGGTAACAGCAAAGCAACAATCTTCTGGCGCAATAAAAAAATGCTGAAAGCATGGGAAAGTGTTCCATCGTACATTGAGAAGCATCACCCTAATAAGGCAGTGGCTATGCGCGCTACAAATTTATTTAATGATAATGCTGTGTCGCATTTCACCAAATTTTGAAGCGTCGGCAAAAACAAATGTCTCTAGACATCTTTCTAGCAAAAAAAGAATTAGATATGTATCACAAATAATAAACTAATTATTTCGATTTTTTTGTTTTCTACAAATCGAATTCGCATTCCAGGTTTGTTCATTCCGCAAAGAAGAAAAGATGAAGATGATTCACGCTCTTTAACAAAGTATATATAATTTTCTTTGAATAAATGTTATACATAAAGTTTGTTGAGTATTTTTTTCGGCATGGAACGCATTATCGTATTTTACATTAATTTATATGGGAACAATTGTTTCGCTTAACGAGTGTTTCGCATTATGAGTAAGATTCTGGAACGAATTATGCTCGTTAAACGAGGTTCCACTGTATAGGCTTACGTGATATTCGTTAGTGTCCACCAGTAAATGCCTGGTAAAAAAACTTACGGAACTTAGGCATAGATTGAAGAGGAATATTAAAAATGGGTCTCTAAAAATTGCGTTTTCGAAAGAGCGTTGAATTATTTCTCCTTATAATAGGGGCCACTTCTCTCTTCTTGTGAATATGGCAATGAAATTTCAGGCTCTTAATAAAAATCGGAGAGGGGAGGTTCTTGGACAGATTATCGACGAACAGGGTCTCAAGAAAGATGCTCCGTGGAGTTACTTATATAATTCAACATACATTTCATATTTTTCTAATGTTTATCTCATAATACAATAGCCCCCAGAATACTAACGACCCGTCGTAAAATCCTACATAACCTACGCTTTTACTAGTGCTAATTCACTTTCTGTGTTTACAGTCTCGAAGCCTAGTGCGAAGCTGATAAAACGCGATAACCATCCCATATCTCGCCGGAATAAAATACACGGTAACCGCTGTACCTTGCTCCCAACTTTACAGCCTCTCTTCATGACGCCTACTTACCACGCCTTTCTCAAAAAAGAGAGAAAAACACAGGAAGAAAGGAACAGGAAGGAAATAAATAAATAAAGAAAGAAAAAATGAAAGGTAGGGAAAATACTGTCACGTGTTTATGGCTGCGTGACCAGTAATAATGGGTTCTGGATTGGATGATTGGATTTACTGGCACTTCTATTAAAATCTTGCTTAATCACAATTACAGCAACTAACAATAAATGACTGCCTAAAACTCGCTCAATTCTCATTCTGTTCATTCTCCTGTCTCAATTCTCTTTACTCTGATTTGATTAGGATCCACAGAAAACACATCCTGTATTGCTGACAAACCTGTTTACAAAGCCGTTGTCTAGCAATAGTTGTCTCATTGTTCCGGTCGTTTGCTTCTGCGGGAATGTGTGTAGCGACCCACTGCCTAGCAATGGGTATGGCACGGACTACACAGAGAACACTTCTTACAATACCTCTTCTATTGTTACATGCGTGTATTTCGGAAGTTGCCTATAAATGGTTCTATATGTCATAACATTTCAGAATTAACTTCTTAGTGATATATATATGGAGTGGCTGGTATTTCGGAGTTTTAAGTTTATGAACAGGATGGAAAACGCACTCAAACTTTGCTCTACACCCGATTCGAATCCGCGACCTCAAGCTTTCGTTCAAAATTAGACTTTACGGTTTGAATTGCCGTTCACCTCCGTGTTCAGTGCGGAGGGCTAGAATGCGCTCAGATTTACGTCCACATAAACTTGAAGACTATCCATGTCAGAGTCTACCGTGTACGCTCTTTACCTTGCCTGTGCGTCTAGTAGCATTAATAACGTCATAGATAAAAGCACTGGAAGATCGTCGCACTTCTATATAACACTTTACAGTGACAAACCCTTCTAAATAACATACATACAGGGTTAGTACAAATCACGTGTGCTAAGAAATTAGTGCATTTTCGAAACGGTTACAAACATGAAACAACTTTTAGTATCTGAGGTTCTCACAGCGGTGATTATGAAGCGTACTACCTTCTGGGATATAACGCCACCTGACGTTTCGTAGGAACATGTCGCTTCAATTTTCAGGGTCGAATAAGTCGAGCAAGATATCACTCGGCTTGCCACCTGCTTTCAAGCTCGTATCTTTCTTGGCTTATTCGACGCTGAAGTTGAGAGCAATACGTTCTTCCGAAACGTCGGTTGACTTTCAGCGGACTACACGCCATTATATCCCAGAAGAATGTACTCTTCATGACACAACCCGGCAAACAGCATGGTAACTCAGAACGTTCATCTACAGATGTTTGATATTTGTTCCATTAATTGCTCTGCAAACTTCAAAGTGATGTTTGAATTCCTACCGCGTACGCCGCAGCTGTCGTTTATCGGCGTTGGCTGTGGCCTGTGAAATTCGTTCTCGAAGGGACTGTGGAATTGGAGGTTCGTCCACACATCCCCATATGTAGAAGTCGCATGAAGTGAGGTCCGGTGATATAGGGGGCCAAGGAATGTCTCTTGCTACTCCCACCAAGCCTTCTGCACTTGAGACGCCATTTTCCTTTCATGGCGATCGGAGCGCCACTCGCAGCTGATTTTTTTTTTTTTACAATCGATGTTGTCTACGAAACCCTAACGAGTTTCTTTGACGTTTTCAACTATTTTCTTGTTCGTATTTCTAGACGTTTCGAAAGTACACTGATTTCTCATTTCCCAGATCGTTTATAATAGCCATGTACGAGTACAACAGATCTTAACTAGAGAACACATCAAATAGGCCTACATAATCAAACGACCGATACCTGTGGATAACCTCGCCACCCATGGCGCCCTTTATCTTACATACTGCAGCATCGCGAGATTGACGGATATACCAGGGCCGTTTCTGGGCAATGGTTCGGTAAACACGTTCCCGTTGATAGGCAGCAGATTCTTAGTAATGCAACAGTTGGGCTACACTAAAAGAAGACCTGTTTTCTATGTGATCCGTGCCAAGTTGTTATAAGAAAACGACAAGGTTAGATCTTAGAATAATCAGTTCTGCATGGGAGTCTGTGAAGAGAAGACTTGAGCTGGAGGAAGAGGAATAGCCACTGTTGGAGCCACAACCAGGAAACATCTAGTAACAATCTAGTGAACTGTTAAGCGTTGAAATAGCGATTGTTACAGCTATTTGTAGTTACGACCTGTATAAAAGTGATCAATAAATCTATTCACCAATCCAAACTCCGTCTATAGTCACAGACATACATGTGACCATATAAAATCCCTGTCTTCATCTCCCCGTTTCCTCCCATCTTCTCTGCCTAGTAGTTTCTAGCCGGCCATGCAAGTTACAACTCATTATCCGTTGTTGTTTTGTCGCTATGCAACCAGAAGACAATTTATGTTGTACTTACAGAGTGACTAACAAGCAAGATGTATAACTTCAGCTTCGTAAGTAAGCCGCATAGAAAATTTGGGGTTTTCCAAGTTTCGGAGAACACTGCAGTTGCCATCTTCACGTTTAAGGTCCGGGAGGGGGGAGATATAGATCCGACAATTGACGGTGAGTGGGAGATGAAGTGGTGATTGGAACAAAACAACAAATCGGGATACTATGCAACACTTAAGCCTCAAACAAACAAAAAACCACTCCGTGGCTTTCAGTCCGCAAGCGAACTAAACCGACCGAGAGATCGTCGCTTGTCGGCGAAGTTAGTGCCAACTTTTGTGGATAGAGGGTGTCGCGTGGTCAGCGCAACGGATTCCCACGGTCGATAATCCCGGTTTTCTAGACCAAAGCCGCTATTTCCTTGAAATAGCTCCTCAATTATCCTCACGAGGCTGAGTGGACCCCGTTCCAGACTCACTACTTCTCAGAAAATCTGGTAGCGCCGGGAATCGAACCCGGACCTTTGGATCTGTAGGCAGGAACTCTGACCACTAGACCACAGGGACGGTCACAATTAAGCCACGCAACTGGAAAATCTTATTTCTACGCGGTTTACATCCGAAAGCCGAACTTGCACATTAAACTTTAGCTGCAAGACTGGGAGAGCTGTTTAAAGTACAGACCTTCGTTTTCAGAACCTCAATTAAATGATACACTGTGACGGGCTGCACAAAGCATTAAGATATGGAGCCAGAGAAGGCCGTGTAACGCGGGCAACAATAGAATTTGGGTTACTTAGTAGCGAAGCACTAAATAATCCCAACAGAGGAACTTCTCTCCTAAGCAAAGGATATAGAAACGGGCATTCACATCAGAGACGCAAAAAGAGAACCATTCAAGAGGTGATCTCTATTCGGTTCGACCAGAACCTACCTCAGAGAGAGAACTGACCAAAAGAAGACAGAATACGATAGGACAGTAACTTTCATTTAAAAAGTAACATCTGGTCATGAGCCCCAGTCGAGGCTCGACACCAAGACAGATTGACTGACCATCAGTCGCAATGTGACTTCGACTTTGACTTGACAGAAGAATATTGAAGGATAAAGAAGAGAAGACTAGAGGCCAGTGCAAGATCCAGACATCAGTGAGAGATTCGTTATCCAGAAGGAGTCAAATGTGTGAACTGTTGTAATCAAGTGAAATTGTAATAGAGACTCCTAATAAATCCAATCAGTCTCTCGTACCCCCTCCCCCTACACGTGACAATACATAAAAATAATTCAGTGCTTGTTTCCTTCAGTTCACTGAGTACAATGTGTCTCTGTGGAGAGGCTGAAAGTTTCCCCAAGAAGCTTATTAAAGATGGCAGAAAACCAGCCCAACATACACGTACATGCCATTAGAGCTGGTGAAGAAGCACTGCTTCAGTACAGTTAAATTTGAGAAAACTCCGGGCGAAGACTTGATACTGCGACGTATTTCAATTGACCTAATCCTTCCAGCCGCACTATGGCCCTGGGGTTGACTCAGCCTCTAACAGAAATGAGTACCAGGAATTAATTAAATAATTTTCCTGGGGAGTAAAGAACGGCCAGCGCGTAAGGCTGACAACCTTACCGCCATCTTTGAGCCGACTGTCTAAATAATGTGAGACCCTCGACGTCTCACAACTCTAGGGGGCCTTCACGGCCTGGTACAGGGATAGCTTTACTTTCTTTACTTTGCTATAGATCAATTTCTAGGCAACGACTCGGTAAACACATTCCCACGCAAGCGTACGGGCGACAGTAAGACGTCTATTGCTAGGAAACGGCGTGAAAAACACGCCTCGTCAATAACACAGGCTGTTTCCCGTGGAATCCGTGCCGATGGGTTATGAAATGACACAGAAGATGCTACCGAGTAAGTGGTAGTAGTCGGAAGTGAAGGGTCGAGCTTCGAGAACCAAGTCTGCCAGGATATGAGCTTAGGAGCAGAGGAATTGAACTGAGTTGCGTCTTCGGAATTGGCAGTTGCAGCATGGCAAGAGAGGAATTAGGAGGTGCAAAGGAAACTTCATGTATGATTTTAAGCGACAGTGAGACAGTGATAGATCCATTGCCAGGATACGACTAGTGAAGACTTAAAATCCTAGTTCGTGTGTAACGGTGAACTGTAAATTGTATAGAATAGCGATAGCGCTGTACTGCCTGTAGTCCCGAGTTGTGTGAATAAGGTGAAATAAATCCAATCCAAAACCCCGTCTATAAGTCACCCCCACATGTGACAATACTTCTTCTAGTATATCAGATATGATGTGGACATTGTTAACAAATTAATTCTAAGAAAATGTTATGAAACTAAATAAACAATACAGGATTAATAAAGTCCCACACAGTATATCAATATTGATATCATATTAGGAACTGTCACGAAGGGCTTCGACTCGAAAATACTGTAATAAAATGTCTCAAAGCCGTAATATCGAAGCCAGAAAAGGCGGCCGTTGCTAGCCAACAACCAGTAAAAAAACGCCCTTCGCATCAACAAGCACATGGGTCATGACTAGGCAACAGCTCGCTTGGCACGTCACGCAACGATATAGGAACCGTTGGAAGAGGTGTTTTCTATGCGGTCAATCCCAAGGCTATATAACGAGGACCAAATGGATGAAGACAGACAGACTGACGGACCGTCAGTCGCAATGTGACTTGAACTTTGACTTGGAGCCAGAGCAGACAGATACAGAGGTTCTGACAAGTGAGCTGATTCGAGTACACGCTGACACAGGTTTGTTCACTGCTTGTGTCTGTGAGACTGTGGGTCGAGATTATTGGCAATTAGGTGTGTGTTCGCATCGGTTGTAGCTGAACAGTGAAGAGAGGAGTCTGCGACATTGGATTACTATTTATGTTCATTGTTGATAGTGGTTCTTCGAAAACTGAAGTGAGTGAACAAGAGACAAGAACAGTGGTGCCAAATATGGCTGCCATCCCAGTGCCGGGATACCGGGCACATTGGACCAAGAAGCGTCAAATGCTAAAATCACAGTACCAGCAGCTGGTACGCGAGTTCCCCGACGCAGACGCACAGCTGAAACAGCTCCTTCAGGTACTCCGCGACATCCAGGACGTGGCAGGGTACACTCCAGCTTCGGTGGGTAACAGTGAACAGTGGTCATCCATCGTCAGCGAGGCGGACGAAAACGGCCAGAACTACTGCCAGGTTCTAACAGGGAAGACCCTGTTTAGTGCCCTGTATGGCACATGCACAGTCGCCTTACTGAAGTTAAAGGCCGTGGTGAAGGCGAGCAGTCAAACTGCTCAGTCTGAGGAAACTAAAGCCCCTTCAACCCAAGAAGACGACTTCAAAGAAGTCCGGCGGCGCAAGCGGCACGGTACCAATGAGGCCGCCCCGACCTCGAAGAAAAAAGTGATCGCCGCTGAAATTACGCCCCCTAAAGGGGTTGCCATCCGCAACTTCTTCTTCGCCCCCCTGAAAACATCAATGGAGACTGACAGCACTAGTGCAGAGGCCGCCACACCCGAGGAGGAAGTCTCTGGCAAAGCAGGTAGGCCGCCTCCAGTAATATTGACATCATCCACGAATCTCATACAGTTGCAAAAGAAACTGAAACACGTGGTCAAGGACGACTTCGAGTTCCGTAGCACAAGAAACGGAACCAGAGTCGTTACGAAAGGCATGGCGGCTTTCGAAGCCATCAGGTCACATTTCACCAACAGTAATCTAGCCTATTATTCCTTCTCCCCAAAATCCCAGAAGCCTGTTAAGGCAGTAATCCGACACCTCCCCATCAATACCCCTGCACAGGACATTTCAGAAGGTCTGGAAAACCTGGGCTTCGTCGTTGTTAGCGTCAAGCAAATGATGACAACCCGTCGATCCCAATCTGAAGAAGCAATAACCAGGAACCTTCCCTTGTTCCTGATAACCTTGCCGAGGACGGCAAAATCACGGGAAATATTCAATCTGCCAAGCCTTTGCCACATATCAATCAAGGTAGAGACGTATAGAGCTCAGACTGGACTTACGCAATGTCATGACTGTCAACAGTTTGGCCACGTCTGGGCTAACTGTAAACAGCCTCCACGCTGTTTGTGGTGCGGGGGCGGCCACCTGCATAAGGAATGTCCAGAGAAGGGAAAAGCTGCTTCCACCCCAACATGCTGCAACTGCCGGTTGGCATAGGGAGACAAGCCACATCCCGCCAACCATCGGGGTTGCAGACACGCCAGGGAAGAGCTGCAAAAAAGGAAGGCGAAGAGAACGCCGAAAACTGCTACGGAGAGGGTGTTCTCATCGAACCTCGTCACCCCAGGCGTCCCCTTCGTGGCGGCACTACGAGGCAACGCAGAACAACAGCGACCACAGGCAAACCCCGCTCCAATGGTTTTCCCTACAGTAACAAAACAACAAAATGTACCAGCCCCTGCATTGCAGAAAGAAATAGGTCAGTCAGTTCAGGCTCCTCATGCAAACAGTCAATCTCTCGACAATATATTGAGAGTTGTGACTGTAGAACAGCAGATCATGACAGAGACCAATGGTGCTGTGTCTGAGGACAAAATAATGGCCACTACAAAAAATGTATTAAATCTCATGAAACAAAAAGGCCGCTAGAGTTCATAGGCCACTCAAAATCATAGAATTTAATTCGAACGGCATTTTGAGGCAGCGCTATGAGCTCAGTAAACAGCTGCAAGACCTACGCATAGATGTGACCCTGTTTTCAGAGATACATCTGAAACATCATGAGAGGTTCTTTCTTCCAAATTACCACATTTATAGAACCGACCGCCACTCAGGCAGAAAAGGCGGAACTGCCGTTGCAGTTAGAAAAGGCATTCCCCATAGCCGTGTAGACCCACCACCAATTGGTAACAGTGAAGTACTGCTTACAGCTGTTCATAAATCCCCAGGCAGGGCCTGGAGTGATGCTGACATCTCAGAGCTCTTAATCTTTAGACGTAAGTCTATTTTGGCAGGTGATTTGAATGCTAAGCACCCATTTTGGAATAGCCAAGTTTCAACCCCTTCAGGCGAGAAACTCATGGATTTATTTGATATGAGTGATTTCGAAATTTCAGCACCAGTGCCCCACTCATTATTTCCCTACGGGAAATGGTGACGTGCTGGATATTGTGGTCCACAAAAATATCAGAATATCAGATATCATCGTCTCCGATATTTTGGATTCAGATCACCTACCAATAGTATTTCACATACTGGATCACGTTAAAATTAGGAACCTTTCAGAACCTACTGAAAGTTTCACAGATTGGGAGCGGTTTCAAAGCTTCGCCTCTGAGTTAATATCATCTAAAATTGAAATTAAGTTTGGGGGCAGAAGCCGATAAAGCGGCGCGCGACTTTGCAGCCTCTATTGCTTCGGCATATAGGTTGCCCACAAGAAAAGTTACACTTTCGGACATAAACAACGATCTTCCTGGTCTAGATCGTTTGATAAAATATAAACAGAGGCTACGAAAATTGTGGAAAGAAACCAGGGATCCAGCGTGTAAGACGGCACTAAATTGGGTCACAAAATCTATCAGGCGAATAACCCGAAAAAAAGGCCCTTGACCGGTGGGAAACGAAAATAGGTAACGCTGAAGTCGACGACTCGTAGTCGTCGACCGCCTGAGTCTTGTCTCACTCTAAATGGACGAAATAGCCCATTTGTAAATAGTGCAAAATATCTAGGTGTAATCTTCGATAAGAGAGTTACATGGAGATTGCACATAGAAATGATCGAAGCCAAGGCCTTCAGAACATTTATTAGAGTATATTCCCTATTCAAAAGTGAGCGATTGAGCGCTAACATTAAACTGACTCTCCATAAAACTCTTATTAGATCCGTAATGACTTATGCTAGTCCCGCCTGGGAGTTTGCGGCAGACACTCATCTAGTTAAATTGCAGCGCCTGCAAAACAAGGTTCTCCGCACCATTTGCAATTTTCCAAGGCGCACACCGGTCCGTGAATTGCACAAGGCATTTAAAATCCTGTACGTATATGACTATATAAGAAAATTATGCAGGAAACAAGCAGAAGTCATACAAAATCATGAAAATGAGAAGGTTCGCAACATCGGAAAAGGCGAAGCCCGACACAGAAAGTATAAGAGGCTTAAACTTGGCGGCGGTCAGACATACGACCGTTCAAGTGACTAGACTGCAGTGGTATCGAATACTGGTAGAAATAGGGCATAGTCTGCTGTACTGAGCCTAGACTGACAGAGGCCTTGTATATATTGCACATAGAAATAGGAATTAAGATTAAATTTGTAAATATATGTAAATATTGTCAATGGACTTACTAATGTGGACTATGACTGACAAATGACAGACCCGACCTCTCGTCAGAGAGGGGGCCCCAAATGGAGAGAACAGTAACTTTCATATAAGAAAAAAAAAAACAAAAAGAGAAAAGGTCTGGTCATGAGCCCCAGCCGGGGCTGGACACCAAGACAGACAGACTGACTGACCGTCAATGGCAATGTGACTTGTCCTTGGACATGGAGCCAGAGCAGATGGAATGACAAGTACGAGTAGTAGGCAGACCCTTCCACTCGCTGAGAACGAGAATCCATTTCAAAGCATTCAAAAGTGTTGGGAAAAGCACAGATATTGTCACTGGACCCGATGGGATCCGAAAACAAGATTTAGTGTGCTTGCGAGGGCCAGCAGTAATTTGACCGACCGACCGAAGTCAGGGAGTTGCTGTCATGAGCTACTTGCGAGCCAACCGCCATCCAGCTTGACATTCCGCCCGCTTTACCTCCGGGGAAAGTGCCCCAGGTGTCAACTGGATAGGACGTTAGATAAGTTCCAGAGAAGCGAAATCTCGCTTGACCCTATAGGAGACCCATTTCCTCAACCGTCCAGCACATCTCTAAGTCCTTCGTATGAGCAAGGAAGTGTTAATCATTTTCTATGGAGCAAGGGACGAACGCGCATCGAGATCCATAAGGAAATGCAGCCGACGTATGGGGACAAATGTCTCGCTTTGAGAAGTGTGCGGTGGTGGTGTAGTGAGTTCACTAATGGCCGGGAAGACCTTAATGTCAATGAGCGGTCGGGGCGGCCTTGCTCACACCGGACAACATTGCCCGCGTGGATGCAATTGTGAAAGCGGATCGGCGTGTGCGCATGAAGGTCATTTCCAAGGAGCCTGGCATTTCGTATGGCAGTCTTTACGATATCGTTCACAATTCCTTGGGGTATCGCAGTGTTTTATGTCGGTGGGTGCCTAAGCTTACTCTGAGGAGGGTGAAAGGTTCCTGTATCTCATTGTCACTAAAGATGAAACGTGGGTATTGCATTTCACTCCAGAATCCAAGCAGCAGAGCATGGTGTGGAAACATCCCGGTTCGCCTGTCACGTAGAAATTCCGCAGAACGCCATCCGTCGGGAAGTTGATGGTTGCGGTCTTCCGGGATCGCCGAGGACCACTTCTGCTGGATTTCATGCCACGAGGTGCCACCATTAACGCGGACAGCGGTTGTGGCACACTCGCACGTCTGCGTGATGCCATCAGGAGGAAGCGCCCGGGGATTCTCGTGGACGATGTGGTTCTCCTCCATGACAACGACAGGCCTCATGTGGTAAACAGGACCGCCGCCCGTCTGCAGTCATTCGGATGGGAGATTATGGAGCATGCACCGTATAGTCCAACCTCGCCCCCAGTGATTACCACGTGTTCGGTCCACTGAAGAAGTTCCTGGCAGGCCAGAGTTGAAAGAGTTTTGCTGTGAAGAGAAAAATCTGTGCGTGATATGTGGCGTTCTTAATTCCGTGAAGACTGTTATAGATCGTGTGTTAAAATCTGTTCCCAGGAAACGGCTAGTGGAGACTGTAATAGACTGAGGACACTAGTCTGTGTGTGTCTGTGATCTGTAAAGTGTAGTCAAGAATCGTTAGTGTGTAAGTGGTCAATTAACCAAACCAATCCCAGTCTACAGTCACACTTAAACGAGGGAAAATATTATACTGTGTGTTGCCAAACACATAGCCAAGAGGGAGATCCACGCGGAGATGAGAATGGTAGGGCGGGAGGCTGCAAAAACTGCTACCCATGAAGAAGATCATGCAAAGTAGGAAGAGAAACATTCATCAGAGAAAGACTGGAAATACAGAATCTTTATCTAAATAGAGACTCTCAAACTGACGTCACACTTCACACATGGTGTCGTCCTACCTTGTAATTACAAACAAAATTAAGCAAAAAACTGATCAACTCAGACATCTTGCTAAAAGACAAGATACTAAAAGTACAGGCCTATCAGTCCCATTACAGTTCAGTGTATCACCTAGCAGAGTTCAGTAACTGTCTATTCTGTTACATAGCGTGAAGAAAAATCGGTGGTAATGACTGTGGCTTGTACTCAAAGGAGTATCAACGCTACCACAAAAAGAAAATTGACACTGTACACCATCCTGAACTATATGTAAGGGAACTTCATAACTTGTACTGTTCATAAAATATAATTAGAATGACAAAGTTAATAGAGATGAGATTGGTAGGGTATGTGGCGCTCATGGGTGAGAAGACGAATCCATATAGGGTTTTGGTGGGAAAACCAGAAGGTAAAATGCCTCTAGAGACGTAGGCGGGAGGATAATATTCAGATGGGTCTTAGAAAAATAGGATGAGGTGTTATGGACTGGATTCATTCAGCTCAAGATAGGAAACGGTGGGAAATTGGTGAGTAACTGAGTTACTGGAGGCTTCTCGAGAAGGGCTCATCTCCACGGAGTTGGTTAGTTGTTAATATTATTCTCTCATTTACACCTATGCACCCCAAATAAGTTATTCCTTTAAAATTTTACAACAAAAATGTTACAAAGTCAATAGAAAGTCCGTCGAGTGTAACAATTTGTAGGTCACTTCTTTATCACTTCTGCCTTACATGTTTCGGTTTAACACAACACACAACACACAGCACATAGGAAACATCTAACCATAAGCCATACAACCTCAAGCTGACATCTCCCATCTTCGGGATGAATTAACAAGGAGGAGCTTAACATTTTACATCAAATGTTTTAAATTTTTAAATATTTTAACATTGGCGTTTTAACTTGAGGGCAGTTTCGGATGGAATGTGAGAATTGATAGTGCATTCAACAATCCTAGCAAGTGTTGTGCTTTTACACGTCGACATATTGTAGCAGCGTCCACGCAGCAAACATAACTGTGTACATCATAAACAATGACAGTGTTTTCATGATTGTACTATGTGCCTCTGATGATGGTTGTGTTAAACCGAAACATGTAAGGCAGAAGTGATAAAGAAGTGACCTACAAATTGTTACACTCGACGGACTTTCTATTGACTTTGTGATTGATAGTGTAACGGACCAAAAATGAAACAATTAAAAAAAAATGTTACATTTCACGTTTCCCCAATACCGTATTTACGCATGTATAGGCCGCGTGCGTGTATAGGCCGCAGCACAATTTTCAGAGAGAAATTATAGAAAAAATAATTTTCTTGGAATATTATTTCAGGAGTAGAACACCCTGTATTACTAATTATGAATATAATTTTTTTTAATGAAGTGTGATTTTGAATATTTCGAATATAAGCCGCACCCCAGTTCTCCTCTTGAATTTTTGGCAAAAAATGTGCGGCCTATACATGCGTAAATACGGTATATCATGGTCCTGTGGTCGACTCAGCCTCTAACAGAAATAAGTAACAGGAATATTCTTGGGGGTAAAGGGCAGCAAGCGCGTAAGGCTGACAACCTCACCACCATATATGAACAGAGTGTCAAGATAATGTGGGAGCTTTGACATCTCACAAACCTATGGGCTTCAACGGCCCTGTTACAGGGATAGCTTTGCCTTTAAATTTACACAGTGATCAAAACAGGACTTAACGCTTTGCAAATGCATCCTTACTCCTGGAAAGTTGGCACCAGGTGTACATGGAGATTCGGTTGGGCAGTTGTACCCCGAAGTGTGTACTAAAGCCTGTGTCCGCTAATTACAACATGCACCAAGCAGTGGAAGCTAGGGGGGATTGATGACAGCAAATACCCGGGTTGTTTAAAGCAAAACTTGACGGAGATTCTCTACAGAATGTTGCGCGTATGCAGTCCTAAGTACGCCGCATTAGTTTTCTATACAATGTTGCCATTCTAAAGTTCGTCTATGCTCACCCTGTGCGTCCATGTATGCACAGTGCCCAGCCCAGATCCGTGGTTGACACACTTTTCTAAGAGAAAACTTCCCTGAAACAATCTCTTATCTTAAAATCGGAGCCAAAGGTGAATTCTAAGTACTGTTAGTTTGATATCGAAACCCTTCTTCCTTTCTAATTCAAATATTTAAACTTTCTTCGTTAATCTTCCAACAACTTACCATCAATACTTTCTCTTATTGCTAGTGGGGTGGGACTTAATCCCTTGTACTGCGGCTACTTCTGGCCTATTGTACCAACCCCTGATGATAGGTGAGGGTGATTGTGGAGCAATTGGTGGAATGAAGATTGTCAAGGGAACCGAAGTATTCGGGAGAAAACCTTCCCCAGCGCCACTTTGTCCACCACAAATCCTACTTAACCAGACCCGGGATCGAACCCGGGCTGCCGCGGTGGGAAACCAGCGACTAACCACTTGAACTATGGCGCGGCCGACTTACTTACTCACTCACAGAGCTGAGCCCTTCTTGAGAAGCAGCCAAATCTCCAGCTACTCAAGAATTTCCCAACATTTTATGGAACCCGAAGGTTCATTACCGTATTTATAAAAGGCCTATACTGGTCCATATCCTGAGCCAGATCAATCCAATCCATCCCATCCTATCTCTCTAAGATCCATTTTAATATTGTCCACCTACTTTCATCTTGGTCTTTCCAGTGGTCTCTTTCCTTCTGACTTCCCCAACAATTTCCTATATGCATTCCTCTTCTCCCCATTAGTGTTACAGGCCCTGTCCACCTCATCCTCCTTGACTTGAACATTCTAATTATACTTGCAGAAGAGTAGAAGTTATGAAGCTCTTAATTTGAAATTAACGGTCCATTAATAATGTCTTCCTTTATGATTTTCGCTATTTTTGAATAAGAATAAGAAGGGAAGGTGAAGAAAATAACAGGCTGATCTGTTGACTATGTATGACGGTATCATAATGACGCCGAGCATCGCGACGCCATGGCTATTGTGCGAATATTACCATCTGGAGCTCAGACTATAAATGAAACNTTATACACTGCCGGTCACGGTAGCCGAGCGGTCTAAGGCATGTACTGTCTTCGCTCGCTTGGAAACCGGGATCGTGGGTTCGGATCTGTTTCCTGTGAGGTACGAACTGAATTCTTATATATTATTCTTATACACTGCCGGTCACGGTAGCCGAGCGGTCTAAGGCATGTACTGTCTTCGCTCGCTCGGAAGCCGGGACCGTAGGTTCGGATGTTTCCTGTGAGGTACGGACTGAATTCTTATATATTATTCTTATACGCTGCCGGTCACGGTAGCCGAGCGGTCTAAGGCATGAACTGTCTTCGCTCGCTCGGAAGCCGGGATCGTGGTTTCGATTCCCACTCGAGGCATGGGTGTCTGTCTGAGTTTATTCTGTGTGTTGTGTTGTTCTGTGTGTAGGCAGCGGCCTTGCGACGGGCTGATCCCCAGTCCAGGGTGTCCTATCGACTGTGTATAGATTAAGAAACTGAAAAAACGGCCAAGGTCCAAAGGGCTGTAGAGCCATACAGAGAGTTATTAAACTTAACCCTATAAAGAACACTAGGTTCTACATGTACAACTGATTAAAAACTCTGCATTTCGCCCACAGGGTGTATTTATGCGTTTTGTATAATTCTTAAAATAAACAGTGATTATTTTCCCAAACAACATTAACCTGTTCAGGTTTATAATGAAGAGGAAGCGTGTTTACTGTCCAATAATTAAACAAAATGGCAAATTTCAGGCTTTATTTCCCAGAATTTTATGGAACCCGAAGGTTCATCACCGTGTTCACAAGGCCCTCCACTAGTCACTATCCTGCGCCAGATTAG
Organism: Cryptotermes secundus; assembly: GCF_002891405.2. NCBI lineage: Eukaryota > Metazoa > Arthropoda > Insecta > Blattodea > Kalotermitidae > Cryptotermes > Cryptotermes secundus. Next base: position 223,888 of record NW_019731232.1, on the reverse strand, counting down.
TTCATTCCATACCACCCCATCATATCTCTCTAAGATCCATTTTAATATTGCCCACCCACCTACGCCTTGGTTTTCTCAGTGGTCTCTTTCCTTCTGGCTTTCCCATCAATATCCTATATGCATTTCTGTTCTCACCCATTCGTGTTACATGCCCCGCCCACCTCATCCTCCTTGACTTGATCATTCTAATTATTCTTGGAGATTTCAGGCTTTATAGGGTTAAAAATTATATAATTCAATTATATATCTCTACACGTATGTATAAAATGCAGCTGAAGCCTCCACATTCTCCCACTCCTGACAGAAGTCTCTATGTGCCTGCCCTCATTGGTAATTTACTTACCGACACAGACAGAAATATGAAAATTGATTTCGCGCGTTCATAGTTTTGTTTTTTTCACAGGGCCGAACTTCCAATTGTGGGGAACCGTAGATAAAAAAAAAATATGGAAGCACGCTACCAGTGGGAGCCGGGATAGCTTACTCGGTATACCGATTAGCTACGAGCAGGATGACTGAGAGGTCGGAGTTCGTGTCCCGGTAGGGTCAGGATATTTCTCTTCTCATCGTCTTCCAGATCTGCACTGATGTCCACCCAACCTCCTATCCTATCCCCAGAGGTAAAGCGGCCGGAGGGTGAGGCTGACCACTCACCTCCAGCTAGTGCCGAGGTCAAGATAACCTGTATCTACACAGCCACTCCCCCATACACCTTCATGGCGTAGTGCTTAACTAGCTAAGCACAGGGACAACTTTACCATTACCCCTACAAGTAACAAAGAATTTAGGTTATGACAAAACCATTTTATCTCTTATTTCTTGTAATAACTAAAAATTCAAACTAACTTTTTTACTTTTAATGATTTCTGAGAAGCCAATTCCTCAATAAAATCTGCAGGTTCTATTTTTGTCCTGTGGAAGTCGTGGGCGAACTCCTTAATCCGGCCCTGAACTATCAAATCTAAAAACAAACTGTTCTCATACGTTTCTCATCTCCCTCGACGCTAAATAACATCTGCAAGAAGGTAAAGTTGTTCCTGTGCTTAACTAATTAAGCACTACGCCATGAAGGCCTATGGCAGAGTGGATGTATAGATCCACATTTTCTTGACATCGGCACTAGTTGGAGGTGAGAGGTCAGCTTCACGCCCCGGCTGCATTACCCCCGGGGTAAGAGCACGTGGTACCAATTGAATAGGAGGTTGGGTGAACTCCAGAGCCGGTCTGGACGACGTGGAGAGGAGAAAATTCTTGACCCTACAAGGATTCGAACCCCGACCCCTCTATCGTCCAGTCCGTAGCAGGTCGCTATACCGAATCCCGGCTAAAAATCACGTCTGTCTGGTTTGGTAATTTGTTAGTGGTCCTGGCCAGCACTGTCATTCCTGGTTAAGACTTTAGCGGGACTCACGACCATACTGTACTGTCTCACAACCCTGGGAGTCTAGTTAACGCAGCGTCGTTAAAGAATATACAAACTAACGAAGTAACTAAGTAAACAATCAAGCCAGACAGCAATTTTGCATTCGTTAAGTCAGCAAAATTTGAGTTCATCTACTATTTCGGAAATAATTATACATTATTTCTACCAGATTTTCCGAGTAGTGGGTCTGGAACGGGGTCCACTCAGCCTCGTGAGGATAACTGAAGAGCTGTTTCAAGGAAATAGCGGCTCCGGTCTAGAAAACCGAGATTAATGTCCGTGGGGATTCGTTGCGCTGACCATGCAACGCCCTCTATCCGCTAAAGGTGGCACTAACTTCGCCAACAAGCGGCGGTAGCTCGGTCGGTATAGTTTGCGTGCGGACTACAGACCACGGAGTGTTTTCCAGCCGAACATGAAAGAAATAACTACTTAAATGAATAAGAGATAAATGAAATGGAATTGGTAATAAAACTGTAACTTTTGCAGAATCCATTTCACCATGAGGGCCTATTTATTTCAGAACTGTCACTATTTTATAGCATATAAGGTTTCCAATTATTAGTGAGAGAAGTCCCTAGTCAGTGGTTGCTGAAAAATGATCTCAAGTTGATTAGCAATCCCGGCAGTTCATAACGTTTCAGCGCAGTTTATGCGGCCATTTTGATGTGGCAAAAGACAAAGAGAGAAGAGAGGCGATCAACTTTGTCATTAGAAAGATAACTGCAGATTCTGAAGGCAGGCAATATAAGGCTTGATTAGGGGTTGAATCACGTTCGGAGCACAGACATTAGTCCTCTTCAAGACATGATCTGATCCCTCATCAAAGGAGTTCCACAACCTATATATACAGGATATATGTACAAAACTATGAGTGCAAGAGTTAGTTGAGAGTGTTGAATGACTCCGAGTGTAGGGTGATGAGTCCCGCGAGGTTTACGAGCAATTTACCTGACCCGCCTCTGTGTGTACTGGGGAGTCTGATCCGTCGTTAGCGCAAATGAAGAATTATGCAGCTTTATTAGCAAAAATCTAAATTAAATGTCCTAATCGAGGACATAAAATGAATGTAGGCTATTTAATAGAGTCTGGTCTCTTTTGCTCTGCATGGGAAGATAGCCTCATTTTAGGGACCCTAGTAAAATGTGGGCCATATTTGGTGAGTTTCTGGTCACCACTGCATCACGTATCGCCAACTTACGGATGGAGGAGATGGCCTCCAGATATGGAGGGTAGCTGCGAATATACTGAATAAGCAATCGCGGACAGCCAACAAAGGGTGGTCCTCCAGTTTGGTAGTTGGGCACGGGGCTACAAAGCCTTGACATAAAAAATAAGTTTCTTACGAAGTTTCACAAAGGTCTTGAATATACAAAACTATAATTTTGCCTGTGGCTCTGTATGGGTGTGAAACTTTGTATCTGATATTACGGGAGGAATATAGGCTCAGGGTGATGGAGAACAGGGTGTTGAGGAGAATATTTGGATCGAAGAGAAATGAAGTGACGGGAGGTTGGAGAGGACTGCATAATGAGGAGCTTCATAACTTGTAAACATCGCCGAGTATAATTAGAATGATCAAGTCAAGGTGGATGAGATGAGCAGGACATGTTGGGACCCACAGCCGGCCCGGACACAGTGAAGTATAGAAAAATCTCTTGCCCCTGACGGGAATCGAACCCCGACAGTCCATCCAGTAGCCGTCACTGTATCGACTAAGCTATCCCAGCTCAAGTGAAGACAAATTTATATGCATGTAATATAAATCTCGTCTGCTAAACATACAAGCCGTACTGATATGGCAAAAAGGTAAAAGTTGTTCCTGTGCTTAACTAATTAAGCACTATGTCATGAAGGAGTATAGGGGAGTGGATGTATACATCCACATTTTCTTGACCTCGGCACTAGTTGAAGGTGAGTGATCAGCTTAACGTCCCGGCCGCTTTACCCCCGGGGAAAGAGCACTTAGTAATCATTGGATAGGAGGTTGGGTGGACCCCAGAGCCGGTCTGGATGATTTGAAGAAAAAATTCTTGACACTATCGGGACTCCAACTCCGACCTCTCGGTCGTCCAGTCCGTAGCCAGTCGCTATACCGACTGAGCTACCCCGGCTCCTAGTAGTGATAAGGTAGCAGTAAAAAACAAAATAATTGTTTGGATAAATATTCGGAGAAAACAATTTATAATTTTCATTCCATGTTAATCAAGTAAATAAAATCCATTATTTCATGGTGACGTATTTCTAACAGAACCGAAGAAAAAATTCCATTAATGGTGTCCGTCCGTCTAAAGATAAAAATATTATAAAAAATTAAAAATATTATTATTGATATTTCGGCAAAAGTTGCTGTGCGTCCGTATACGATGTGTAAATCTTCTAATACGTTTAAGAATTTTAACCTCCGAGAAAATGAAGAAAAAATAATATATTTTAAACATCCTAGAAAATACATGCATACAGTACACACGCGCCATTTTGCCCAGTCGGTTTATTTATGGTTACGTATGATTCTTAACAATAAACAACAATTATCTACCAAAACAGCATTAACCGACATGCCTTTATAATATAAATACAATGTTCTCTGTGAGGTAGGAACTGAATTCTTATATATTATTTACACTTCTCGCCTCAGAGACTTGATTAGTGACGGTTTAAAAGTCCATTTGCCCTGGTCCTATGGGACAGTGGCTGTAATCGATTGAATAAAAAATTATTTAGAGACTGCACTGAACAATATTTGGCCAGTACAGCTGCTCTGCCATGCGCATACCGGTTTCGTTTAAGCCAAGTTATTGTTCTAGTTGTAACTGCTTCATATCATAGTTTAGCGTCGTACATTTAATACAATCTATCATTCCGGCTGTGTGCCGAGTGACAAAGGATGGGTGGAGGGGGCTTTCGAGCGTCAAACGATTAATCGAAAGGAAGAACATGGCGTCTGAAGCGGCCTGCTGCTCATGGCTCCTTGATTTTGTGGGTCACGACACCGCACACGTCGGTACAGTTTTCTTAAAATTTCCTATTCCCGAATATCTCAAGAACATAACTTCAGGCTACGTTATAGTACACTTCCATAAAGAAAAAGAAATGAAAAAGCTCCGTTAGAGTCCAAACAGTTATGTTCTTTGCATATTTTTTATTGACGGAACTTCAGAAGATTTTAAAATGGCTAGTTCAGACTGTAATCTCGATTCGAATATCTGCGCAGCAGATTATGAATTATGAATTGGATATGGAACTGAACTATCGTTGCCTAATCTGAGGTACCTGCCCGACATTTCCCTGAAGGAACTGAAGAAGACCACAGGGGATAGTCCGTGTCTCGGACGAGATTCTAACCGGGTAACTCTCGAACGCAACTTAGGTCACACCAGTTTAACCAAAATGTTCTCGCTGTGTTAGTTGTGAAAGGCCTTACACTGCTGTCTCTGTTAATAGCTCGTTGTAACACTTAAAGAGGTGCTACCAGCAAATTCCTTGCACCACAAACTGAAAGTTGTCTTTCAGCCATTTCCATCCTAACCGGATGGTGACGTAACATCATTGTGTTGCATACCATACCCTCCCGATACTATCACAATATTATTATCGCTACCATGGCGAACCAGGAAGTTACGCTATAGAACACGACAAAAGGTTTCAAATTCAAGTTTCAAGGAAAGTTAAGATTGGAATTTTGTATCGGTTTCATAGAATGGTGTAATCATTTGTCATTTGCAAAACAATCTGTGACGGCCAAGAAACGGGAAATAAAAACCATTACACTTCTCGTTACTCAGCTCGCATCTGTGACAGGAGAACAAATCACGGATCCGTGAGCATCAGTTTCTCACTGCACAACGATTTAGAACACGAACGTAACCGCAGTTATCGCGTACGTAATTTCCCGTGAAATCGCGAACTGTGGACTCTGTCACTGAAGGAAAATCTTTCGGATAATATCACTAGTTCCAGATATCGTTGTTCTCGGAATCAAAGCTACCGTAAGTACAGACAGCTATAAAAGCATTATAGCAGCGCTCAATTTCCAGTCACATAAACAATTACCGATCTTAGAAATGAAGATGACGGTATGGTCTGGTAGATCGTTACGGGAGGCATAAGAGATTATCTCCTGGGATATAAACGCCGTGTAGTAAGCCGTTGAAAGTTAACCGACTTTTAGGAAGCACATATCGCCTCTATCTTCAGGTTCGAAGAATGAGTCAAGCAAGAAAGCAGCAATTGCTACCTACTTCATGCGGGTTTCTCGTTTACCTTAGGCCGAGGGCACACTAAGGAAACTTGCAACCGTGATTTCAGAGAATTTTTATCGGGCTGAGTTCAACACATGTTCCTGAATGGAGCAGCGCAAATTGAGGAAACATTGAAAACTGAACATGTGTTCAGTTCAAGCTGATAATTCTCGGAAATCGCGGTTGCGTTGCGGTTGCCGGTTTCCTTGACGTGTCCTCGCCCTAATCGGTGTTAGTCAACGTTGCCTCGTGTAAAAAGCTTTACCCGGTTATGACAGAAGCGTTGAATGCTGTAGTCCGCACAAAACCCGCATAGACAAGAACTTGGTAGATCTTTCTTTTGTCTTCAGGTCGCTACAGCCCTACTAGAGCTCCGGCATCCAAGGTTTCCTTTCGAAAGGTAAATCCTATTCAGAGAGACAAGGTACCGCTGACTGTCCACCCCAAGGGCTAGCTCTACCTTCAGCTAAGGCGAGGAAAATGTGTACACACAAACACTGAAGGTTGGCTTCAGCCTGAGATTGCAGTGCATACGCGATGAAAGAGCATAAATCATGAACTGCAGTCCCAAATTTTCGTTCGTGAATGAAGGAGGGTCGAATAGGCTGGGCGTACAGAAAGATGACAGGTTTAGATGCGGAAACATTAAGGTGCATCCGAAGGCACGCTACTATATTTGCTTCAAAAAAATATGGACCTACACTTCACCAAACATTTCTCGAATAATCAAATTAAGGATGATGAGATTTGCGCGGCATATAGTACGCATGCGAGAGTTATGCATACAATATTTTGGTCTGAAAACTTGAAAGGAAGAGATAGCTTGGACGACCTAGGAATAGATGGGAAAATAGTAAGACAGATTTTAAAGAACTACGGCGGTAGGACGTGGAGTGGATTAATTTGGCTCAGGATAGCGACCTGTGGTATGACCTTGAGAAAACTGTAATGCTCATTCAGGGTCCATAAAATGCCATGACTTCCCTCACTATCTGAGAGACTGTTAGCTTCTCAAGAAGGATTCATTCTTTGAAGTTAATTGTGTATTCTGGATTCAACTGGCTCAGAAGGGACAGATTATGGAGCTTTTATCAACACGGTGATGAAGTGATTTAAATAAGAGCTGGAGCTTCTTTGACCCGAGGTGGCGCAGTCAGTATAGCGACTTGATACGGGCTGGGTCGGAGTTCGAGTCCCAGTAGTGTCAGAATTTTCTCTTCTCCATATTGTCCACCCAGCTTCCTATCCAATGCGTACCGGGAGCCCTTTACCCAGAGATAAAGCGGCAGGGGCGTGAAGCTGACGACTCACCTCCAGCTGTTGCTGAGGTCAAGAAAATGTGAATCTATACATCCATTCCCCCCATACGCCTTCATTGCGTAGTGATTAATTAATTAAGCACAGGGACAATTTTACTTACTTGACCATCTGAGCAGTCATTAAATGACCTATAATGTGGAAGGTTGCATGTTGAAAATGTCTTCATCCGGGGTATTGGGATTCCCTTTCTCTAGACCGCGAAGAAAAGAGCATGGCAACAGGAGCGAAATTCTCTTACCGACCTTGCTATGCTCACGCAGAGTGGTCATGCCTTATGCAGCGAAGTTGCGCTGCCGCAAATGGAACTGGGCGAAACGTTACTTATTGATCTTACCATTATTTATTCTTCTCGTGTCATATACAAAAAGGAGGAGGAAAGTCACGCAAGAATTTTCTCAGCATTCACAATTAATAAGAATCAGAAATTCCTTTACTTTTATTTACTTAAACGTTCATTATATCGAAAGCATACAAAATCTGAAATCTTATCGAGATAGTTTATATCATGTTTCTTGTGAGCTGAGGTTCTCACAACCGTGGTTATGAAAATAACGTGCTTTAGGATGTGATTCCGCGAAGTCTGGTAGATATTTGAGGAGCCAGAATAGCTCAGTCGTCGACACGGCAAGGGGCTATGGGCTGAGCGGCAGGGGTTCGATTCCCGGCAGAGGTAAGAGATTCCTCTCTACTCCACAGCGTCCAGACAGACTCTGGGGCCCACCCAGCCTCCCATTCGATGCGTAAGAGAGATTATTTCGCTAGGGGTAAAGCCTTGGGGGCGTGAAGCTTGTGCTAATGACAAGGTCATCAATATTGGTGCTACACGTCTACTCCCCCATATGTCTTCATGGCATAATTAAGCGCAGGGACAAATTTACCTTTCACATTTAACTGGTATATCCTTACCTATGTTTTGAATGTACCTGATCAATCCATCTTCAGGGCAGAACTTATTTTTCTACCCAGAAAAAAGGAGCAAGTTCATCTGAAACACTGGTAAATATCTACTGTACCGCATGGCTTTACATCCGAAGAGACAGTCAAATGCAATTTAATTCTTCGTGAGGATTACCCTTTTGGGAAAAAAATAGAACTTGATCTGGGCTTTAGTATTGGTTATACTGAAGAGATACAATTCCAAATTAAATCTAAATCCTTTAAATAACATACCTGTGACGAAACATGCGGACCGAAGGATACAAACCTCCCCAACGAAGCGTGCCTCAGTAGTCTAGGGGTAACGTTCCCACCTCATGACTCAAGGTACGAGGGTTCAAACCCGGCGGAGGTCGTGGAATTTTTAAGGGCGGAAATATTCAGGGATAAAGTCCTCCGGGAGGGACTTTAAGCCGTGGGTCCCACGTCGTAGATTTACGGCATGTAAAAGATCCTCATGTCTCTAGGAGACCTCTGAGCAAAATTAGGCAACAATTTCCCGCCCAAGTAGTTTCCAACGCCTCTGGTAGATGGGGGAAATATCAGGAACCGACGACCGACCTCGTTGANTTTGTTTCTACGTGAACTAGTTTAATACCGGCTGCTATATTCTGGTATAAGATAACATGCAGCTTGGTAGAGCCTTTCGACGTTTCGGAGGAACGTACTACCTCTATCGAATAGGAAATCAAGTAAGCAAACGACAAACATTGCGAGAATCTTGCACGTTGCTTGCGTAGTACTCTTGGACCTCAGACATGTTCCTCCCGAAACGTCAACAAACTTCCATCACATTTCACAGCGCAATATCCCAGACGAATATCCTACATAGTCACAGCCGTGCGAAAACTCAAACCCAACACAGATTAATGTCGTTTGCATGTCTGGGTTGCTGTCGGTATCCACTGCAGTGCCGAGGCAAAAATAGCTCCACACCGTTCTCCTTCTGCCAAGACCTGTTTCACGTAACCCAAATTCCGGTAATCCAACTGATGCCCTAGAAGCGTCTTCGTTTCTGCTGACTGACTCATGCATTAAAAAGTCCGACCGCTCGAACAACTTGCATCGCCGAATAAAAACTATGCAAACTGCGACATTCTTTTGAGTCATTTTGTTCTCGGAATGTGATCGCTAAAAAGCATAGATTAGAATATATGAAACTATTTTTTATTGCTAGTGGGGTGGGACTAAGTCCCTTGTACTGCGGCCACTTATGGCCGATTGTACCAGCCCCAGATGACAGGCGAGGGTGATTGTGGAGCAATTGTTGGAATGAAGATTGGCAGGGGAAACCGAAATACTCGGAGAAAACCTGCCACAGCGCCACATTGTCCACCACAAATCCCACTTGACCAGACCCCGGGATCGAACCCGGGCCGCCACGGTGGGAAGCCAGCGACTAACCTTGAGCTATGGCGCGGCCCATATGAAACTATAATTCTGCAGTTCCTCTACATGGGTATTCAAATTTATCTCTTATATTATGTGAAGAACGCGGACTTCAGGAGTTTCAGAACACGGTTCTGAGGGTATTCATTCTACGAGTACATAAAGGGAGGAGGTAACAAAATTCTGCATAATGAGGAGCTTCATAATTTTCTATTTACTCATGGAGCTGAGCCCTTCTTGAGGAACCGCAATTTCTACAGCTACTCAAGAATTTCCCAGCACTTTATGGAACCCGAAGGTCCATTACCGTGTTCACAAGAGCACTCCACCTATCCACATCCTGAGCCAGATCAATCCAATCCATACCATCCCACCCTACCTCTCTATGATCCATTTTAATATTGTCCGCCCACCTACGCCTTGGTCTTCCCAGTGGTCTCTTTCCTTTTGGCTTTCCCACCAATATCCTATATGCATTCCTCGTCTCCCCATTCGTGCTACATGCCCTGCTCACTTCATCCTCCTTGGCTTCATCATTCTTATTAAACTTGGAGAAGAGTACAAGTTATGAAGCTCCACATTATGTAGTCTTCTCCAACCTCCTGTGACTTCATCTCTCTTCGGTCCAAATATTCTCCTCAACACCCTGAGTCTATGTTCCACCCTTAATGTCAGAGACCAAGTTTCATACCCATACAGAACCACCGGCAAAATTATAGTTTTGTATATTCTGTTATGTTTTTGGACAGCAGACCAGAAGACAAAAGGTTCTGCACTGAATGGTAGCAAGCATTACCCGAGTTCAATATCCTCTTAATGTCCTTCTGAATCAGGTTTTCATCTGTTATCGTTGTTCACATATATCTGAATTGTGCCACATTTTTCAAAATATCTGTTTCCTACCTTTATGTCATGATTTTTCCCTGCATTTTGGTGACGAGACGGCAACATATAGTTAGTTTTCTCTGTGTTTACTTCCAGACCAACCACCTTATTTGCGTCAATTAAATTTCGTGTGTTTTACTTTATGGTATGTACGAGGGGAGTCAAAAAGTTCCCGGAATGGTGGTATAGCACTCTAATGGTACGACATACGGCAACGCTTACCTAATCACCTATAAAGTAGGACCCTTGCGCGCACACACACTTGCTCCATCGATCCTGCGATTGTTGGAAGCAGCGGTGGAAGGCTTCTTTTGGAATCTTCCAAAGCTCAGCCATTGCATTCGATTTGATGTCCCTCCATGGTTGGGAAACGTGTCCCCTTGAGGCCCATTTTCAGAGTAGGGAACAGCCAAAAGTCACTCGGAGCGAGATCCGGAGAGCACGGTGGTTGAGTGATGACAGGAAAGTTTTCTCGGCGAGGAATTGCCGCACAACAAGCGATGTGTGGCTCGGTGCGTTATCCTGATGCAGAAATCACTGTCCCTGTCACTTGTCGCGCCGCTTCCTCCGAAAAGCATCGCGCAACCTCTGCAAAACTTGCACGTAGAAATGGCCAGTAACAGTACTAACTTCTTGCTCCAACTCTGCGATGGTCATTCTTCGATCACATCGAATAAGTTGTCGCACTTTCCAACCATTTCTTCAGTTCTGGATGTCGAAGGTCTCCCGCTGCGCTGGTCATCCCCTAATGTCTCCTGCCCGTTCTTAAACCGGGAAAACCGGATTTCTTTAGTGCAGTATCACCGTAAACTTGCTGCAGGGCCAATAGCATCTCTGAAGCAGATTTTCCCAATTTGCACATGAACTTGATGTTCGCACGCTGTTCGAACTGCGACATTGCGTCGAATGACCAACACTCACGTCTATTTCAAACGGAACAGTAACGACACTACACACTGAAACCTGTCCAGAACTGTTGTGCCTGCGAGCAGACATGCAGAGCTCCCCACCACAACGGTGTGTGCGCTATCTTATCGCTCGTTCTCGGTCTGCAGGGGAATTCTGGGAACTTTTTGACTGACTTACGTATATTATCACCCAGTAGATTCACATCATCAGGATAGACCAACAGCCGATGTGTCCCGTATAATTTCAGTCCCACCTGGTTTCCCTGGACCTTTCTAATGGCATATTCTAAAACAAAGTTGAAAAGGTATGGCGATAAAGCATCTCCTTCTTTTACACAATTCTGGATAGGAAATTTATCAGTTAAATATTTACCTATACGGACTTTACTATACGTTTCGTTTAAACACATTTTAATCAGCCTAACTAGTTTCATGGGTATCCCAAATTCTATCAGAATACTGTACAATACTTCCCTCCTAACTGAATCATAGACTTTCTTGAAGTCTATGAATAGCTGATGCACTATCTCATTGTACTCCCATTCTTCTCCAATATCTGACGAATGCAAAAGATCTCATCTGTAGTTGATCTGTTACGTCGAAACTCACACTGATGATCCCCAATAATTTCATCTATATATGGACTTGACAACGCCACAGCTCAAGCGGTTAGTCGCTGGCTTCCCACCGCGGCGGCCCGGGTTCGATTTCGGGTCTAGTCAAGTGGCGCTGGGGCAGGTTTTCTCCGGGTACTTCGGTTTCCTCTGCCAATCTTCATTCCACGAACTGCTCCACAATCACCCTCGCCTATCATCTGGGGCTGGTACAATAGGCCAGATGTGGCCGCAGTACAAAGGAGTTAGCCCCACCCCACTAGCAATAAAAAAAATATATATACGAGTACATGGACTTAAACTTGAGGGAAGAATATTGGGTAAAATTTTGTATGAAGTTGGTAGCAGTGATATCCCCCGATAATTTCTACAGTCAGTTTGATCACCCTTCTTGTGAACTGGGACAATACTATACTCCTTCCACTGATCAGGCAATTTTTCCTTATGCCAAATAGAAGAAATTAGATTGTGGATCTTAGAACGCAATATTTCGCCTCCTGCTTGATCGCTACCTGGCAATTTATACCGTTTCAATTTTGCAATAGCACTTTCAACCTCAAAAGGTCTAGGATCAGGTATTAACGGCTAAGCTGTAGGGATTTCTGTCTGCCTAACATCACTGACCTTATGTGCATTCAATACTGAGAGTAGTTCTTCCACCTATTCAAAATGTTGTGTGAATCTGCAAGCAGATCACCATTCTCATCCTTCACTAAGTTACTGCTAGGCTGGTAACCCCTCTTAAAGTCATTTATTCCTCTATGCAGGTCTCTAATGTTCTTGTTCTTACTGTTCATTGCAAGCTCATCAATTTAGTCTTTCAGATATTCCCTCTTTTTGTTCCTGAAATGCCTGCTGGTTTATATTGTCTTATATTGTTCAGATTATCCCCATTTAACTCGCTTGGATCCTGTAAACATTGCAGTTTTCATAATTTTGTACTCCACTTCAAATTTACTGACTTACTTACTCATGGAACTGAGCCCTTCTTGAAGAGAAGCCAAATCTGCAGCTACTCAAGAATTTCCCAGCATTTTATGGAACCCGAAGGTTCATTACCGTGTTCACAAGAGCCCTCCACTGGTCCCTATCCTGAGGCAGACCAATCCATGCCATACCAACCCTAACTGCTCTTCAAATACTATTAAAAAGATAAAGCTATTCTTGTAAAAGGGGGGCACGCGGTAGCGTACTTGGTTGAGGCACTATGCTAGAAGCCGGAAGGTCGAGGGTTCGAGACCCGATGAGGTCATTGGATTTTCCTTTCAATTGACCTAATCCTTCTGGCCGCACTATGGCCCTGGGGTCGACTCAGCCTCTAACAGAAATGAGTACCAGGAATTAATTAAATAATTTTCCTGGGGAGTAAAGCGCGGCCGGCGCGTAAGGCTGGCAACCTTACCGCCATCTTTGAGCCGATTGTCTGGATAGTGTGGGACCCTCAACGTCTCACAACCCTTATGGGACTCCATGGCCTATCACAGGAACAGCTTTACTTTACTTTTTACTTATCCCTATAACAGGCCGTGGAGGCCCATAGGTTTGTAAGACGTCGAGGCTCCCACATTTTCTCTAGACAATCGGTTCACAGATGGCGGTGATGTCATCCTTACGCGCCGGCCACACTTTATCCCCCAGGAAAATTCCTGGTACTCATTTCTGTTAAAGGCTGAGTCGACCCCAGGGCCATAGTGCGGCTGGAAGGATTAGGTAAATTGGGAAAAAAATCGACCTCATCGAGACTCGAACCCTCGACCTTCCGGCTTGTAGCATAGTGCCTCAACCAAATACACTACTGCGTGCCCCCTTCAATTACTATCAAAGTGAATGAATCACGGAGAATCAGGCGATCGGGGCATGTAACACAAATGCGAGAGAAGCAAAATGCATACGAATTTGGCAGGAACACCAGAAGGGGATCATCTGAAAGACTTCTGAGTTAATGGGAAGATAATATTAAAATGAATCATAAATGTAAAAGAATGGGAGTATGAGAACTGAATTCATCTGGTACAGGATATAGACCAATGGTAAGTACTGTGAACACGATAAAACCTTGGAGTTTCTTGACTAGCTAAGCAACTACTGGTTCCTCAAGAATGACTCTGCTGCGTAAAGTTTGTTAGGTCGGAGATTTCAAAGAAGCAACCTCTCTTTCTTCCTGCATAAATCACATCTACGAAATGGTTCGTAAGGAAAAAGAAAAGACGTATTAGAAAGTATAATCCCTGGAACTAGAGGCAGGTAGAACCTTCGAAAGGAAACCGGGTTTCCCCTACCGAGATTCGAACCACTAACATCACGAGTACGTCATTCACTCTATCGCAGAACGCTACCTGCACCATAACAGCGTAACTTTACACCACACAGGTTGTAAGACCCTGTATTCATGGAGTTCTCATCCGTACAATTGTGCTGTAAAGAATTGTGTTTTTCATAACACATTCTCGAATTATGAAACATATGTCTGCAGGTCACTGTGAAATTCTTTAAGGCCCATAGTATTCAGAAACTATGCATACTGCACACAGACGGTGTTTGTGTTTCGTGTAATTCGAAAAATAAACAGCGTTGCTTTCCTAAGCAGCATTAATCGGTTGGGCTTTGTAGCGGTGACGTGTTTCCTGTGTGGTAGGGACTGAGTATTATTTAAAGGAATTCCGTGCTCCAGGAAATTAATGGTTAATTGGATCTCTGTAGTAGTACAATGTCGGCCATATACAACAGAACACATAGAACCTCAAGCCTCTTATATTTTAATGATTGCATATACACGATGTCCGGATGAAAGGTATCCAAAATAAAATCATTCTATCTCAGAAAAATTTATTATGCACACTACTGGGTTACACCATTACAAAGGGAAACTATCAAAGTTTCTTTCTGGGTATACAAAAATCTCAATCAATGCAAATGTGGGCTCCATTGGTGGCACGACAAATATGTATACTTAAAGCACGTTTGGTGTTACCGTATCCAGAGCGTTCATTATGCGGGCTTACAGGTGGTGAAGGTCGTTGATCTTAACCTGGTAGACAATGTTCTTTACATAATCAAACAAGAAGAAATCCACTGGGGTTAAACCTGGCGACCTATGAGGCCAAGCGATTGGTCCACTACTGCCAATTCATATCCCAGCCATCTCTCTGTCCAGGTGATTCCTAATAAGGCAAAAATGTGGCGGGCGTATGCGCGTAAGCCGGGTAAGAAAAAAAAACTTTCAGAGTTTTCCTTTCCAATGACATAACCCGGATACGTGTATGAAAATTAGTTTCCGAGATATACATTTTTACTTTCGATACCTTTCACCCGGACACCCTATATGTGTGTGAAACACGAGGGAAGAACAAAAAGTCTAAACGTGAGATTTGTGGGTTCTGCAAAGGTAAAGATCCATAATGTGGTTTTCTAAGTTATGTTACCGTGAGGTCTGGTACCAACGCTTCGGAAAACGAACACGGTAGCTCAGGCGGTAACGCCTTTGACTTCTATTCGGCAGGTGTTCGGTTCGAATCTCAAAAACACAGACTATCCACACCGAGGTTATTCGTATTTTCTTCAGTACCTCCATATAAATTCCAGGATACAATCTATAATTAGACCACGACCGCGTCTCTCTGTCTCATTTCTAATTGATCCCGTCATTCATAAAAGGTAAGGTAAAATGTAAAGTTGTCTCTGTCCTTAATTAGGCATCACATCATGAAGGTGTATGGGCGAGTGGTCAGCTTCACGCCCCGCCTGCTCTAACCCAGGGGAAAGAAACCTCCGTCACCCATTGGAGAGGATGCTGGATAGGCCCTGAGGCCGGTCTGGACGCTGTAGAGTACAGGAAAACCTCTTGTCCGTGCCTAGAATCGAACCCCGTCTATCCAGCCCGTACCCCGTCACTATAATGACTGAGCTATCCCGGCTTTCGACGCTATGTAATGAGAGTTTTGTTAAATAAACCATAAATGAAAGATGTTTCGGAAGAATATACGGCCTCCACATTCTGAGTATCCTCCTTCCAGACTACACGGTATGACCGCGCAGAAGACCGCAATATGAATATTTATTGGCATTTCCTGTTTCTTCGTCTGGAGCATGGGGCATCCATGAAATGCCGTTAAGCTTCAGTTTCTTAATCTTAGAGACAGTCGGTAAGACTCCTTGGACGGGGGCATTTATATTACTTACTCACTCATGGAGCTGAGCCCTTTTTGGAGGAGTCGCCAATTCTGCAGCTACTCAAGAATTTCCCAGCATTTTATGGAACCCGAAGGTTCATTACCGTGTTCACAAGAGCCCTTCACTGGTCCCTATCCTGAGCCAGATCAATCCAATTCATACCATCCCATCCTATCTCTCTAAGGCCCCCCATACACACACAGTTTGGCCTTCCGATCGACCTTACAGGCAAAACTGTGACAGTTTACCCCATCCCTTTCCTCCCTATACACGCGCAGATAAAGCGGCAGGCTTCTTGACACAATCACGGTCTTCCAGCCTATAATGCTGAGTCACACACGTCACGTGCTACGGTCCTGCAGGCAGAACTGACGGACTGACGGTTTTCCCACAGGCCAACAGTCCAAATAATTGGCCGGCCGGCCGCACCACACACGTCAGTTTTGCCTTTCCGTCATCAACCGTGCAGGCCAAACTGTGCGTGTATGGGGCCCTAAGATCCATTTTAATATTGTCGACCCACCAACGCCTTATTCTTCCCAGTGGTTTCTTTCCTCCTGGATTTCCCACCAATATCCTATATGCATTCCTCGTCTCCCCCATTCGTGCTATATGCCCTGATCACCTCATCCTCCTTGACTTGATCATTCTAATTATACTTGGAGAAGAGTACAAGTCATGAAGCTCCTCATTTTGCAGTTTTTTCCAACACATTTATATTGATATAAATAAATAAAATTCACGAAATATAATTTCTAATCTGGCGATGAAACTATGGCTTACAACATAAGGATACATCCTGCTTTGTGTTTAATTATATATAGCACGTCTTAGCTGCAACGTGCCAACATTATGCCATGCGAAGAGGGGATACGGGTGGGGGGGGGGACACCTGCACAGTGATATGCGATTTAGAGCGTGCGAGGTCGCGCGCGCGGGCGTTACTATACGCTACTGCCTCCTGGCTAACCGTTCAGAAAGAAAGCACGAGATTGGTTAAATTATCAGTGGCGGGTTCACAAAAGTAACTGTCAATGCTGAACAAATTCCTTCCTCGTACGCACACGAAACACAATTTCATTGTGAGGGGCAGACTTGAGTAGTTGATAAGTTACTGAACAGGACAACAAAACTATTCTATAATGGAACTCAATAGTTCATCACCGTGTTCACTAAAGCCTGTTGTTGGACCATAACCTGAGTCAGAAGAATTTAGTTCATACCTGTTTCCACAAAATTAATTTTAAATCACTGCAACTATGTAGTTCGAAGGCCCAGCAGTGTCCTCATTTAAAATCTTCAGGACAAAAAGTGTGACACGAAATTCTTGCTTCGCTATTACGTATGATAGGAGCCAGGATAGCTCAGTCGGTATAACTACGGGATACGGGCTGGACCGCCGGGTTTCGATTCCTGGCAGGGGCAAGTTTTATCTGTTCTCTTTAGCGTCCAGACCTGCTCTGGGGCCCACCTAGCCTCCTATCTGATGGATACCGAGGTTAAAGCGGTTGGGGTGTGAAGCTGACTATTCATCTCCATCTAGTGCTGATGTCAAAAATCGTGGAGCTATACCTCCACTCCCTCATATATTTTCATGGCATAATGCTTAATTAATTATGCATAGAGAAAAGTTTGTTCTTTTTTTTTTCATTGGCGCTACAGCCCTCATTTGGGCCTAGGCCTACATCCATGAAACTCTCCGTTCGGTTTTACTAGATCTTACACATTCGGAAGGACTCCTTGGGCGGGTGATCAGCTCGTCGCAAGGCCTCTACCTGTACACAAACACAGAAAAAACGTACACAAACATCCATACCCTGAGTGGGATTCGAACCCACGATCCCGGCTTCAGAGAGCGAAGGTAGTACATGCCTTAGACCGATCGGCTACCGTGACCGGCTCAGAGAAAATTTACCGTTACCTAATACGTCCTATGTCTCACGCATGTCCTTGTTATTGCAATCGCTACAGTCATATTCGCTGCATCGGTGGTGTATCGGGAACCCTGCCTGGAAACGGTACACTTGTACGCACAGTATTATAATATATACATATATATATTTACTACATATAAAATGTCATTAAGACACTACATATATATCGTTTACACTAAAAGTGACTATTAAATACTTTATAATGTCTGTAATTTATGTCATATGTTCTTCTAATTTGCAACATGTTACGGCCTCACATATAGTGTCTTAATGACATTTTATAACATTTAATAACATTTTAAGGTATATAAACTACATACTTAGAGAAGAACATGTTTTAGGTGTCTTTTATTTTATTCATTTTAAATGTCACTGTTGCATTATTGACGGTGTAATTTAATTGAATAGTATTATAAAATTAATACATGCCTCTGCTGCCAATACAACTAAAGTGTCTTATTTGTTCCTCAAGTGACCAACCTATCATTAACTTCCACATCAAGCACTTTCTCCAAGGTTGTTCTGGAAATGGTATATCCCACCCTTTCCCCGAACCAGGTAAATGTCAAACAAAGATAACATGGAAAGAGACTTTTGCAGAAGTACAGAAGTGAGTGTCCATATCCCACAACGTCACAACATACTGATGTAAATCTACTGAGGTGAACTATTCGCACAGAACTTTTCTTACTCGTGTGATAACATGATTGGTGATACTTCGGGCAGGGATCGCCACAAGTACGCCATCTGTCATACTGGTACACTCAAGAAGAGTTTCTGAGTGCCCACAAGACCGTTTAAAATTTAATAACTTCTTAATTGTTCGCTGATGATTTGTGTTTTGTGAAGCGCGTTTTTTTGCCTGCTACCGAGAAGATTCTGATGTTTACATTATGTAAGGGTGTCAAGTTAACTGAGGGGTTCCAGAGTGTAAACAATGTTAACATTATTCTTAAGAACTGTTGCGCTGATGCGGGGTGAACCAAAATACGTTTTGGTGAAAAATATTAAAGTGAGAAATTTAAATAAAGAACTACTTGTAATGTAAAAGTCGGTTAAGTATATTATGATTGGTATTTATTTCGGTAGATTCACAAGGTCATCATCAACATCAAGGTCTGTGTCCTTCCAGCGCAACTTCGGGTGAAAACTGGATCTTGTCCATCTAAGATGTAAGAGGTAAAGTTGTCCCTGTGCTTAACTAATTAAACACTACGCCATGAGGGCGTATGGGGAAAGAGATGTATAAATTCACATTTTCTTGGCTTCGGTAATAGTTGGAGGTAAGTGGTCAGCTTCATGCCCCGGCCGCTTTACACTCGGTACCCACTGGATGGGTAGACCCCAGAGTTGATCTGGAAGACGTGGAGAAGAGAAAATTCTTGACCCTACCGGGGCTCGAATTCTGACCCCTCGGTCATCCAGCCCCTTCTAAGGTGTACAGTCCATTAACCGTTTTGGAATCCGTTCAGGTTAGGTAAGGTTCAACATGACGAATCCAATTAAGCCTGTTCTCCTGAATTCTATTATTTAAATTGAATATACAGTAAACCCTCGTTATAACGGATTGCGGATATAACGGACAAAATCTGGCTGTGTACAACTGTGATTTCTTAGAGATGCTAAGGCGCTAAGAATGTTTTGTGGTTAGGAAAGTGTTTAAAATAAAACCCTTAATGTAATCAAACTGTGTGTTTCTATGAGGAAGGCAGTCTTCTGGAATGTGGCACCGTGTAGATGCGGTGTTAACCGACGTTTCGGAGGAACGTATCGCCTCCATCTTCAGGGTAGAAGGAAAAATAAGAAATCCGAAAGCGAAGAGACCGTGAGAACCGGTATTTCTTTTTTTTCTTCTACCCTGAAGATGGAGGCGATACGTTCCTCCGAAACGTCGGTTAACACCACATCTATACGGTGCCACATCCCAGAAGACTGCTTTTCTTCATAGTCACCGCCGTGAAAACCTCAAATCTTACATGTGTGTTTCTATGTTTATTGCGTGCATTGGCTATGTGTCCTATGGTGTACTCCCGTGAATATATCTTCACTCGGTTATAGCGTACACCCTGTCCCCCTTAACAGCCCGTTACTGTATACAGTTCGTTTCTAATCACTGAGTTTTCTAATTTTATCCTTTAATGTGTATCACAGGGTTCCCACAACAAACTATAAACCTGTCCCCCATTTACAGTCACCCCAAAAATGTTGGCGACCCCTGATTTAAACGCAAACCTGTTAACAAAGCGAGATTTTTGGCTGTGATTACGAAGATAAAGCAGTTTATACTGAGATGACACTGTGTAGCGTGGTAGATATGCCACTGTACACGCAACTGGGATACATGAATCAAGTCCCATAACCTCACACCGTATTCCTATCCATGTTATACAAAGTCTGTTGTAACGCACTCGAATCAAGTCTATAGTCCCTCAGGATCCTTCTTAATATTATCCTATAATCTACTATGTGGCACTTTTCTTTTAGGATTCCCTATTAAAATTTTGTATTCCTCTCTCATATGCCCCACCCACTTCATCCACCGTTTTATTATTATATTTACTGAAGGTTACAAATTATTACAATAAAACTGGATCTTAATTTCTTTATATATTTTTTTAAATTTATTACTTTTGTTTCCATGTATATATTTGGTATATTTTCTGCTGTGACTAATTTCTGTTGAAAAATGTTTACAATTACCTCGTTGAAGCCAGAAACTGATCTAAATAATATTTAAAGTTTATGTTATTACCTCAGAAAACGCAATCCAGCGTCCGCTATAAAGACCGAATGCTGCCTGGGGTAATTATGTTCATTCTTAACAATAAAACCAATAAATAAACCGCGTAAGAATATAGCAGAGTTTTTCATTTTTAATGTGATACACGTAGTAATAATCACAGCGCTTCAAGAAGTTGAATTTAGCGTTGAAACCAACGGTTTCCAAGACGTAGGCAGAATGTAGGTAATTTTAAAATGTTCGTAACTCTCACATAAACACCACAGACTGACTGAAACCACACGAGCGCCAAATAAAAGAAAAAAAGAACATAAGGTACATTCTTGGACAGTAGCCAGGTAGATGGACGAATCCCCCCCCCCCCGAAAAACTTTTTTTATATGTGAAGCTTCAGGCAATGGCGTGTGGTTACTGACCTTTAGTGACTGGTGTTGGTAGTGATGGTACTGACACAAAGACAATAACGTGCACACAGTCAAATGCGGAGATGCGTTGACCTCAGCTGATCATAATGTCCCAGTAGTTGGTTTCTGTATTCACCGATAACACGTCTTCAGTAGCCATCCGGTATACAGACAAACCACAGCCGCCTTCTGTCGACTTTCCACTTCAAACAGTCCACAGACGGAAGTTTACCGCCAAGATAGCAGCGGGAACAAATGACGGTAGAATAACCTACGTAAGGATAAAGGAAATCCGAAAGAAGAAGAAGAAAAGGTAGTGACACAGAGATGTAGATAGGACGTGGGCGATTATATTCTGCACTCACTCACACACACACACATGCAATCACGTAAAGCCTCAGCAGAGTTCGACAGTGAACACGGTTTCCGTGCTTCTACTGTTCCTGCTTACAGCTCAACTGTAGCGACTGTTGGTTCCTCGAGCCTGTTATTGATCGGCAGAGCGGTATGGCGTTGGAAGCGCCGTCACGCGGCCTTCCACGAGAATACATGCCGCGAACGACAGACACTTATTTTTGAACGTAGCCATGACTGTAACATAAACGTTGCCCAAACAACCTCCAACAGTGGCACATTTCATTACATATTCCATACGTGCATTAGCAGATATATTGTTCCTTTCTTTTCGTTTCTTGTAATTCTTTAGTACTTACATGGGGGGTCACGACAATGAGTAAATGACTGTCACAATAGTAACTTCCGGCCCTTGTGGCACGTGGGTTCAGTGCTCATGCAAATAAAGAAATTTTACTTCAAAACAAGTGTGGAGGCATTTTTGCAGTATCAAAAGCGAGGACAGAAATAACGGTCTCATGTAGAATGAAATGAAATCAAACATGTTNCCGAAACGTCGTTTAACACCACATATACACGGTGCCAAATCCCAGAAAACTACTTTCTTCATAGTCACCGCCGTGAAAGCCTCAAATCTTACATGTTAATAATATTTAAACAACTCAAATTGTATTTAATTATTTTAATGTAAACATTAAGTTGATTGAACTGCAGGCTAATGTTGGGATAGTACAGTAAAATGAACCACGACCTTTTCATGACACTTTCTTTCCAATTCGTTATTCAGAATCGTCCTACAATTCGACGGTATATCATCTTCAGTTGATATTGCGCCGTTAAATAGCACAAGAATAGTTCCTGATGGCTGTAAGCTTCAGAAAAATTCTTCGTTGGCGAATTAAGGAGATTATAGTGGGCCAATAGAATTCGGAGAAAGAAGAAAAATATGCAGAATTTTCAAATAGAAAACTCTTGGAAAACCTAAACATTGGAGGCTAAGAATGATATGGGAAGAAAATATTAAAACAGATATTAAGAACTTTTTAAATTGTGAGGCTCGGACATTGCTCAGGATCGTGTACAATGGCGGTTATATCGACGTTAAATATTTGAGACGCATCAGCAGTTAGTTGCTTAGTTCGTCGTAAAATAAGTTAGTTAACAGGTGATTATTTGTATTTATAATATTAATTATGAAGTACGCAGTTGGTTGTATAAAAACTATTATTCTTCTAAAAATAAGAGTTGCTGCATTTTCGGAAATAAAAAAAAATGATTTTATATAATTGACGCTTGGGGCACTCGGTAGCGTAGTTCGTTGAAGCACTATTCTACAGTCTGGGAGGTCGAGGGCTCGATTCCCGATGAGGTTATTGGATTTTTCAATTATCCTAATCCTTCCAGCCGCACTACGGCCCTGGGGTCGGCTCAGCCTCTAACAGAAATAAGTACCAGGAATCTTCCTGGGGATGAAGTGAGGCCGGCGCGTAGGGCTGAAAATCTCACGGCCATCTGTGAGTCGATTGACTTAGAAAATTTGCGAGCCTCGACGTCTCACAACCCTATGGGCCTCCGCGGCCTCTTACAGGAATAGATTTAGCTGTTATTTGTCTTGTTTTTGCTCACAATTGTTCAAAGGCGTATGCGCGTGTAATAATATCATCCAGAATGATTCTTGATAGATTGGTTCTTCAAATGTTTTCACGTTTCTCAAAATTAGTTCCAGTGATGTACTAGTACTTATCTGTACAGAATAATACTGGAAGATTGTTAAGAACGGGGAGGTGGTACGGGTTAATGAATATTAGGATATTTAATGACGTTACATTAAGGCATGTACTGTCTTCGCTCGCTTGGAAACCGGGATCGTGGGTTCGAATCCCACTCAGGGTATGGATGTTTGTGTGCGTTTTTCTGTGTTTGTCTACAGGTAGAGGCCTTGCGACGAGCTGATCACCCGCCCAAGAAGTCCTACAGAATGTGTAAGATCTAGAAAACCGAAGTGAACGGAGAAGTTCATGGAGGTAGGCCTAGGCCCAATGGGGCTGTAGTGCAAAGGAAAAAAATTGACGGTACATAAACTGCAGAGATTATTAGCTTAGACTGATATGTGAAGCCGATTACTTCCTTAAGGAGATTAGAGACAATAGGCCGAGATGATGGTATTCCTCTGTCACGCTCCTACACTGAAGACGGAGGTAGAACATCCCTCCGAATCATCAACAAATATTTGCCAGACTACACGGCGTCACATCCCAGAAGACGATAATCACAGTCACCGCAGTAAGAATTCCAAATATTGTAAAATTTGTATGTAGGGTGGAAATTTCCAAATACAAATATATATATATGCATATCTTATTACTAGTATTAACTGTTACATAGAATGTTTCCTACAATGTTCATGCATCACGCGATCTCAATTAAAATGACCCTACGCATGACATATTGTCATTTCCCACATGCAAACGTGGGGGGGAGGGTGTACTTTCCATCAGTGTTTCTCAACTCGTGGAACCCCTTCCACTGTGTGGGAACTCATTGTCGGCTTGGTGGAATGTGAGGTCTCAAAACTGATTAATTCGGGCACACACAAAATTCCTGCATTATAAGTACAAATTCATCATTAATGCTGCACTTATATCATATTTATAACAGAAATATATTACTTCTATGTCTTCAGTAAAGGTAAAGGTAAGGGAAAGGTGACCCTGTACTTAACTAAGTAACCACTGCGCCATGAAGGTATATGGGGGGAGTGGAGGTATAAGCCCACGTTTTCTTAACCTCGGCACTTGTTAGAAGTAAGTGGTCAGCTTTGCCCCCGAGGAAAGAGCCCCCAGTACCCGTTGGATAGGAGGATGGGCGGGCTCAGGACCGGTCTTAACGACGTGGAGAAGAGAAAATTCTTTACCCTCTCAGGACTCGAACTCTGACCCCTCGGTCGTCCAGCAAAGTAGCTAGTCGCTATACCGACTGAGCTATCCAGGCTCGTTTATATATCTTCAGTACTTACCAAAACCTGATACAATTTTTACGTAATTTATTATGACTAGCCCACATTTTTTACTTATTTTGTTGAGTGACCCAATCTCGGGGGCTTCACAGATTGGGTGTACCAGCGACGTTTGTCATGCAACTTAAATACTGAAAGTGTGCCTTAAATCAGTGCATTACATTTAGTCGCAGGCAGTATAACGACTAGCTACGGGTTGGGCGGCAGAGGGGTCGAAGTTCGAATCCCAGTAGAAGCAAGATATTTCTTCTCTCCACGTCGTCCAAATCGGTTCTGGCACCCACACAACCTCCTATTCAGTGGGCACCAGGGGCTCTTTCCCTGGGGGTAAAGAGGTCGGGGCGTGACGTTGACCACTCATCTCCAACTAGTACCGAGATCTAAAATACATGGATCTATATAGCGACTCCTCCATGCTTCTTCATGGCGCAGAGCTTAATTAGTTAAGCACAGGGAAAACTTTACCTTAGCACAGTTTTTACAAATGACGAGTGGGCTGCAAAATGACGGATACTCAGTTAACAGTGTTACCAGAATGGTTCTCTTTCTGTGGGCTAGTATTTAGAAACAGATGGGTTGCAACCCTATGGTTTCAGACAAGACATTCCGAGAGTTTCATAAATGTTACTTACCTACTGACTCATGGAGCTGAGCCCTTCTTCAGGAGCCGCCAATTGTGCAGCTACTCAAGAATTTCCCAGCATTTTATGGAACCCGAAAATTCATCACCGTGTTCACAAGAGCCCTCCACTGGTCCCTATCCTGAGCCAGATCTATCCAATCCATACCATCCCATTCTATCTGTCCAAGATCCGTTCTAATATTGTCCACCCACCTACGCCTTGGTCTTCCCTGTGGTCTCTTTCCTTCTGCCTTTCCCACCAATATCCTATACGTATTCCTTGTCTCCCCCATTCGTGCTACATACCATGCCCATCTAATCCTCCTTCACTTGATCATTCTAATTGTACTTGGAGAAGAGTACAAGTTATGAAGCTCCCCATTATGCAGTTTTCTCCAACCTCCTGTCACTTCATCCATCTTCTCATAAATGTTGCTAGGAAGGAAAAAGAAAGTATTTAAAAGCGACAAAAAGAAATATGTGTATACTTAATGATATGTCTTACATAATGTGACACGGCTAGTACTAACAAACCATCAGCTATTACTGTAAAACAGATATCTAATTTCATTTCATGTACAAAGCTGTTCTGATGAACTAATGCTCTTGGCTAATTGAAAGAATAACACAATCAATTTCGAGCCTAAATCCCTAGTTTTACAAGAAAATATAAGTTTGCAGCTATAAGTTCGTGTTTCTTTGTGGGTCCTTTAATTAGTCTTGAATTAATTTCCATTTCCTTGAGACACTGTACAAATGTTACTATAGGTACCTGGATATACGAATGTTCTCATTTTCTGTCACTAATATTAACGCAGTCCGAGCAGATTGGTCTAGATGTAACGCTCTAGATTTATATTCGGGAAGTGCTCGGTTCGAATCTTGGTCGAGACATTAGATATCCTTATCGGGGTTTTTCGTGGTCTTCCTCAATCCCCTTATGAAAATTCCGGAGCAGTACCTCAATTAGGCCACAACCACTTCCCTTCACATCCTTTCTAATTCATCATCTACTAGTGAGAGCCAGTAAATAGGTCACAAATGGAAGTAACACGTTTGTAATGGACGTAATATATTTTCTGGGTGCATCACTAGATAGCAGCATAGTCCAGCTTCGTGACACTCTAGGTAACACACGCTCATGCGCATGTCCAGGGGCTGGTTTCAATAGTCAAAATGGCGACCGTGCTTGAGGTGTGTACTACAGAAGAACACTGTTCTTTTGTACATTTTTATGGGCAAAAGTACTCAGTGCAAAAGATATTCAGAAAGAAATGTTTCATATTTGTGGTGGGAAGTGTTTGTCGCATAAGGCGGTTCACAACTGGATGGCAAAAGTTTCGCTAATGACAGAGAGGTTAAAACTGTGGTGCTGAAGTGGCTTAAACAATAGTCAAAAGAATTCTACACTGCGGGGTTCGAGGCACTGGTAAAGTGAANGATACGTTCTTCCGAAACGTCGGTTGACTTTCAACGGAATACACGGCGTTATGTCTCAGAAGGCGGAACCCTTAATGATTTAATTCAATTTCTAAGGGATGATGAAAAACAAAAACAAACTCCATGGCCTATAGTCCCCACGCGNTTTTTCACAAAAGGAATCAACTGCATTTCAACAATTTTATTTTTATTTCCTAACAGTCACGTTTCGATTAATATAAAACACAAATTTCATGTATTGAAAAAGAGCTTAAATTATATAGTTGCTGAGTTTTGGGTCATTATCAATTTATTTAAAAGACCCCAGTCTGGAGACAGGGAATATCTCTATCGATTGGGTCCATCTGAGTAAGCTTTTTACTTGAAGACTGAAACATAGTCGAGTCTCCGAAACATTATTTTCAAATAAAAAGAAACACGAAGATGGATAATGTCCAAAAGATCAATAACTCTATTAATACACCGTCGTCACAAACTTTTAGAGCAGAAATGATGAACAGAAATGGATTGCTAAATTGCGAAATCATTAACTTATANGACCAAACTCAGGCACCAGTCAATCTGTAGTAGTGGGAGGAAGGAGAGTTCTTTTGAAAGAAGAGTACGATCCTGTCTGTCACTGAACTGCATTCTTCAGTTGTTATTAATACAGTAGGCAGTTCAGTTGTGTGGGAAAATACAATTTAAGTTTTTGTGCGAGAAAGTGCCGAATTACCATTGTTTTTTTTATCATTGTGACTGGTTCTTCAATAATTTAAAAATAATGGAGCAGAAAAGGAAGCGTGTAGTTTTAACAATTAACCAGAAACTCGACATAATTAAGAAGCTTGAGCAAGGATGGTCTACCAGAAACCTAGCTTTACAATATTGTATAGGTGAAACAACAGTTCGCGATCTCAGAAAAAATAAAGATAAATTGATTAATTACGCCAGTAATTTTGATTCATCGAGTGGCTTATCAGGCAGAAAAACAATGAAACTGCCAACTTATGATGAGCTTGACAAAGCAATGTTGCAATGGTTTAACCAACAAAGGGCACAAAACATTCCTGTTTCAGGAATTATCTGCGCAAAACAGGCAAAACTATATTTTAATGCATTAGGAATGGAAGGTGATTTCAATGCGTCCTCGGGCTGGCTGACGCGATTCAAACAGCGGCATGGAATACGTGAGATTTCTATACACGGGGAAAAATTAAGCAACAATGAAACAGCTGCAGATGAGTTCCGAAATTATATTCAAAAGTTCATAGAAGAGCAACAGGTGACTCCTGAACAAATTTATAATGCTGATGAAACTGGCCTAAATTGGAAATGTCTTCCCACAAAAACATTGGCACATAAATCAGAAAGTCGAGCACCGGGACATAAATCTAGCAAAGAAAGAATCACGGCTTTATGTTGCGCAAATGCTACTGGTTCTCATAAAATTAAACTAGCTGTAATTGGAAAAGCGAAAAAGCCGCGTTGTTTTAAGGGAACTGAAAGTACCAATATGCCTGTGACATATTTTAATCAGAAGAAAGCCTGGATGGATACCACAATTTTTAAAACATGGTTTCATCACAACTTTGTGCCACAAGTCCGCGAGCATCTGAGATCGGTTGACTTTCAACGGAATACACGGCGTTATGTCTCAGAAGGCGGAACCCTTAATGATTTAATTCAATTTCTAAGGGATGATGAAAAACAAAAACAAACTCCATGGCCTATAGTCCCCACGCGAACTATACCGACCGAGCGACCGCCGCTTGCCGGCGAAATTACTGCCAACTTTAGGGGATAGAGGGTGTCGCGTGGTCAGAGCAACGAACTCCCACGGCCGTTAATTTCGGTTTTTTAGACCAGAGACTCTATTTCTTTGAAATAGCTCCTCAGTTATCCTCGCGAGGCTAAGTGGACCCCCTTCCAGACCCACTACTTCTAAAAGAATCTGGTAGCACCGGGAATCGAACCCGGGACCTCTGGGATCGTAGCCAGGAACTCTGACCACTAGACAACAAGGGCGGTATGAAACCTAAGGAAATTTCCATCGAAGTAACTTTCGGGTAATTGGTCAGGCCGAAAATAATTACTAGTCTTTCTGTGTTATGCAATAAATACGTTGTCCCTTGAGCTAACATGTCCGGAGCCAGATTTGAAACACGCACAAAACAAAGGGAACTCTTCGTGGGTACCAGGACTGGAGATGTGAGGAGATGCATGTAGACGCCTTCCACTAAATTCCAAAGCTCTTAAATAAGGACGATATTTCCGGTGACTTAATAGGTTATAAAAATGGTTTCTAGCAAAGACACTTGTAGGAAATAATTCGCGAACTTGCACTGTGTAAACATTTTGGGCACGCAATTCGTGTATGTCATTTCCTCGGGCTTTTCTCCTGGTCTGGAATATTTACCTAGCTCTAAATAAGGGAATCTACTTACTTCTGAAAAGCCATTTCTATCCCTTGTAGGTATATTGAAGAGATTATAAAGTTTTCTGTAAATTATTAATGTTGGAACCTTTCAAGATCATCGTCAGTAATCTGTCAGACGACAGGTTCACAGTCTCTTCCAAAAGAATTCCTCCACTTAATTCGATCTAGAGCTCNGCTCTTCGTTGAGGAAGACCATAGTATGAATTGCTCTGGGCTTCTGCTTATTGCTGAATATTCTGTGTCAGAGGTTAATATATTCGTCCACTTGTTAAGCTTGTGACTTGGGGCAGCTGGCAAGCTTCTCTGGAATATCGCCTTACATTACAGCGGTAGAAATCCCATATTTATGTAATTAAATGGTAGGACTAATAGCATGTGGTGTGCCGAAGTATATACTACGTGTAATAACCGTGTTATCTCACATCAAAATCGCTCGCGTCTATGTGGCCTGATATGTCAAGTTACCAGATTTCTGCGACTGAGAATTATTAACGACGTTATTTCAACTGCAGAGGTTATGTAGAGCTGATAACATGAAATAACTAGACAGGAAATAGGTTTCTTGCCACGTGCTTTCACGTCGATTTCCTATTCGGATTATTCTTCGACCCTAAAGATGGAAGCGAAATGTTCTTCCGAAACGTCGGTTGACTTTCAACGGAATACACGGCGTTATGTCTCAGAAGGCGGAACCCTTAATGATTTAATTCAATTTCTAAGGGATGATGAAAAACAAAAACAAACTCCATGGCCTATAGTCCCCACGCGAACTATACCGACCGAGCGACCGCCGCTTGCCGGCGAAATTACTGCCAACTTTAGGGGATAGAGGGTGTCGCGTGGTCAGAGCAACGAACTCCCCCCGCCGTTAATTTCGGTTTTTTAGACCAGAGACTCTATTTCTTTGAAATAGCTCCTCAGTTATCCTCGCGAGGCTAAGTGGACCCCCTTCCAGACCCACTACTTCTAAAAGAATCTGGTAGCACCGGGAATCGAACCCGGGACCTCTGGGATCGTAGCCAGGAACTCTGACCACTAGACAACAAGGGCGGTATGAAACCTAAGGAAATTTCCATCGAAGTAACTTTCGGGTAATTGGTCAGGCCGAAAATAATTACTAGTCTTTCTGTGTTATGCAATAAATACGTTGTCCCTTGAGCTAACATGTCCGGAGCCAGATTTGAAACACGCACAAAACAAAGGGAACTCTTCGTGGGTACCAGGACTGGAGATGTGAGGAGATGCATGTAGACGCCTTCCACTAAATTCCAAAGCTCTTAAATAAGGACGATATTTCCGGTGACTTAATAGGTTATAAAAATGGTTTCTAGCAAAGACACTTGTAGGAAATAATTCGCGAACTTGCACTGTGTAAACATTTTGGGCACGCAATTCGTGTATGTCATTTCCTCGGGCTTTTCTCCTGGTCTGGAATATTTACCTAGCTCTAAATAAGGGAATCTACTTACTTCTGAAAAGCCATTTCTATCCCTTGTAGGTATATTGAAGAGATTATAAAGTTTTCTGTAAATTATTAATGTTGGAACCTTTCAAGATCATCGTCAGTAATCTGTCAGACGACAGGTTCACAGTCTCTTCCAAAAGAATTCCTCCACTTAATTCGATCTAGAGCTCTCTCCTTCAGATGACAGTATCCTCTTCTGTCCCCAAGGTCATCCAGCATCTTCTTGCCTCTTCTTCCTCGTCTTCTTGTCACTTCTATCCGCCCCTCTATCTTTCCTTCAATAACTTCTTCTAGAAGGCAGTTTCTGCGTAAAACATGACCAATCCAATTAGCCTTCCGTTTTCTTATTTCGTGTAGGATATTCCTCTGCTCACTGACTCTAATTAACACTTCTTCATTTCTCACATAATCGGTCCAACTGATCTTCTCCATCCTTCTCCAACACCGCATTTCGAAACTTTCCAGATGTTTCTGATCTACTGCCCAAGGTAAGTCAAACAAATTTTGCGTATTTTTTTCAAGAATTAGTAGCATAAAAAAGTAAAGATGTTCCTGTGCCTAACTAATTAAGCACTACGCTTTGAAGGCTTACGGGGGAGTGGGTGAATAGACCCACATTTTCTTGCCCTCGGTACTAGCTGGAGGTGAATGGTCAGCTTCAAGCCCCGGCCACTTTACCCCGGGGGAAAGAGCTCCCAGTGTCCAATGGATAGGACGCTGGGCTGACCCCAGGGTCGCCCTGAAATCTGCGGAGAAGAGAAAATATTTTACCCTATCAGGACTCAAATTCTGACCTCTCGGTCGCCCAGCCCGTAGTAGCCTCAGGGTACAAGGGGCCATTTCCCCCAGGTAAAAGCGGCTCTTCCACTTCTCCCCATGCCTTCATGGCATAGTACTTAATTAAGCAATAGGAACAACTTTAACAAAATAAGAAAGTAAAACCCAATGGATGACGATAAAAAATTTCAGTCTGTAAAGTACGCATGCGTATAAAATTCTAATAGTAATACCGTATTTACGCATGTATAGGCCGCGTGCGTGTATAGGCCGCAGCACAATTTTCAGACAGAAATTATAGGAAAAATAATTTTCTTGGAATATTATTTCAGGAGTATTACACCCTGTATTACTAATTATGAACATATTTTTTTTTTAAATGAAGTGTGATTTCGAATATTTCGAATATACGAGTAAGCCGCACCCCAGTTTTCCTCTTGAATTTTTGGCAAAATTGTGCGCCCTATACATGCGTAAATACGGTAACTGAAGGAAAACACCACTTGGAAGACTCAAACATAGATGGGAATAAACGGCTCTTTAATAATAAGATGTAAGGATGTGAAACGGATTCATTTGGCTCAAGAAAAGTTCCAGTTTTGGGATCTTGTGAACACGGTAATGAACCATCGACTTCAAATGTAGAAGAATTTCCCCACCAACGGAGCCACTGGTAGTTTCTGAAGGAAAGTGTTGCTTTAGCTTTGCAGAAAATGTCTCGTAATAACCGCTGGATGCTTCTCAACTCACATTTCTTGTTACTTTATTAAATTAATTTGCTAATTATAATTTGTCCATTGTAGAGGCTGGATTGGGGGCATGCGGTAGCGTAGTTGGTTGAGGCACTATGCTACAAGCTGGAAGGTCACGGGTTAGAGTCCAGATGAGGTGGATTTTTTCAATTTACCTAACCCTTCCAGCTCTACTATGGCCATGGAGGTCGACTCAGCCTCTAACAGAAATGAGTACCAGGAATCTTCCTGGGAGGTAAAGGGCGGCCGGCGCGTAAGGCTGACAACCTTACCGCCATCTACGAGCCAATTGTCTAGGAAATGCGGGAGCCTCGACGTCTCACAACCATATGGGCCTTCGCTTCCTGTTACAGGGATAACTTTATCTTTACAAGTTTTTTGTTTATTAATTAAAGACTGGGTAACCCAGAATTTAATTACAATTAAAACTAGTTGGATAACTAACGATTAATTTTATCTAAACCTAATATACTACGTTAATTAAAACTAAATCACTTCCACTGAATTACTTAGTACTTTAACATTTTACTAATTCGAACGGTTTCTTCCGTTTGAGTCGTCTAATGATATTGTTCACGTTGAGAAGTCTGGACGCTTCAACGTTGACATGGTTTTGGAGTCTCTTGTCTTTACTAGTAAATAAGAATTTGTAATAATCTTTCAGTCGGTCACGGTAGCCGAGCGGTCTAAGGCATGTACTCTGTTCTCTCGCTCGGAATCCGAGTTCGTGGGTTCGAATCCCACACAAGGCATGGATGTTCGGTATGTCTATGTGTTTATTCTGTGTTTGTGTTGTCCTTCATTTAGGTAGATACCTTGTGACGAGTTGGTCACTCGTCCAAGGAGTCCTACCGCCTGTCCTGTAAAATGAAAAAAAAAACCTTGACACCGTAGTATATAAGAGAAACGGTTTAAGTAAATAAAATATTCTTTCATCACCTTACTGGGTTCTAGTCGCCACGCCCATTGCTGACGGAATACTAAATGAACACATTTCTCCAATCCTTATGGAAACCAATGCAATAAGTACAACCGCTCTACTATTTAAGCAAATCAAGTGCATGACGACAGAGTGACGCACCCCGTCACGTGGGTATACTCAACAGAACCGAAGTAATGATTAACAGGAATGTTTAGCGACATTTCAAGGCAAAGCGTAGTTTCTATCGTAGAATTCAGTGCATTATTTTACCGTGTTTCTAACTGTAATAAAAACTACACAGAAGCCGTGCCCCAACCTTAAACCCTGTCAATCTTTCAGCACAGAGTGAGGGCTGGGGTAGAAGCCATTTTGAAGTTATGCAAGGCTGGAAAGCAGCACCAGAAAAAAAAATAATGGTTAAAAAATGGTTAAATCGCGACAAATATAACCTAAATTATACACATTTAATTTAGCCAATAAATACTAATTATGAGGTTGGATTTCTGTAATGCTTGCTACGGTGCAGTACAGAACATTTGTGTTCTCCTCTAACTAACTAACTAACTAACTAACTAACTCCACTGAACTGGGCACTTTTTGAGAAGCCGCCAGTTGTCCAGCTACTCGAGAATTTACCAACATTTAATGCAACCCGCATGTTAAGTGCCGTGTTCACAATGGTCCCTATTCGTAGCCGGATCAATCCACTCCATACCACCCCATCCTATCTCTCTAAAATTCATTTTAATGTTATCCACCCACCTACGTATTGGTCTTCCTAGTGGTCTCTTTCCTTCTGGCTTTCCCACCAATATTCTATATGCATTCCTTTTCTCCCCCATTCGTGCTACATGCCCTGTCCACCTCATCCTCCCTGACTTGATCATTCTAATTGTACTTGGAGAAGAGTACAAGTTATGAAGCTCCTCATTATGCAGTTTTCTCCAACCTCCCGTCACTTCATTTCTCTTCGGTCCAAATATTCTCAACACCCTGTTCTCAAACACCCTCAGTCTATGTAAGTTTTGAGGTTTTCACCCTCAGTCTATATTCCTCCCTTAATGTCAGAAACCAAGTTTTACACCCATACAGAACCACGGGCAAAATTATAGTTCTATATATTCTAATTTTTACGGTTTTACACAGCAGACGAGAAGACAAACGTTTCTGGAGTGAATGGTACCAAGCATTACCCGAATTCAATCTCCTCTTAATTTCCTCTTTATCTTCCCATGTGCTGCCGAAAAAACAAAAATTAACGTACCCGTGGTTCTGTTTGGGTGTGGAATTTGGTCTGCGGCATTAAGGGAGGAACACAGACTGAGGGTGTTTGAGAACAGTGTTCAGGATAATATTTGGACCGAAGAGAGATGAAGTGCCAGGAGGTTGGAGAAAATTGCATAATGAGGAGCTTCAGAAATTGTACCCTTCTCCAAGAATAAATAGAATGATCAAGTCACGGAGGATGAGATGGGCACGGCATGTAGCACGAATGGAGGGAAGGAGGAATGCATATAGTACATTGGTGGGAAAGGCAAATGAAGCACATGCATTTGTTATTATGAAGACTAATAAGGTAACTGGGACACACACTTCCGTCATTGTTTCCAAGATATCTTAGTCATGTTGGCTGTTTACTTCATGAAACTTTCAGAAGAGCATCTACATCATTGGTGCAAGGTACTATACACGCGAGCAAGAAAATTATCATGTGTTTACAGTAGGGGCTGAGTTCACAGATACATAGAGCAGCACTTCAAAGCAAAGCGTGTAACTATTTGCTTGCGCGCTACTCTGTCTCGCGTCTTTCCCTTCCTTCCTCTGCACACGGGATTATGCTACAAGCTGGGAGGTCGCAGGTGCGATTCCCGATGAAGTTACTGGATTTTTCAATTGACCTAATCCTTCCAGCCGCACTATGTCCCTGGAGTCGACCCAGCCCCTAACAGAAATGACTACCAGGAACTTCCAGGGGAGTAGAGGGTGACCGGCGCGTAAGGATGACAACCTTACCGCCATCTGTGAGCCGATTGTATACAAAATATGGGAACCTCGACGTCTATGGGCCTTATTGGATCTATTACAGGGCTCTGTCTAAGAGACCCAACAGAGTAGAATGTCTCCGCTCACCTGAGGATGGAAACAGATCCAGTTCCCGAAACGTTGTGTTCTCTAGTTTTTAGAATACTGGACGATGAAGAAAGACCAAAAAAAAAATCAGTAATTCTGAGCAGGGAATTCGTGCTCCACGATCATTAGTGAAGCGCTAGGATGTTATAATTATTGTTTTACCATTCCTGCGGCCAACCATAGGCCCTTCCGAGGGCACAAAGTTGTCCGGGTGCGTAATGCCATACATGTCTTAGAATGATTAAAGGAATAATATTAATTTATTAAACAGAATTCACCGATCAATCTTTACAATGGAGATAGAGTGAGCCATTTTTAAGGACTGCATCCTGTCGCATATATAAAATGAACATAACCTGCAGATGACCACTTTGAGGTCGAAACATGTAGTGAGTGCTACATAAATAAATAAATAAATAATAAAATACTGTGCGTTGATGGTAAAAATTGTACATATTCATAGAGTGAGTTTATTTCTGTGAGATATGGATTGATTTTTTTTTTTAATTTACGTTAATGCTTCAAAACTATAAAAACCAACAGAACTGGGTAAGTTGATCTCTAGTGGCATGACGTTCGTAAACAAAACCAAAAAAACAAACTTCGTGGATTTAGTCCGCAAGCGAACTATACCGTCCGAGCGACCACCGCTTATCGGCGAAGTTAATGCCAACTTTAGCGGATAGAGGGTGTCGCGTGGTCAGCGCAACGAATCTCCACTGCTGTTAATCTCGGTTTTATAGACCGGAGCCGCTATGACCTTGAATCACCTCCTCAATTATCCTCACGAGGCTCAGTGAACCCCGTTCCACTACTTCTCAGAAAATCATTAATGCCGGGAATCGAACCCGGGACCTCTGAATATGTAGCCAGGAACTCTGACCACTAGACTACATAGGCGTTTATACGAAGTTTAATAAAAATCCGTCAATTTCATAACACATTGTTGAAAGCGGTGATAAATATAATAAGGCTATCAAGAAGCAATTAGTGACTAATGAAAATAGCGTCACGTATCTCCTTTATGGCATTTGTGCGACACGGCACACGGCCTCGTTACCTCGCCCGAGGCTTCACAAGGCTAAGAACCTGCGTGGCCGTGAAGAAGCCGTCCCTGAACCATGCAACCGTTCGGTCGTTATTCTAGCAGCAGATATTTTATTAACAATAAGTCTGATTCGCTCCAAGGTTCGAGTGTAGAGGATATTAACCCCTATGGGCAAACACAAGGACCAATTTCAAAGAAATGTTTTCCTTTGGGAAAAAAATGGTTCTGCGAGAAAGTAAAGTTCTGCAGACTAAGAATATGAAAAGAAAGGAAGCCTTGAGAACAAGAACCAATCCCACAAGTTCTTATGCAGAATATCATGGCCATATTGGCCATTCGAGAGGTACCAGGGTCGAATACTGATCGGGGAACCGGAAATTACTAATGCTTTCCGTCCTTTTCACGCTGTATATACCAGTTATTGTCAAGTTTCTTGCATTTAAGTCCCACCGATCGTAGTATGTACATAAACAAGAAGTTCTGAGAAGAAATTATCCCCTGCTTTCCTTTAACTACATATTGGGTATCTGACAGGGCACGGACCTCATAGAACACACCGTGTGTATTCGTTGCCGCGGGAACATTTTTACCGAGCTATTGCCCAGCAGCTGGTGGGTAAACAGACACACACACAGCAAGGTAATTTCATAAGCATGTTTTCATTCTTCAAAATAAGGAAAGTAGGCTAAAAAGTTTCACCACAGTAAAATAAAGCCTCTTTTGAAAGTATAATTCTTAAAAAAAAAAGGCTACATGTCGGGAGGCAGCAGGTTCCACTCCCGATTAGGTGGATCTTTTTTCAATTTACCTAAAAATTCCAGCCGCACTATGACCCTGGGATCGACTGAGCCTCTAACAGAAATGAGTACCAGGAATATTCCTGGGGGGCTAAAGGGCGGCCGGCGCGTAAGGTTGACAACCTCACCGCCATCTGTGAGCCGATTGTCTATAAAATGTTGGAGCCTCAACATCTCAGAACCCTATGGACCTCCACGGCCTGTTACACGGATAGCTTTACATTTTACGCTACCTTACATTATAATAATACATTAGTCACTAATCAAATATAATATTTCAGAGAACTCAAGTTCCTCCCATGCATCCATCAAGCCCCACCACCGGAAAGAGGTCCATGGGTCAGAAACACTGGTTTAGACGATTGCTGGGATAGTACCTAGAAACAAGTCACAGCCACTTCCACCTATTCCCCCTATCTTACGAATTATCATTATCACAGTCACCCTGTCGACGTTAAGGTAAAAATGTAAATTCGTCCCTATGCTTAACTACTAAAGCATCACAACATGAAGATATATGAGGGAGTGAAGGTATAGCTCCATTTATTCTTAACCTCAACACTTGATGGAGTGATCACCTTTACGCCCTGGCCGCTATACTAGTGCTCCCGGTACCCATGGACAGGAAGTTGGGTGGGACCCATAGCTGACGTGGATGCTGTGGAGAAGATAAAAATATCTTTCCTCTGCTAGGAATCGAACCCCAGCAGTCCAGCCTGTAGGCCGCTGCTATACTGCTGAGCTAACCCATGATATAGACTCCTAAAGGAAGTGAATAAACTGTGCGCCTTATTTGAAAAATTTATAGCTTGCTTCTCGAATTATTTAACGATGCTTTCTTTTCAGTGGGGAGCCGGGATAGCTCAGTCGATATAGCGACAGGCTACGGGCTGGGCGACCGAGGGGTCGGAGTTCGAGTCGCGATAGGGTAAAGAATTTTCTCCTCTCCACGTCGTCCAGACCGGCTCTGGGGTCCACCCAACCTCCTACAAAATGCGTACCGGGGGCTCTTTCCTAGGGGGTAAAACGGCTGGAGCGTGAAGCTGACCATTCACCTCCAGCTAGTGCCGAGGTCAAGAAAATGTGGATCTATACATCCGCTCCCCCATACGCCTTCATGATGTAGTGCTTGAGACAACTTTACCTTTTACTTTTTATACTTTCATATACCGTATTTACGCATGTATAGGCCGCGTGCGTGTATAGGCCGCAGCACAATTTTCAGACAGAAATTATAGAAAAAATAATTTTCTTGGAATATTATTTCAGGAGTAGAACACCCTGTATTACAAATTATGAATATAATTTTTTTAAATGAAGTGTGATTTCGAATATAAGCCGCACTCCAGTTTTCCTCTTGAATTTTTGGCAAAAAATGTGCGGCCTATACATGCGTAAATACGGTATTACTTATAGCTCAAGCGGTTAGTCGCTGGCTTCCCACCGCGGCTGCCCGGGTTCGATCCAGGGTCTGGTCAAGTGTGATTTGTGGTGGACAAAATGGCGCTGGGGCAGGTTTTCTCCGAGTGCTTCGGTTTCCCCTGCCAATCTTCATTCCACCAATTGCTCCACAATCACCCTCACCTATCATCTGGGGCTGGTACAATAGGCCAGAAGTGGCCGCTGTACAAGGGAATTAGTTCCACGCCACTAGCAATAAAAAAAACTTTCGAATATGGATAGAATATGAAACGAAACGACCATGACCTATTGAAAAGTACTATCCTAAGACCTGACTGCATAAATAAGAAAACTCTTGTTCGGATTACGAAATAGGCTACATAAGAATCGAGATGGGGATTACCCGAATACCAAGCGATGTTAGGCACGCCAAGCTACACTCAATGAGTGTCAGTATCTTGTGAATATTGAATCGTAATGCTGCCCATAACTCACGCTCGTGACGTAACTCACGCTGAAAGACTAAATAGCATAGTTAGCACTCGGTTCCTTCGCTAGTAACAGCCACGGATGGAAGGGAAATGTCGTGAATGAATCGCATACCTTCTGATCTTACTGGCTGTTAGTATAACTAGCGTAAATATACTCTCATCTGTGAGTTACTTTATGACGCTGTCAGTAGCTAAACTATGTAGAGTCGCTATGTGGAAGGAAACGGTCATGCCATAGTTTAAGATGCTAACTCAGCGTAATACAAACAAAATTAAACAAATTGCGTGTCTTTAGTCCACAAGCGAACTATACCGACCGAGTCACTGCCGCTTGTCGGCGAAGTAAGTGCCAACTTTAGCGGATAGAGGGCGTCGCGTGGTCAGCGCAACGAATCCCCACGGCCTTTAATCTCGGTTTTCTAGACCGCAGCTGCTATTTCCTTGAAATAGCTCCTCAATTATCCTCACGAGGCTGAGTGGATCCCGTTCCAGACCCACTTCTTCTCAGAAATCTGGTAGCGTCGGAAATCGAAAACCCGGGACCTCTGGGTCTGTAGGCAGAAGCTCTGACCACTAGAACACAAAGGAGGTCTAACTCAGCATAATATTATTATTATTATATAAATTTCGACACAACAAATTCATAATAAATAAACCGATATTGTTTTATTATGTACATTTGCCACATGTTTCGATCCAGATGGCTCAGCATCGGGCAATTTTCATGAAATATACTACTCGTTATTGAAAAAATAATACTAAACCTAGGGACACAAATGTGAAACAGACGGTATCTAATAAATATAACCTTATACAGGACATGATACAACATGCACGATAAATTTACCACAATCACGCACGGCACCACCAAAGGAAAATAATAAAAAAAACACAACTTACATGTGCAAACCGCCATGTAATTTGTGCATAAAGAATTAAAAAACAATGCAGACTCCCAGAAAACCCCTATATTCTACGATACAAACCAAAGACTTGTATTTAACCCTCAAATTAAAAAAAAAAAAATTAACTGAATTATAATGTTTTACATTTTAAGACTAATATTCAAATTCTGGTGCCCATACAGCATCCTATCCAATGGATACCGAGGGTGAAGCGGCCGGGGTAAGAAGCCGGCCACTCAACACCATCTAGTGCCGAAGTAAAAAATGGTGAATACTTTCACTCCCCCATAAATCTTCGTGGCAAAATGCTTAATTAATTAAGCAAATGACATCTTTACCTATTTACCTTTATTTATTTTGCAATTTCGAATATGTTTAATTAATATTATCAGCTACGGGACGTAATTATGTAATAGCACGAGATAACAAACACACGTGGACACTGATATTAAAACTGACGCATATGAAATACAAATAAAAAAACACGTACAGTTAAATTTTGGCTGCTCGAAAGCAGGAGTGGGGAGGCCCTGAAGATACGGACAGGACGAGGCCAAGGACCTCATCCCAGCGGCAGAATTACGTACGCCACTGAACTGCTCACTTCCAAAGCAAGTTTAGTACCATTTCAACGCAATATTCGGTCTACTGGTGGTTCCAGGATCTCTGTTTCACAACTGTCTGCAAAGGAGAGTATATTTTTCTGTGTCTTTAACCTGGTCCTAATTTTCAGAGCGCGTGTAATGACAGAATGGCCAACGGCGTTACTTCTAACTACCAACTCAATCAATAAAACGTGCCGACTACATTTGTTTTAACATGCGCGAGCGTGTGCCTTCATCAGTATAGGAGGTCAAGGGCAAGAGTTATGCCTTAATCTGTGATTACCTCTAATTACCGTTCTCCTACGTAGTACATATTTCCACTGTCACGTGGTACAGTCTATATTCGCTCAACTTACGAGACAATATTAAGAAAATGTCCAAGATCCTCAACCCTTCTGGCTTATGTAATTAGAAGCGGAGTTTACACGANGTGGTGGATTTTTTTCTATTTACCTAATCCTTCCATCCGTATTATGTCCCTGGGTTCGACTCAGTCTCTAACAGAAATGAGTACCAGGAATCTTCCTGGTGGTAAATGGCGGCCGGCGCGTCAGGCTAACAACCTCACCGCCATCATTGAGCCGACTGCCTAGAAAATGTTGGAGCCTCGACGCCTCACAACCCTGTGGGCCTTCATGGCCTGTTACGGGGATAGCTTTACCTTTAGATATATACATTTTAGATAAAAAGAACATAATGACTTATGTGGGAGTGGAGGTATAGCTCTACGTATTCCTAACCTCGGCACTAGATTGAGGTGAACTGACAGCTTCACACCCCAGCCACATTACCCCTGGGAAGCAGCTCCGGTTCCCGGTAGGTAGGAGGCTGTGTGGGCTCATAAAGCCGGTCTGGACACTGTAGAGATGAGAAATATCTCTTACCCTTGCCGGGAATAGAACCCCTGTTCCTTGGCAGTCAAATTCTAGGCCGTCACTAAATTGACTGAGATATCCGGGCTCTATAAAATTTAGTTATAAAAGAGAGACTCCCAGTATTTTTGTCAAGCATACGTCGTATGTCTGGCTGCAGAGCCACGCTATAGTGACTAGGCTACAGTGTGGACAACCGAGGAGTCCACGTTCCATTTCGGGTAGAGATTTTCCTCTTTTCCATAACGTCGAGCCCGGCTTTGGAACCCACATGACTTCCTATATAATCAGGATCGCAGGAAATTGTCCGAAACGTAAAGGTGACCACTTACCCCCATTTATTACCGAGGTTAAATATTGTGGAGCTATATCTCCACTCCCCCTACGTCTTCATGGCGTCCTGCTTAATTAATTGCGTCCAGGAACAAATTTACGTTTACATACCTAATTTCTGAATCTATGTAAGTAAATGTTTATGTGGTCCCTGTCCCTCAAGCATCTAATCTTAGAGACATGGAAGCGAATGGGCAGCTTCATGCTCTTTCCGCTTTACCCCCGAGTAAAATAACTGTCTATACATGTACATCACTTCACATACGTTTTCATGGCGTAATGCTTCATTAGTTAAACACAGGAATAACTTTACCTTCTTACCTTTACAAGTAACTTGCTTTTTAAAACCTTTAAAAGTTTTAAATTTTAAAATCTCTTCTACATCACTGGTGTATGCACAGTACACGTTTCGACCAAAAATTGAACTTACGCACAGAAACACAACAGTATCATCAGTAATTTTGGAGACACCTAAAGGTGACCTATGTTGGCCGAAACATGAAGGGTGCCTACGCCAGTGATTTACAGACAATTTTGACTTTTAAAACTTCTGAAGGTTTTAAAAAGCAAGTTTCATGTAAGGCGGCTAATAACTAATAAGAAATAATATTTTATTTCTTCGCCCCGTTTAATTGCATCGTTCGTTCACTCATTTCGGTGTCTGATGCAATACAAACATTTATTTTAAAATGATGATGTGATTGTAATGGCAATTTAAAATTTAAAAAAACGTTTATGTGGCGTTAGAGACGGAAACAAGTGGACGAATGAAACAAGTAATTCTCTGAAATCAGTGAAGAATAACTCACTGTGGCACTGGATACAAGTTACTGTTATCTCTATAGAAACTTTTCGATTTAAATTTTACATTCAAACGCCCTTAACATAACATGTTGTACATAAATAAAAAAAAAACTCCGTTGTTTTAGTCCGCAAGCGAACTATACCGACCGAGCGACCGCCGTTGTCGGCGAAGTTGGTGCCAACTTTAGCGGATAGAGGGCGTCGCGTGGTCAGTGCAAGGAATCACCACGGCCGTTAATCTGTTTTCTAGACCGGAGCCGCCATTCCCTTGAAATAAATCCTCAGTTATCCTCATGAGGCTTAGTGGACCCCGTTCCAGACCCAGTACTTCTCAGAAAATTTGGTAGCGCCGGGAATCGAACTCTGACCACTAGACCACAGAGACGGTCACATGTACATTTCAAATATAAATGTACAGTATAGTACTAACGGTCTTTCGGAAGCTGACGTGTTCCGCATCAACCCGACGTCACCATAGTAACCAGTAAACATTGTAACCGTGTTGGAAATTTGTCTCTATAGTTCAGAGCACCAGAATTCAATAAGTTCTGTTTACGATGGAAACAAGTCTGAAACCTTAATCCTACAACGTGCAAGTTTAGTAACAATGTTTGGATACTTTATAGCAACGTTTCCGTAACCGTTAGGAAGGTCCATATAACTAGTTTATGTGTATTTCTGTATTGGTGCAGGTTTCAGCTAGGGTCGGCCTTAACAGCTTATGGACAGGCTCCTTATTAGCATCCAGATCCATGTTTAAAGTAAAGCTATCCCTGTAAGAGGCCGTAAAGGCCCATAGGGTTGTGAGACGTCGAGGCTCCCACATTTTCCAGAAAATCGGATCAACTATAGCGGTGAGGTTGCCAGTTTGGCGCGCCGGCCGTCCTTTACCCCTCAGATTTAAAACTTTAAATTTTGAATTTTAAAAGTTATAAAATTTAAAATTAGAATTCTAAAATCAAATTGCCGAGCGTATGTTGGCGAGATTTTAAACAAAACTGACAGGCTGGTGTTTTAGATTTTAGATTGTGTGCAGTGTGACAACTACGTAGTGAAAAATACACCTGATGATGGCCGGTTGCGGCCGAAACATGTAGTGTGAAGGAAGAACTACAAATAAATTGTTGCATTCACGACGGCATTTGTATTATTACATATAGGAATAGGTAAATAGAAAAAGAATCCACCTCATCGGGACTCTAACCTGCGACCTTCCGGCTTGTAGCATAGTGCGTCAAACAACTACGTTACCGCGTGCCCCTAATTTAATGTTTAACCAAACAATGATTTGTTGTGTAAGATATATCTTAATCTTTATGTTTGCAACTCGAATTCCAGAATGTAAAGAGAAAGCAGGATTCAAGAATACACAAGGACATTATTTTGTTTTCGATGCCACTTATCACTGTTTTCATCTGTCATGTACACATAGCGCGGCCATGTGTTCTACACCACGGACTGTCATCATCCGTACGAACGTTGGAATCGTTGGCTCGAATCCCACTCGAGGCATGGACGTCTGTCTGCGTTTCTTCTGTATTTACTTTGCCCTGTGTATGTAGGGATGGGCCTTGCGACAGGCTTATCTCCCGTTCAAGCAGTCCTACCAACTGTCTGTAAGATTCATAGTTTTCATATTAATTCTGAAATGGGCACATCTCAGAAGGTCTTATCCATCAACTGTAGAGGAGGAGGAAGAAGTGCGTAAAATCAGGTTTAAGAAGCCGACTCAAGAACGCAGTGTGAATATTGGCTTGTAATTCCTGTTACTCTCAAAGCAGTCACAGAAAAGCCAAGAATTTAAGAATTACGAAAAATGGCCAGTAACAAATATCTCTTGAAGTCACCAGGCCGTGCTCGAGCATTGCGGACAAATCACTAACGCACACGCTATGTACTTTCCAGCTAGCAGCGGCTTCACTAGACATTTCCTGGTAACGGCTTCTAATAATTCCTATTCCCCTGCTTCC
Source organism: Cryptotermes secundus (assembly GCF_002891405.2). NCBI lineage: Eukaryota > Metazoa > Arthropoda > Insecta > Blattodea > Kalotermitidae > Cryptotermes > Cryptotermes secundus. The sequence continues at coordinate 179,801 of NW_019731232.1, read as the reverse complement.
GGGATCAACTTTTCTGTGAACGGCGACTCCTTTCCAATTTGAACTCTTTTCTTCGCAGACTCCCGTACAGAACTGACTTTGTTCAAGTCAAAGTCAAAGTAAAATTTGCGACTGACGGTCAGTCAGTAAATCTTGATGTCGAACCCCAACTGGGGCTCATAACTAGACATTTATTACTGTTTGACAGTCACGGTCTTGTTTCTGTGGGACGCCCTCTCTGACGAGAGAGCGGGTGTCTTGTATATGCTGCTGGCCCTTGTGAGCGCAGTCTTTCTCGCGTCCGAATCCCTTGGGACTCGACCATATTTTACTGCCTCAGATTTCAGACTTCCCTTTTCGTCGCCTCCTACGATTCGCAGGGTCACGGTAAGCATTCGACCCCGCCTCCACATGGGTTTGACTTGGCTGCCTCAGCTGTCTTTCATATAACCCATTTGCACGGACCGAGTCGAGAACACCGATTCAAACAGTACCTCTATTGTTTCATGCGTATCAATTGACGCAAGAACGTGTTTATCAAGCCGTTGCCTGGAAACGAATGTTGTTTCAGAGCCGTTCACTAGACAACGACTGTTTTTATGGCTCCACAATTCCTGCTTTGAGCAAATATGCCGCAGTAGTTTACTAATCCACTCTCTTGTTATCCTTGCTTTGTTTCCAAGACTGAAATTAAGGGTCTTATTTAACGCTTAGGAGTTTGCCGCTTTACAGCGAAATTCGAGTTGCCTACAATCCTGATGGATGCCCATCAACACCCGCCTTAGTCTCTGTAACTGTATGTGACAACGATACATTGAAATAAATAAACAGCTCATTTCAAATTCTTGTTTCTTTATCATGGACACTGCCGTCGTTAAACAAAGTAAGAATCAACAAGAAGTGGGCGAGTCAGTTCGCTTGTCTTCTGAAGCAACGCCGTCAAACTGACACCTCAGTCGGTATAGCAACAGGCTACAAGCTGGACGGTAGAGGGGCAAGAGGATTTTCTCTTCTTATCAACGTCCAGAACGGTTCTGAGGGTCACTAGAACTCATATCCAATGAGTATCGAGGGCTCTTTCGCCGGGAGTAAGGCTGCCGGGACTTGAAGCTGAACACTCACTTTCATCTAGTGCCTAGACCAGGAATGATGAAGCTATATATCCACTCCCCCATAGGTCATGGCGTGGATCTTAATCGATTAAACACATCTTTATCCCGTCGAACTCGTAACTAAATATCCCGACTTAACGGTTAACATTCTTGCATGATATTCTGTAGGTCCTGTATACAGGATATCCTGAATAAAGTTTCCATGGTTTTCCCGCTACCGTCCACGGTAGCCGAGCTGTCTAATGCATGCACTGTCTTCGCTCCCTCGGAAGCCGGGATCGTGGGTTCGGATCTGTTACCTGTGAGGTACGAACTGAATTCTTATATATTATTCTTATACACTGCCGGTCACGGTAGCCGAGCGGTCTAAGGCATGCACTGTCTTCGCTCTGAAGCCGGGATCGTGGGTTCGGATCTGTTTCCTGTGAGGTACGAACTGAATTCTTATATATTATTCTTATACACTGCCGGTCACGGTAGCCGAGCGGTCTAAGGCATG
>NW_019731232.1:129477-178192 GCF_002891405.2 Cryptotermes secundus | reverse complement strand
TCACTCGCTCTGAAACCGGGATCGTCGGTTCGGATCTGTTTCCTGTGACGTACGAACTGAATTCTTATATATTATTCTTATACACTGCCAGTCACGGTAGCCGAGCGGTCTAAGGCACGTACTGTCTTCGTTCGCTCGGAAGCCGGGATCGTGGGTTCGGATCTGTTCCCTGTGAGGTGGGGACTGAATTCTTATATATTATTCTTATACACTGCCGGTCACGGTAGCCGATCGGTCTAAGGCATGCACTGTCTTCGCTCTGAAGCCGGGATCGTGGGTTCGGATCTGTTTCCTGTGAGGTACGAACTGAATTCTTATATATTATTCTTATACACTGCCAGTCACGGTAGCCGAGAGGCCTAAGGCATGCACTGTCTTCCCTCGCTCGGAAGCCGGGACCGTGGGTTCGGATCTGTTTCCTGTGAGGTACGAACTGAATTATTATATATTATTCTTATACACTGCCGGTGACAGTAGCCGAGCGGTCTAAGGCATGCACTGTCTTCACTCGCTTGGAAGTCGTGATCGTGGGTTCGAATCCCACACAAGGCATGGATGTTTGTTATGTGTATATGTATATTCTGTGTTTGTGTTGTCCTGTGTTTAGATAGCGGCCTTGAGACGGGCTGATCCCCCGTATAAGGAGTCATATCCACTGCGTACAGATTTTTTTTCCTTGGCCCTACAGCCCCAGTGGGCCTAGGCCTACCTCCATGAACTTCTCCGTTCACTTCGGTTTTTCTCGATCTTACACATGCGGTAGGACTCCTTGGGCGGGTGATCAGCTCGTATCAAGGCCTCTACCTGTACACAAACACAGAAAAACGCACACACACACAAACGAAACAACCATGCCCTGAGTGGGATTCGAACCCACGATCCCGGCTTCCAAGCGAGCGAAGACAGTGTACGCCTTAGACCGCTCGGCTACCGTGACCGGCCTGCGTACAGATTAAGAAACTGAAAAAGAGGCCAACGTCCACAAGGGCTGTTGAGCCATAGGTAGATAGGCATATTAAGGACGTGCTCGGTTCGAATCTTGGCCAGGATGGCAAGTATCCTTATTAAGGACTTTCTTTGTGTCATTCCATCTCTCCAGGAACATACCAAGAGCCACGACCGCTTCCTTTTGCATCCTTTCCATTCATAACTCGTTAATCATCCAAATAACTCAAGGCAGTTACTGATATTAAGTCGAGTTTAAATAAATACAAACAAATAAGACAAATACTGGGATGCCATGACCTCCCCCCCCCCGTACTTTCAAACGTAATTGGCGGTCCTGAATCACTGGAAATTCGTTCCGTGCTGGAACTTCAGTCTAATTCATTCAAAAGGTCAGACATCCTGAACTCTGACGTGAGTAATGAACCTAAGTTGTATTAATGGTCATTAAAATTAATAAGACACAGGGGCAGATGCTAGAATAATATTAGCATTTATCTTTGAAAAATGGGTAGGAAGACATGTGCTAGTAGTGGGCCCTTGTGGGGTTCCATAAAGTGGGAGAACTTCTTGAGTGGCTCGTCGACTATCCGCTTCTTGTGGAAGGCTTTGCTTCACTGGGATATCAGCTGACCACTTGTAGACATTAGTGGAGCCAATTTCCGAAACGCAATATACTTTAAATATATCCCAGAGCAGCGATTCTCAAATGCGACCACGTGCGATCAGCACAAATTTCTGTTGTAGTCACAGCTAATTTTACGACTACTACTAATCGTCATCATCATCCAACTCCAAATAATTCCAGGGAGACGCGTGTTTCTCGAGAGGCCACAAGCCGCTCAACCACTCAATCGTTTTCCAACATGGCCAACATTTTACAGAACCCAACATTTGATTATGCCGTTCACAGTGGCCACGATACCTAGGGCATAAACTGTCTCCGCCCGTTCGAACGCTGGGATCGTGGGTTCGAATCCCACTTGAGGTACTGATGTCTTTACGGGTTTATTCAGTGTTTTTGTTGTCTTGTGTATAGGTAGCGGCCTGGCGACGGGCTGATCCCCCGTCCGAGGAGTCATATCGACTGCATATAGGATTATGAAACTGAAAAGGCGGCCAGGGCCCTACAAAGGGCTGTAGAGCCATTGACGAATGAATGGCTGAAAAGTTGATTACTGTGTTCATAAGAGCTCAATACTGATCCATATCCTGAGCCCGCTGAATCCAGTCTATTCTATTCCACTCTGTTTCTCTAAGATCCATTTTAGTAGCGATCCTCCCACTATGTTGTCTCTTTCCTTGCTACATTCCCATCTAAAGGCCCTGTATGCTTTCCCTTTTCCCCATACGTGCTACATGTCCTTCCAAACTCATTCTCATTGATTTCATTATTCTAATTATGTCTAGTGAAGAGTATAAGTTGCGAAGAAATTTTTTCCATCCTCCTATTTTTTCACCCCACTTCACTCCAAACTACGTTTTTCCCTTAATGTCAGAAAACGAGTTTCACACCCATACAAAACTAAAGGCAAAATCATAATATGTTGACTAAGTTCTGCACGTTAATCGACTCATTTTAAGTGAGAGGTTTGTGTCTAAGGTGCACGGACAAATTCCTTCACGTTTATTTCTCGAAAAAAAAAAAAAGCACGGGGAAAATTTTTCAGATGAAAATCTTTGGTTAACTGTGGAAGAATGTCCAATGAGCATGTTCCCATTTTGTGGGTTGCTCTAAATCAATGTAATTACATTTCCTAGCCCTTTATTTCAAATTGTAAATTAATTATCTCATTCTCTGAATTTCCTTACGTGTAAAAATTTGTTTTGTTTAAATATATATGGTCAAATAACATGTTTCTAATTTTTAAATGAGACCAAGGGAAATCTTTCCCTGAGACCTACAGTCTCAGTGGTTCCGCGAATGACAGTTTGAAAACCGCTGCTGTTCACTGTATTGATCAGAAAATACAGTGATACTGGTTATACCATTAAGCTCCATTCGAACGCGAGGTATGTTGGTAGTTAGAGGGCCTGCTAAAGTAATTTGAAAGCTGCTAGAAATAAATACACTGAATAATTTTATCTTCACAAAGAAAACATTCACTCTCACTTATGTGGAGGGAATGGAACTGCGCAGTTTCCCATGTATTCCTCTTCCAGAGACAAAAACGATTAAAGAATTTTGAAGCAGAAGCATGTTTTTTCCCATTATGAATAATTCTGTCATTTTTATCCCCCCCCCCGTATCTGAATGAGTTAAACTGCACCATGGGAACAAAAACTTGTATCCTTAAGGCACGTCCACATTACTCGTGCTCGTGCTCGTACTCGCCAGGCTTGTACTCGTCGGGAGACTCATCTGGCTTTTACTTGTGCTCGTAAATCTTCGTCCACACTACTTCAGCTGCTCGCCAGGCTTCAGCGCGTGAGGATCCGTATATTTACTCGTAGTGTGTATAGGCTGTAGTCGTATTTTAATTTATTGGCCATAGTTATTAAATTAAAAATTTAGAATTTGCTTGTCTCGTGACTTGTCATATGGTCCACATTACTCGCGAGCATAACGAGTCACACGAGCACGAGCATGAGTAATGTGGGCGTGCCTTTACGTATTCAGTTGTTCAGATATACGAGTACATTGAGGCTATTTTAGAGCTTCCCGCAAATCGCTGAACCCTTCAGGCGGGTGATCCTGACGCGCCTCTTCTCCTGTCGGGCACCGGATATTCTAACTATAGGTTCGACAAGCCTATAGCCTCTTTTTTTTTTTTCCAATAACGTGCTATAAGCGCGATACGCAGGCTTGACGAAAGGCCAAGCGTATTCATGAGAGACAGACGCATCTTCTCGTCAGAGAGGATGTTACATAAGGACTTTGGCCGCAAGGATTCAGTTGAAAAAAAAAATATCTGGTCGTGAGTCGCATGGACCTTGAGGCTAAGATGAACTGATTAACGGTGAACCGCCAGTCGTAAAGTAACTGGAACTGGGAGGTCAGTGAGTGAGTAAAAGAGTGAGAGCCATAAGTCACTCCTCTTTAGACAGGGAGTGTCTGACCCCTCCTCTCGTCGAAGAGAAGGACCCATTTCAAAACACGTAGAATTCGGGAAAGAACAAGAATGTGGTCATGGGTCCCAAGGGGGCCCGAAACCTATAACGACTGTGCTGGCGAGGGTCAGCATAAATTTAGTGGACTGGGAAGCCAGAAGTAACTGTACTGGAGAAGGTCAGCAGCGATTTAACCGATGGATTGAGAATGGAGACATGGGTTAGGTGTAATACAGTCGTCAGCTGGTAACAAAATGAGCAGAAGAAGAAATTTCTGGAAACGGCGACCAAGCAACAGCTAGTGAAGACTAAGAAGGCTAAATGTGTGCTACAGTGAGAAGTAGAGTGCCTGAATTAGCGAGAGCGTTATAATTATGAGTTATAAGGAGAAGCATATTCATAAGAGACAAACCAATCCTCTCGTCAGAGAGGATGTTACATAAGGACTATTTTCACAAGAGTTGAATTGGAAAAATAAATCTCTGATCGTGAGTCTCAAGGGGCTTGACGCTAAGATGAATTGATTGACGGCAAACCGCCAGTTGTAAAGTGGCTTTGACTTTAACTTTGATCTATATTCCCCTGCCAAATTACAAATAAAACCTTCACGCATTACAGTACATGTTGAAATGGTCTCTGTTTTTGAAGAGAACGGTCTTTTGAGTTGTAAAGCTGTGTCCTCGGGGTTACTGGGTTTCTGGGGTTTTCTTTCTTCGTCCTGTTTTCTAAAGAACACAACGTTTCGGAGACAGAATCCAATCTCCGAAATGTTGTGCTTTAAAAAACAGGACGACTGATACTGTCCAGAAATATAATAGTCCGGAAATAGGGACTATCTCTATCGCTTGGGCCCAACTGAATAAGTTCCACCCGCAGAGACAGAATCCAGCCCCCGAAAAATTGTGCTTCAAATTAAAACTGGATGATGATAACATCCACAAACACAATAGTCCTGAAATAGGGACTATCTCTATCGATTGGGACCAAAGAAGTTGGTTCCACCTGAAGACGGAAACAGCATCGTCTCTGAAACGTTGTGGTTTATATAAAAACAAGACAATGAATAATGTCCAGAAACACAATAGTTATATTAATATATCAACGTCACAAACTTTTACATCTTGTTTAAGAAGATGTGTGCTCTTCATAAATTAAGAGTTAAAAAATATTAAAGCTGTCCCTGTAACAGGCCGTGGAGGTCCATAGGGTTATGAGACGTCGAGGCTCCACACATTTTCTCTAGACAGTCGGCTCATAAATGGCGGTGAGGTTGTCAGCCTTACGCGCCGGCCGCCCTTTACCCCCAGGAAGATTCCTGGTTCTCATTTCTGTTAGAGACTGAGTCAACGCTAGGTACATAGTGCGGCTGGCAGGCTTTAGTTAAACAAAAATTTTATACAAAGTGTAACTGGAAAGTGCTGACAAATTTTGGGCACTAGTTCCACATACCAAACATAGCTTGAGTCTGAAATTGTGAATGATGCTTCTACATATTCGTATGCTTGGAGAATTTTGAAGTAAACCCCTAGGATTACTGTGTAGAATATTCCTTGTATTCTCTGTGTGTAGTTGTTTTCTAGGAGCCCATGGTGGGCCCATGTGACTGTTACTCCTGATGTGAGGAGGGTTGCTGTGTTTAGTAGAGGGATTTGTAATGGGTTGAACGGTAAGATTCCAGTAGGGGGCCAAGTTGACCCTAGTTCAATAGTGGGTGACAGCCTCCAAAAAAAAAAAAAAAACCTATACGAATATGTGTCTGGAAAGATTTAATTAATGAGTGAGTTTTAGCTGAAGAAGTGCGCATATAATGAGAGCTCAAAATGCCCTCCGTGAGGTTCGATGCACGCCTCGACACGTCTCATCATGGACCGCCGCATCCCTACAAAGATGCCGGGGCAGTTGCGGATAGTCTGACAGGCATCCACAGTGCAATGTGGAGTGCCTCTTCGTTGTCAGTAGGAGCTGCGTACACAGGCGTGTTTAGGTGTTGCCACAGGCGAGAAGCCAGAGGATTCAAGTCAGGTGAGCTTGGAGGCCATGCAGTGGGTCGTCCTGTACCTATCCATCGGTCATGATAGTGAGAACATCTCGCACAGCACGACTAATAAGTCATGACAGCTTCCGGACACATGTTCATATTGGTTTTTTTATTATTATTTTGGTATGTGGAACTCGTGCCCATATTTTGTCGGCGTCTTTCAGTTACACTCTGTATATATTTTCGCCGTAAAGCAAATGGAAAAACTACCACATTATCATTTTTCCTGGATAGTCTCTTTCCAAAAACAGAGACACCATGTATGCGAACCAGAAGACGTAAGAAGATGATGGATGACCTTGGGGACAGAAGAGGATATTCTCATTTGAAGGAGAAATCTCTAGATCGCATTAAGTGGAGGAACTGTTTTGGGAGAGACTGTGGACCTGTCGTCTGACAGATTACTGATGAATGAATGAATATTCTGAAGGGTTCTGACGATGGTGCATAACACTCAGAATTGCTGGGTTTTCGGTCTTAGTACACCGTCTTCTTTTCTAGAAACTAGAAAACTTACGACGATTCGGATCTGTTCCCATCCTCACGTGAAGGGGGACACATGTACTCTGTTGAGTCCCTTAGAAAGAGCTAACCTCAATCACTGGACCAAACGAGCAGTGTCTTCCTCCCTTACCTGAGGACGGAAACAGATCCGAATCGTCGTAAGTTTTCTAGTTTCTAGAATACCGGACGGTGGACTAAGTCCGAAAACCCAGTAATTCTGAGTATTTTCGTCGTTGTTAGCTTATTTATTAAAATAGCCTTGTAACTGTTAATTACGTCTTTCGGTCATACATTTGTTCCTGCAATAAAGCAACATTAAGGTCAATTAACAATAAATAATTCTGAAGAATATATTTTTAAAAATTTGCGGAGGCTTAGAACATAGATTCTTCCACGTTTTAACAGTTTAGTGTCCATGTGTTTAATATTTTTATAGTCACGAGGTTGACTTTACGCTTATTACAGTAAGCTGGAGCTGGATTAAACATGTATAAACGTAAATGCATTCTTACGCCATCTCCATTCATAAAATACAACTTCTTAGTTGGTTAGAAAACACAGGAAGGATGTCAACAGATTATAACCTATATAATATATGAGAATGGACAAAGTCTGTTATCCTTGGTTTATAGAAAAACAGAAGCCGAATACACGCATGAACCCGATGCTTCATCACATACCGACTTCTTCAACAGTGAATTCTGTTTCAAGAATAGTTCTCATGTATGTTACACATTCTTCTAATGATTCACGAAATGAACATCAAAGTTCATGTCCATTGTAATCAACTAACAGTACCGAAGCCTATACACATTAGAAGGACTAAATAACCTTAATACAAAATAAAATATTTCTACTTACAAAAATGTACTATTTTTAATGCGTTCCATGTCTTCAAACCTAACTTGTCGTCCTAACGGCGACTGGGGATTTCGTTTGTTCATTTCACAAAACCAAATTAAATCACATTTCAACTGCACAATGATAATATTTGACACAACAAGAAACGTGTCACACGAACAGTAGCCCCGGCCAAACTATTCAGTCTCTAACAGTGTACTGCACTTCTCATATCACTTAAAGTTGGTGATGAAATAACCGATTATCTGGTAGACTACACGGTACCCGAGGATAAATTGGTATGATAATACCCACTGTAGGGCAATCCGCCCCACTGTGGGTGAAGGTTAGGTTTGAGAGAGTGGAAGTTACCATGCTCGGAGGTTAAAGGTTGCACATAATTAGATCTCAGTGTTTAACGGCATGAAAAGAGAAACATGTGCTCTGGAAATTGTGCTCGTAATGTTTAGTTAAACGCGGGTAGATACTTCATCATTACAACGCACAAAATGAGAGAGTTTCAGAGAATATTGTACAGACCGAGGAAGTAAAGAGAATAAGTGTTACATTATGCTTCAACTGCCCAGCAAAATGTGTTGATCCTTTGAAGCTCAGTGGTCAGTATACGCACCACCTGATTTAACACACTAAAACTCTGCATTTCGCCCACAGCGTGTACGAGTATCTCTATCTCGGAAACCTCGCGAAATCAGACATATGTACATATAAAGAATCTCCGGATGAAAGGTATCCAGGACAAAACCATTACATCACAGAAAGAATTTATTATACACATTTATGGGTTATACCACTGCAAAAGGAAAATATCAAAGTCTTTTCTGCTTATATAACTTTCTCAATAAATTTCAACGTGGGCTCCCTTGGTGATACGACAGGTATCCAGATAATCCAGCACGTTTGGCGTCCCTTATGTGTGCTTTCAGGTGTTGAATGCCGTTGACCTTAACCTGGTAGACAATGTTCTTCCCATAACCTCACAAAAAAAGGCCCACTGGGGTTAAATCTAGCGACCTAGGAGGCCAAGCAATTGGTTCATTTCTGCCAATCTATCTCCCAGCAATCACTCTGCCCCAGTGATTTCTAACATGGTGGCAGAAATGTGGCGACGCTTGCACGTAAGCCGGGTATTATGAAAAAAAAAAAAAAAACTTTCTGAGTTTTCCTTCCCGGTGACATAAACCGGATACGTGTATGACAATTAGTTTCCGAGACATACATTTATTATTTTGGATACCTTTCATTCGGACACCCGGTATTTGTGTACTTTTTTGCTTAGAATGACCGATAATATGACCTTTCCTCCTGCGAGATCCAGTATGGAATCGCTCAACGTTTCCGTGCAAACCTTTACCAAGTAATACTGTTCACCAAGCTCGGCCTATGTTCCTTTCGTTAGCTAAATTTAAGAAAAGAATTATGTTGTATCACTTTCTGCAATCTCCTCTCCGCATTCATTGTCAGAGACTCTGTTGCAACATGCAATCTCTGATAAGATTCAAGATTTTATTTCCTACTTCGTTCACTATTGTTGATTGCAGACTGAAAGATTCCCATTTGTCAGTCCGTGTCGTAGTAGAGATAATAGGAAGCAACACTTGCAGACATTCCGCTTGGGGGGACATGGCGTTTCGCGCAGTGGAACGCCTCGTGTGGTGTCGGATAAAACAGACTCCATCTTTAGTTTCTCAGAAAAACGCTTCCATGGAATTTACTTTGTTGGTTGGTTAGGAATACTCGGAAACTGTGATTTATTTTCAGGCGAGATTTGAGGTTTTCACGAAGGTGAACATTTATTTTATAATCTTCAGGGTTACGATACTATATTTTCCGGCAGGTGACGACCAACGTTTCGGGGGAACTATTCCCGTCAATCTTCAGGGTAGTGTGATGATGGAGGCAGTAGATTCTTCCGAAATACTAATAACTATCTACAAAATTAAGCACAATAGACCACTGTAGGTCGCGGTGCAAGGGCCGAGGAGTCCTACCCCTCATACATTCATCTACAAAATTTCTTCGTGTTATAGTACAGACAACCGTAATATAAATGTAGATAATTTATTAAAAGTTATTAAGTTTAACAGCTTATAAGTCCATCACTAAATGTTTCGACCAATGTGGTCGTCATCAGGTGTTAAAATTATTGGGCAAGGTAACTGCTGTCTTCTGTTGGTGCTTCTGTTGTTAATTCCTCCCGATGAGCATGCGCGTTTGGGTTGGTGGGTTGTGTTCTGTCCTCTTATGTGTTCTGCTGCGTTGTCTTTTTCTCGAATGCATTCGAGACTTTTAAACTTCGAAAGTGAATAACTTTTAATAAATTTTATAGAATATTGTGTTGCGCGTGAGACTGTAAAAAAATCAACACTAAGTGAAAAGTGCGATAGGATGCTACAATATGAATGATATCTATTCAGCCGACAAGAACTCGAAATCCTGGTTATGAACCCTTGACCTAATGCCTCATTTCTAGAAAAAAAAAGCTGTGTCTAGGAACAGGCCAGTGCATAGAGCTTATGCTAAAGTCCCGTTTTGTGCTACTATAGGCTACTTACTCATTACTTAAGCACAATAGACCACTGTAGGTCGCGGTGCAAAGGCCGAGGAGGCCAACCCCTCAAACATTCATACTCATTGTCATTACTGAGCTACTGTTGGAGTGATTGCCATATATTACACATTAACACGTCAACACATTTCTCGATAATATACTAGAGCGTTTTGTATGTGATAATTAACATCATTAACCCCAAAAAAGCCTAAAAAGCATACTTTAACGATGTGAGACAGAATTTTCGCATTAGCGTAGACATCTGTAGCATTAACACGCGTGATTGGCTTTCCGTTACAACGAAAACACGACATTCCCCACGTCGGAAACACGACCTTCACCTTTTTCTTCTTCCACTCAGTAAATCAAGGGGCACGCGGTAGCGTAGTTGGTTGAGGCACTATGCTACAAGCCGGAAGGTGGTGGGTTCGATTCCCGATGTCATTGGATTTTTCAATTTACCTAATCCTTCCAACAGCACTATGACCTTGGGATCGACTCAGCCTCTAAAACAAATGAGTACCAGGAATCATCCTGCGGGGTTAAGGGCGGCTGACGCGTAAAGCTGACAACCTTACCGTCATCTGTGGGCAGATTGTCTAGAGAAATTGAGGGAGCCTCGACATCTTACAAGCCTATGGGCCTCCAAGGCCTATTACAGGGATATCTTAACTTTTTATTATTCAGTAAATCGTCATTCGCCCATGCCTGAAAGTGTAACTCTGCCTTTTATTTTTTAAGTTTCCCCCCGCCCCAAATTTAATCTTTAAACAGGGATCAGGATGTCTCACCAAATATAGAGCCTAAGCTGTGGGCTGGACGACTGAGGAACTGGAGTTCGATTGCCGGAGGAGCTACGAAATTTCACTTCTCTCCAGCGTCCAGACCGGCTCTGGGACCCATCCAGCCCGGGGACAATATGCATATAGTGATGAGGTTAGGTGTGTGTGGAGCTGTACCTCCACTCCCCACATCTCAAAGGCCTAGTGTTTAATTATGTACAAGGAACAATTTAGTGTGTCTCTCTTAAAAATCAAAGCAGATCTATGAGGTCATTATACTGTGTGATCGCCTATTCGTATACGTGTCTGTCTGTATGAAGATTCAGGCAACAGGTTCCTCCGAAACGTCAGTAACGAGACTATGCAGTGTCAGAGCACAGGAAACCACAACATAGTATTTATTTTCAATCAACTGTGCTCACAATCCCAGTCATGAACCCCTGGCCTAATGGCCCATTTCTGCAAAACAGCAGAACCTAAACATGCAATTTGCTACCCTGGCAGTCACACGCTCAGAATGCATACTCGCTAATTCTGCAGATGTTGCTAAAGTACACACGCGGTTAGTCGCTGGCTTCCCACCGCGGAGGCCGGGTCCGAGCCCGGGTCTGGTCAAGTGAGATTTGTGGTGGACAAAGTGGCGCTGGGGCAGGTTTTTTCTCCGAATTCTTGCCAATCTTCATTCCACCAAATTCTCCATCATCATAATCACGGGGGAAGGTACAATAGGCCAATAAGTGGCCGTTGTGCCGAGTGGACCCAGCTGAGCTGGGCGAATTAAAAAAAAAAAAAATTTAAAGTTTTCTAAATGATCCCTAATTTTGTGTGTTTTTACAACTTTACAAACTATAGATTTCACATTTTACAACACCAATTAGGAAACATTTTAGAAAACTTTAACTATATTGACAAAAAAATGGATCCATTTTAAACTGCATATTCAACAAAAGNCTGAAGATGGGGGCGATACGTTCCTCCGAAACGTCGGTTAACACCACATATACACGGTGCCAAATCCCAGAAGACTGCTTTCTTCATAGTCACCGCCGTGAAAGCCTCAAATCTTAAAAAGCGTAATATGTTTGTGATTTTACGTGTATACGTCTGAAGATGACCAGCAAGACCCGAAACATGCAGTGCTGTTAATTTGATATAATAAACAGATTGACTTATTGATACATTCAATGCAAATCACTTATTATATAACGGCCAAAACATTACGCATTGCGCGGTGCTACAGAAACCTTGACTTCACAACATGATGCAAAACATAGAAATATATGTCTCATATCAGTCACACATTAACATGTTCACACGTTTTTCATTAACAAATCAGAGGACTTTGTATGTGTAAATTAACATAATTAAAAGTCCGCCAACCAGGAACACAGGAAAATTTCGGTCACCGCAGTTGAAGATATGAACATACGTAATGACTTTCTCTCTTCGACGAAAACTCCAGAATATATATCTCAGAAATATATTTAGTTCTATTATCGTTGGTTGAATCATCAACCGTCCACGTCACAAGGCCTAATTCTCTCTTACATTTTCTTTTTCGCCTATTTCCCTTTCTTAAATTGAAGCTGGGATACCATATGGCCTAGGCTACGGACAGAACGACCGAGGAATCAGAATTCGATTTCCGGCGGAAGTAAGACATTTCTCTTCACCTGTATCCATACAGGCTGTGGAAGATGATCACCTCCATCTCGTGCCAAGGTTAAGCGTGGGTGAAAGATGCACATATCCTTCGCACGTGTTTATAGCGGGATCCTTAATTAAGCGCAAGGACGACTTCAACATTTCCTTTCCTAAAAATGAGAGTATGTTTATTAAATCATCATATATCGAGGATGTATGTGTGTGTTCCTTTCGTCTTCTTCTTATGTGGCACTACAGCCCTTTGTTAGCCTTGGCCTCCTTGATAACAGCCTCCCAACTATCCCGGTATTGTGCCTTCTTCCACCAAACTGTCACTTTTAAAATTTGAGGTCTTGCAGTATCTGAACTAGCCACCTTAATTTTGGTCTTCCGTTCTCTCTACTGCCTTCTAGCTGGGAGAAGGTTAATTTCATGCAGAGCAAATATTCATCCATCCTTCTGACATGCCCTAGCCACTTCAGTCTGTTTAATTTTATTGACTGCAATATATTTGGTTCTTTGAATAATTTTAATAATTAATCATTATATTTTATTCCCCATACTCCATTTACATAGCTTGGGCCATAGATCTTCCTTAGAATTTTTCTTTAAAAAATTGTGTGTCCCTTTGTTTTCCCATATTCACTGCTGAACTGGTTTTCCACGATACTTTGTTTGGACCGGATGACATCAGGAGACATTCCAAAAACGTAATTTTTAATTTCCTACAACAGTTACTAAGAACACGATGGATACAGAAACTTTTGGACTTTGAGAACTATGAAACTCTCGTTGAGAAGTTCTCGTGTTTCTTGTGGAACCTGAAACATGCTGACTAATGGATGAGGTCAAAATTTACTTTACGATCTGATCGCAACAACGAATCAACAAAGTTAGGCACTGAAATTTGGTACTGACGTAGTCAGGTCAGTCGCAGTTTTCCTCAACCCAGTCCTAGCAAAAACCGAGGAAAATACTCAGAAGAATACACAACCATTTCCTTTGTCATCGTTTCTCTTCTCCGTGCGCAATCTATCACGTGGGCTGAGACGCGCACGGTCTTGTCCCGACAATGGGACTGCATATCACAATCCAATTCGGGTATGAATCCGAAGATGCACGCACGGAAGGAGGCCTTGAAAGAGGCTAATCTTCCTGAAAATAGAGGCAGCAGATTCTTAAGAAACGTTATTATAATAAACTATATGATTAATTAGTTAGTTGGGTAGTAAGTTAGTCAGTTAGTTAAGCATTTCTCTAGCACATTTTGGGGTCAGAGATATTACAGCGTATTTTCAACAGGCTCCCTTCCAAATATTCCGCTAAGTTCCAATGGCACAGCCTCGAGTAATGTTAATATATTCACGTGACGTGTGAAAAGAGGGGAACAAACCTGTCAAAGGTCGTCACTCAAACTTGTCTAGCTTCGATTACTGAACACTGCAAAATGGATGGAGTGCATTTGTTGGGAAGCCAAAAGAAAAGTAACCTTCTAACCATTCTCACATAAACACTGTCTGAGTAATGAAATACGGACACTAAAGAAGATATAAAATAGGCGCTAATAGCCTTTATATTTATTCTGTCAATAAATTATTTCTTCACCACAGGGTGGAACATAATAAAATAAACTGCATGTCATTCTAAACATATAATTATCTTTATATCGCTGTACTATGACATTGTAATATGTACATCCGTTGCTAGGAAACAGGTGGATAACACGTTCCCACGAAGAAAAATTCTTGGCTAACAATAGACAAAGGGCTTTCCATTGCTAGGCAACAAGCAGTAAACAAGTTTCGTCAACAACTGAGGCGATGTTTTCTTTGTGGGCCGGGCCGCGGCTATATAACGAGATTCCAAGAATAATCAAGTCAGTACTCGTGTGGAGGTGGGGTCGAATACCTCCACCGTGACCCTGCGAGTCGTAGGAGGCGACGAAATAGGAAGTCTTAAATCTCAAACAGTAAAATATGTTCGCGAGTCCCATGGGACTCGGACCCGAGAAAGACTGCGCTAGCAAGGACCAGCAGCATATACAAATGACAGACCTGCCTCCTCGTCAGAGAGGGTGCCCCACAAAAACAAGACCGTAACTGTCAAACAGTAATAAATTTATGGTCATGAGCTCCAGATAGGGCTCAACACCAAGACTTACTGACTGACTGACTGACTGTCAGTCGCAATGTGACTTTGACTTAACCAAGCCAGAGGCCAAGCATAGAACCATCCAAACGACTAGACTGCCGTTGTAGCGGAAGCTACTAGAAATAGGGCATAATCTGCTGTACTAAGCCTGGACTCGCAGAGGCTCTGTATATATTTTATATACATTTATTAACATATTTAACATGTAAAATGTAAATATCCTTTACATTACGACAAATGACTTACTATTGCAGACAATGACTCTGAAAATGACAGACCTGTCCTCTCGTCAGAGAGGGCGCTCCACAAAAATAAGACCGTAACTGTCAAACAAGAATAAATATCTGGTCATGAGCCTCAGATTGGGCTCGAAACCAAGTCTGACTGATTGACCGTCAGTCGCAATATGACTTTGACATTTTAGCCAAGTCAGTGACAAGAGTTCAGTTCTGAGTTTTCGGTGGAAGATAACTAGGAAAGTTCGTAGAAGACAAGAAGACTCCATGATGATTTGAAAAGATAGTTTCTGTGTTGAGAGCCGTTGCTAGGAGACGACTAATGGAAACAGAGAATCCTAATGTGCGTGCGACGGTGAACTGTAAATCGTGGAAAGCAACGATATTGCTGTATTTACATGTGATAAAGAGAGACTGTAGCGGTAGTGCCGATAAATCCAATCATCTGAACTAGAACCCGTCATTTTCGTCGCGTGTACCACCCAACATGTGACAATATAATAAAATTATACTTCTTCTAAAGAAATAATCTTACATTATAATATTAAAAATTATTTATGCTTGAAGACTAGAATTCATATTCCAGTATTTTGGGGTTATGACACCGAATTGTAGTCTGTTCAGTAGGTTACTATCGTTTCGGAGGAACACACTTCCTCCATCTTCATGGTTCATATCTGATTATATCATAATTTAGCAGACTGTAACATGAATATAGGTAGAAGGTAGAAGTAACACATTCTTCCGAAACGTCGTTGACTTTCAACGGACTACACGACGTTATATCCCAAAAGATAGAAATCTCCAAACTAAAAATATTGTTCGAAAATTTGATGTACACCGACCAGTATGAAATGAATTCGAAATGCTTTCTGCAGTTTAGGAGATCATGTGCGCTGACGGACAGGTAAGAGGGCGTGGCCTCCTTCACATATATTCATTTCATGTATCTTATGAAAACACAAGAAGTCAGTTACTTGTAGTGTTTCTTTCTAATGAACCCAGTGTTTGCAGTGTTCATTACCACAAAGTAGTGAGTTCTTAAGACCATCTAATGTACAGACCGACTCTGGGGCCCATTCAGCTTCCTATCCAATGGGTACCGGGGACTATTTCACCTGGGGGTAAAGCGGCAGGGTCGTGAAGCTGACCACTCACGTCTAACCAAAGTCGAGGTCAAGAATGGTGCAGCTATACCTCCACTCACCCATATGTATTCATGGCATAGTGCACATGGAAAACATTTTCTTTTTCACTGGCTCTACAGCCCTCTTGGGCCCTGGTCTCTGATTTTCAGCTTCATTATAATTTTACAGACGGTAGAACTTCTTGGACGAGTGATCAGCTTGTCGCCAGGCCTCTAACTAAACACAGGACAACACAGACCTATAATAAACACATACACATATAGAACATTCATGCCTTGTGTGGGAATCGAACCCACGATCCCGGCTTCCGAGCGAGCGAAAACAGTTCATGCCTTAGACCGCTCGGTTACAGTGACGACCGTGACCGGCAATGTATAAGAATAATTTATAAGAATTCAGTTCGTACCTCACAGGAAACAGATCCGAACCCACGATCCCGGCTTCCGAGCGAGCGAAGACAGTGCATGCCTCAGGCCTCTCGGCTACCGTGACCGGCACAAGGACAAATTTACCTTTACCTAACTGATGTGCTCCCATGTACACCTTTACATAATTGTTCAATTCACAATGTATCTATATAATCACTCAATGGTCACTTAAGTTGTTTAAACACCAAAATCAAGGCATACATAAAGACAAATAAATAATTTGTTCTCTCGCCAATAGGAGCAAGTTTTTATAATTGTGGTAAGATGCTTTCAAGATTAGCATACAAATACATTACACTAATCAATTTTTCTTTCTACTTAAAATTATATATTCTGTACATAATATTTATAAATACACCCTTCGTCCTTCATAAACAACATTCTTCACACATACACGCTACTGAGTATTCATGTAGGTACAATCCTATCCAAAAAAAAATATACACACATTTAATAAGTTAACAAGTACCGTGGATGATTTAAACATTCATTATTATTTAATTCTTGTTGCTCCCACTACAGCATAGAGCATCCGTGAAACTCTTCGTTTCACTTCAGTTTCTCTAATCTTATACACAGTCGGTAGGACTCCCTGAATGGGGGATTAGTCTGTCGAAAGACCGCAGAATAAACGCAAACAGTCATCCATGACTCATTTGGGATTCGAAGCTATGATCCCAGTGTTTGAGCGAAAGATGACATTTCGTGCCCTAAACCGCGCGGCCACTGTGATAGGCAAATTTAAATATACCATACGTACGGAAGAACTACAATTTCAACAACAGGGAGTTTCGTCATTATACTCTACACCTTCATGACGATTCTAATGGAAGATGACGTTCATGGACCACGGGCTTTGTTTCGTAAGAATGTATATGAACTTCTACAAATGACTACAAACATTTGGTTTAAAAAGAAAATAATTGACTGTAGAAGGCAGCAGGAGGGGCACACGGTAGCATAGATAGTTGAGGCACTATGCTACAAGCCGGAAAGTTACGGGTTCGGGTCCCGATGAGGTGGATTTTTTCAATTTACCTTATCTTTCCGGAAGGCTTGGGATCGACTCAGGCTCTAACAGAAATAAGTACCAGGAATCTTCCTGAGGGTAAAGGGCGGCCGATGCGTCTGACAACCTTACCGTCATCTGTGAGCCGATTGTCTAGAGAAAGTTTGGGAGCCTCGACGTCTCACAACCCTATGAGCCTCCACGGCTTGTTACAGGGATAGCTTTAGAAGAGAGCATGTTGAAGAGGGTGGTCTATGGTGCCAAAACTTATGTGGACTTAGAAATCACAGGGTAAAATAGATGCGAGTAGGCCAAAAAGAAAATTGTTTACAAATATGACCTACTCCTTAGCTGCTTTCCATATCTGGAAATAGTGCTTGGTATTCATTTGCTGCCTGTGCTAGTCTACTGTTGATAAATAGGGACACAGCCACTTTAATTGACGCTTGTAAGTAAGAAAGAAAGTAAGCGCAGAGGAAACTAAGTACATGTTGCTGTCTTGTCAACAGAATGAAGAGCAAAACCATGACAAACGAAATAAAAAACTAACAAAAGTTTTGAAAATATGGCACATTTAAAATATTTGGGAACGACCGTAACAAATCGAAACTACGTTCAGAAGGAAATTTGAAGGGGACTGAACTCGGATGATGCTTGCTACTTTTCAGTCCAGAACCTTTTCTCTTCTCGTATGCTGTCTAAAAACGTAAAAATTAGAATAGACGAAACTATAATATTGTCTGTGGTTCTGTATGGGTGTAAAACTTGGTCTCTGACATTAAGGGAGGAACATAGGTTGAGGGTGTTTGAGAACAGGGTGCTGAGGAGAATATTTGGACCGAAGAGAGATAAAGTGACAGGAGGTTGGAGAAAACTGCATAATGAGGAGCTTCGTAACTTGTACTCTTCTCCAAATATAATTAGAATAATCAAGTCAAGGAGGATGAGATGGTCAGGGGATGTAGCATGAATGGCGGATAAGAGGAATGTGCATAAGATATTGGTGGGAAAGCCAGATGGAAAGAGACCACTAGGAAGACCAAAACGTAGATGGGTGGATTAGACTGAAATTGATCTTAGAGAATTAGGATCTTCGTTGTCCCTTATAAACCTTCGGAACGGACCATATAGAAAACACATTGAGAACACCCCATCGTAGCAATTCTTTTATTGTTATAGAGGAGTGTTTGTATAGAAACGGCTGTTCTATTGTTACCTGTGTATTCGTTGCAGGCAGAATGTGTTTATCGACATCGTTGCCTAGCAATGGATATACAGTATCTCCATGTTACTTAAAATTTATGCACAAAACTCAATAAACGCATGAAAAGTGATATTTTCGTGTTATTGTATGAAGCGGCTTCAGTGCTCGCAGTAAATTAAGATGATCCATATGTCACAGAGCAGTGAGCGTTGGTTCCCCATGCCAGGTCACCCACTGGAAGGAGACCCTTAAGCAATTATGCGCCACGCATTTCAACGCAAGCATGCGCACTGTGGCCTGTCATGGCGAAATTATTTTATAAGTTCTGGCATCGGACTACATTATCAGTATGCCTATGCCTGTTAGGCGGTAATCGAGTAAATTAGTCAATCCAGTAGTTCTAAGATTTAGTTATAATAGAACAGTCCTAAAATAATGCATAAATTTACACGACTTCCCATGTCTGTCGGTCAGTGAAAATCGCACTTCTGCACAGTGAAAGCAGGACTTCATATGGCTTTATGCCCTCTGTATACCTACAGTAAGCTACAAAATGTTACTGTACGGTCAAGAAAAATTAGCGAAATATTTCGCCGGCTCGCTTACTCATGGAGCTGAGCCCTTCTTGAGAAGGTGCCAATTGTGCAGCTACTCAAGGACGCTGCAGCATTTTATGGAAACCGAAGGTTCATTACCGTACTCACAAGAGCCCTACAGCGATCCGTATCCTGAGACAGTTCAATCCAATCCATACAATCCCATCCGATCTCTCTGAGATCCATTTTAATATTGCCCACCCACCTACGCTTTGGTCTTCCCAGTGGTCTCTTTCCTTCTAGCTTTCCCACCAATAGCCTATATGCATTTCTCCTCTCCCCATTCGTGCTAAATGCCCTGCCCACCTCATCCTCCCTGACTTGATCATTCTAATTATATTTGGAGTAGAGTACAAGTTATGAAGCTCCTCATTATGCAGTTTTCTCCGACCTCCTGTCGCTTCATCTCTCTTCGGTCCCAATATTTCCCTCAGCACCCCGTTCTCACACACCTGGCTGCGGTTGCAGTTTCTTATAGCACCTATATTAAATAATTCTTACTGGTTTATAAAAACTGCTAAGTGGATGCAGCTGTAAAAGATAATGCTGTCCCTGTGCTTAACTAATTAAGCACTACGCCCTGAAAACGTATGAGAATTGGATGTATAGATCCACATTTTCTTGGCTTCGGCATTAGTTGGAGGTGAGTGGTCAGCTTCACGCCCCGGCCACTTTACCCCCCGTACCCACTGTATAGGAGTTCGGGTTGACCCCACAGCCTGTCTGGACGACATGGAGAAGTGAAAATTCTTGCCTCACCGGGACTCGAACTCCGACTCCTCCATCCCCCAGCCAATCGCTATACTGTCTGAGCTATCATAGCTGTACTTGAAACAATTATTCAGAATTTGGCGGTGCCCCCTTTGCGGTAGATCGCAACCTTGTGTGTAGCCGCGACCCACAGTCTGATAAAATATGGTTTAATCACTTAACTGTTTACAAAATGCCTTCCGTCTTCTGGACTATTTGCTACAGTGAAGAAATAAGATAAAAAATAAAAAATGCAAAAAAAAATTTCAGAATCACAATATAATTAAACGCAGGATTTGAGGTCCTGTCATGACTAAAGATTCCTGTTTGTGTCCTTCTGCATTATTACGCCATGTTACAGTCTAAATGAATATAATATTTCCGTCTTCAGGGTTGAGCCACAACATGAAATATTTAAACCATTTTAGAATATTGCAATAATAGGAATGTATGTTAGCGTAGCTCATGAAACTATTCATTACGTCAGTGCAACTTGGATCAAAGATCAAGTCTTCGAGCATTGATCACAATTATCGTAATGTGGAAAATAATGGGTCTGGTAGTAGAAAGAATGGCTTAACGCTGACTTAAAATTCGATCGTGCAAAAAATATATATATAAGGAATTCAGATATGATGTACGTTTATATAGAAGAATCTCGTACAAAAATAAAAAGGGCTTCGTACATGACTTCCAGAAGTTCTTATTTGCTTATTTATTCGTGATTAACGTCGCATTCAGTATTGGATTAGTGAATAATGAATCGAGTATCTATCACAGGGGCCGCGCGGCCTAAGCTATGAAATGTCTTCGCTCGTTTGAACGCTGGGATCGTGGGTTCGAATCCCACTCAAGACACTGATGTCTGTGTGTGTCCCTTCTATGTCTGTCTGTAGGTAGCGGCCTTGCGACGGGCTGATCCCCCGTTCAAGGAGTCTTACCGTCTGTGTATAGGATTAAGAAATCGAAAAAGCGGCCAAGGTCCCACAAAAGGACTGACTGCAGAGCCATAGCTAGAGAGAATAATGAACTGGAAGGATTCGGAAGGAAGCAGTTATGATTTCAATTGAGGCAGCCTACTGTACGCAGTTATGTAGTTGGTTGATGCACTATGCTCTAAGCCGGAAGGTCGTGGGTTCAATTCCCGATTAGGTCACTAAATTTCTCAATTTACCAGCCGCACTAAGGCCCTGGGTTAGCGGCCTCCGTAGTCTAGGGGTAACGTTCCCACCTCGTGACTCAAGGTCCACTGAGCCAAATTCAGGACATTTCCCGCCCAACAGTAGTCTCTAACACCTCTGGTAAATGGGGGAAGCATCGAGATACCGCTGAGCCAGTAGAGGGGGGACTGATGGCACGCACCAGTACCGGTAGGGAATAGAGACTGGTAGAATATCATAGGGGGACGCACAATGGACCAACAGTTGGTCTAAGTGCATGGGGAAACCCACCCTCTCCAATACAATACAATACAAGGCCCTGTATTCTACTTAGCCTCTAACAGAAATTAGTACCAGGAATCTTCCTGGGGTATGAAGGGCGGCCTGCGTGTAAGACTGACAAACTCACCGCCATCTGTTAGCCGATTGTCTAGAAATGTGAGAACCTCGACGTCTCACAACCCTATGGGCCTCCACGTTCTCTTACACAGTTAGTTTTACCTTTTCACATAACGTGTCGCTATTTGCCTCAGTAAGAATAGTCGGTCTCCGGGCTGATATTTGAATTCGTGACCTGTCGAATATGACTTCAGGAGTGTTACCTACTCGAACTCCATGTTCAGTCAGGAGAAGTTATTAGTCATTTCTCTTGATACTAATCTACAGTATACGCATCATAGGATAAGTGGTAAAGCTTTGTAAACGTATACGTCATCTGATTACGTATGTGGGTAGTACGTCATTCACACGTGCTACTAGTTTTCATGTCCTTGCATAGATGGCAGCTCTGTATTCGAAACTGCGCCAGTCTTGTAGTAAGCCTAAACAGATTTGACATTGTGCCCACGGCCGAATGCGAATGTGGTGATGGGCTGCAGACGGAGGAACATATCTTCTGGGACTGTAAACAGTACGATGACCAAAGTGCAAAATGAAGGACATTTTGTCTGAGAACTGCAAGAAAAGAATATCCAAAGTCAATTTGAGAGCTCTTAAAGATAGAAGAAAATATATTTCTGCAAGGCGTCAGTTACTTCATGAATAACATTCCTATATTTATATAAAATAGATATGTAAGAAAAGTGAAAGAAGTAATTGCACTGATTATGAACAGTAACTCTCAGATTTAAGTTAAGGTCTATATTAACAATCACGGGGTTACCGCTATTATAGAACAAGATGTTTGTATGAATCTGCTACAGAGGGCCGGATGGGCATTGACTAGGCCTTTTTGTATTTACAATTTTTTTCTCATACAATTAAAAAATGCCATCTAATGGATGGGGATGGACGAGTAATTTAATTCACTGCTACATCGACGAAAGGATATAATAAGATAAACGTATGAAAATAATGAGGGAAAGAAATATGGTGACATGAAGATGTAAAGGAAGTAATTCCCATTGGATTTAGTGGTGTACTCTACTAGTATGATGCTTTTACTTTATTCATTATTATTTATATCTTTTGCTCCAAGACTACTGATATTTTTTACAAATTACAACTAATAAAATACAGTCTAGTTCGTTGTATATGTAACCAATGGAAATAAAATTAAGGAACTTTTAAAAACGACCATATCATAATTTCTCTGAATGTATAATCCAAAGATTCAGAAGCATTAATAGCAAAGTTCTCTAAGAACAATCTTAATGACGTAGTACCATCTCTCCTTCGATATTTCAAGTAACTGAATTGCAATAGACTTCAGCAATAAGACTTCTTTATGCACTTCTTGTCTCCCTCATCCAAGCTACATGTTCAGACCATCATTATGGTTGAGTCCACTACCCTAACAACACCTGTACAAACACGAAACTCCTCCTTGTATAATATCTTCAATTCCCTAATTAGTTATTCCCTATTCGAACCGAATATTTTTATGAACACTTTCGATTTGTGTTCCTCCCTCAAGGCAAGAGGCCGTGTTTCCAAACTCTACGAAACATCAGAAAACATTAGCAAACATAGAATAATTATAGGAAAGGAAATACCTTCCAAATTTTTGTGATATTCCGGCCGTCGTCACAACAAATATTTCAAAATAAAACAATCAAATTATTTACATTTGTCTTATTCAATAACTATTGCGTTATCGGTCCATGTTTTGGGCCATTCTCGGGCAGTTTCATTAAATTTTTAAATAAAATCAATGTAAACGCTTTGATTGTTTTATTTTGAAATATTTGTTGTGTTGACGGCCAGAATGTCACAAATCACAACACAAC
Organism: Cryptotermes secundus; assembly: GCF_002891405.2. Lineage (NCBI taxonomy): Eukaryota > Metazoa > Arthropoda > Insecta > Blattodea > Kalotermitidae > Cryptotermes > Cryptotermes secundus. Next base: position 154,909 of record NW_019731232.1, on the reverse strand, counting down.
AGGATGCAAGTAATAAAACATAATCCACGCCCGTACTCAAAACTTTCGGAACTAAGTAACTGCTTAGCTAGGAAATTGTTATGAGAAATATCGGCTTTCGCTACTTTTAACAGCCTGTAATGTTCTTCAGTTATGGCTACTTCTGTAAAAACAAAACCATATCTTCAATTCTGAATCGATAAATCCAATTAAGTTACCACAGCACCAATGTATTGCACTCAACTTCTATTTATAACACGCTGCTTTCAGAGAGCCAGTGAGTATCGACAACCCAACCACCTCTCACGTTATATGTGTTGCCTATGTTTCGGCGCAATGAACCGGACTCTGTGTTACGGATGGGGTGGGGGGCAACTAAATGTATGAATACAACATCCAATTCTGCATTAGAGAAACTATGAGTTTGCTTGAAGAATTCTATCTTCTGAGATATAACGCCATTCGATTGGAGACGAGTGACGTTTCGAAGGAACATTTCGTCTCCATCTTCAGGACTGATGAACATTTCAAGAAAGAAGCTCGCATGAAGCAGGTATCGAGCAGAGCTTTATATCTCAGAGGATATAACTTGATATATAGAGTTGGACCAATAGAGTAGGCTTTTTATCTGAGGAAGAAGGCAGTCCAGTCTCCAAGATATCGCTTTAAATAAAGATTAGGGTGATAAGTAATGTCCAGAAAATCAGAACTGAGATTGGAAATAATCATAAAAGAGTCAGCCATTGAAGTCAAAGATAAAGTTGTCCCTCTGCTGAATTATTTAAGCATTATGCCATGAAGACATATGGGGGAGTGGAGGTATAGCTCCATCTATGTTGACCTTGGCACTAAAAGGAAGTGGGTGGTCAGCTTCACGCCCCAGCAGCTTTATCCCCGTGGAAATCTCCCCCGGTACCCATTGGATATATGAGCCAGAAAAACGATTTGATTGCTGTGGCGAAGAGAAACTCTCGCCTTGGAGGAATGGAACCCCTACCGTCCAGCCGGCAGCTCGTCACTATACCGACTGAACTATCCCGACCACTGATCACAACCTTAACAGCACAGTGACCAGTCTCTGTAGGTGCATTATTAAAGACCAGATTTTTGCAGTAGTACTAACAAAGTTAAATAAAATAATATTTCTCACATTTGGAAATATTTTAACATTTCTCTAACATAACACAATTAGATGTTGGGTCAGACTGTTTTAACTTCTTTTATATTGCGTTTATTTTTGGCCTAACAATTCTAAACAAAACGAAATTTTCCGAAGAAATGTTGTCATATCTGAGACTTGGATGCGTGCTAAAAAGGCTCAAGAACTGCCACTGTATTGTAAATTTGTACCTGCCATAAACATATCAACGGCAAATTCGTCATTGAATCTAATTATATAAAAGTATTTCATCTTACCGTCATGTAGCAGATGTGTTCTTATATGAGCTTCATCTTGAATGCAATCTTTTTCACAGAAACTTTCAGGTATTGCCACACTCATGTGAAATGGGGGTTAAAACATGTTCCTGTCTTCGAGGTTATATCATCTATAATAATATGCTATCTACCAAGCGTTAATTAAAACATCATCTGTAATCAAAATGTTATCATTTCACTGAGTTGCGGTTAATAATCACAAATGTCGAATTCACTTGCTATGCGATCAAAAGGGTCCGAGGTACACAAAGTGAACAAAATAGCTCGCATTTTGAAAAAAAAATTAAGTTATTCGGTATAATGTACATAAAATATAACGGTTAGCCAAGAACCATTTCGTTGTGACCAATTCAACAGTCCTCACTCTTACTGTACACACACACATTCAATTCAATTCATATCCCATCAAGTTCCCACAGTCTGGTACCTGAACGAAGTGATAAGGTAAACTGATGAATCAGTTAAGGTAGAATTGTACCAGTAAATATAACCTCATTTCGCTTAAGTCAATCGAACTTTAAAGGCAAGATTAAGTGTCCATCATCAAAACCACTTGTTCATGAAGATACGTTAACTGTGTCACAAGCACTTCTTCTTTCTGCGATGTTCAACAGAGCCACGGAACGAAAACTGAAACACATGTTATTAACGTAAAACGCCAGTAACGAAGGAACACAGTGAACAACACTATGGCGGCATATTTTATCGCACTGTTCGTTAGGTTTTGAAGCGCGCGCGGGAACGCGGGAATCTGTCAAAACTACGAATTTAACGCGCCATGGTTCTCGTGCAACTGACAATTTGATAGCGCCACTGTTGTGACAAAACAATAACGTCATCCGCCAGTATCAAGCAAATAAAATGTTTTTTTTTATGTTTTTAATAACGCACATTCCTTAAAACGAAATTTAGAGTAATATTAATTGTAAGAAATTACTAACGACTTAGTTCATTATGCGACGAGTTTAGATGCATTAGGGTCAAATACTTATACAGGGATGGAATACATTTGTTTTACATATTGGTTAAGTTTCGTGCAGTTAACGAACCATTTCAAACCTTGTTTTATAGATTTGAATGACGAACAGCAAGGTATGTGGGCTATTTTAAGGCACTATCTTAGATTACCTAACAAGATCTGAGAAAATTAAAGTTCTCCTATGTTGGCCAGTTGCCAGGAGGACGTGAAGCCCCAATATAAGAAATTGTTTACCTACTGACTTTTCCTTTGGCATATGAAATTTACAGGATTGGCATTAGAAAGTCCATTCTACATTACTGATATCACCTTTATGTGGTCCTCTCCATTATTACAAACAAGACTTAGGAAACTAAATGGCACCATGTATATATCACATCTGATACAAAGAAAATGCTGCTGATAATAGTATGGTTACCTCGGTTTATGTATTTTATTTTTTTTTCGTTTTATGTACTCAGCATTTGCATGTGACCAGTGCAGTTAAACTTATGATAAACCACTTAACCGAACTTTGGCATTCTAGGCCACAAATGTTTGTGGAATTGTTACATTAGTAAGAAATAATTGGCTTATGCTGTGAACCATGATCTTTAATACATTTAAAGCTTGATTTAGTGCTGGTCTGTTTCTTCTACACATAAATCCCATGGATACAGCAGTAAGTGCAGAACAAAGCCTGTATGCATCTAGTCCCTAACCCAGTTCTACTGTGGACCATTTCACAATAAATAAGAAAGTATGAATAAACTTATTATCTGTCATTAGGCTGAATCATGATTAATAATTTTAGGAACTGTGAGGTACAAATTAAATAGTCATTTTCGCTGGTACACTGAGCTGTAAAAACAAATGTAACTGCACACATTTTAGTTTATTTTCCATCCATTTGGCAACTCCTTTCTCCTTACAAGTTAAAGTGCAAAGGCTACTGTGATGTAACTAAACAAAATCAGTATTTATATATTTAATAGCTGCAATAATCAGTTCATCTGAATAAATACAGAAATTAAATCTAAACAGAAAACAGGGTCATAATGTATGCTAAACATCACAAGCATAAGGAACAGTGCCCCCTTTTGCAATGGCTCCCAAGTTTTAAGCTCCTCCATAAGCTATAGCCTTGAAAATCAGAATGTCCAAGCTGTTGTCTAAAATAATATATTTTGTTGAGCTTCTTTCTCTTGCATAGATACAAATAATAGATCCAGCCACATGTAACTTTACATGAGATTTAACTGTTGTGACAGTGTTAAATGACTATATTGTTAAGAACACTTCTTCACACAGATATTTAAATATTAATAAAATTAAAACAAATTTAAATTAATTAAATCTGTCACTGGCTTAACTTGGACGTAAAACACTGTAGACCTTCAGTAATGTCACAATTCAAGAAATGTATTTATATGTCACTACAAGTCCATGACTCTGGCAAATGTTTTGAGCCAGTTAAGTAAGTGGTCTCCCTCAATAGTATTCTGGTACATAATTCCTGTTTTATATGTTCTGTCAGTGCGTTTTTTTGTTTTTCACATTTTTAAATAGCCATTAGATAATATAGTTTCAGCCATGCAGTCTATCTTGTAGTGAGGTCTCCCTACCATTTTCATTTCAACATATTCCTTAGTAAACACCAAAGGTTTTAGCCATATAATTGATGCTAAAACTGTGAGAAGATTGAAGTTTGGAACAGATTTTAAGTTTCATAATGCTGGTAATGGGGTTTCAAAAGTCTATAACATCTCATATTGTTCTCCAACTTCACAAGATTCATAAAAAAAAACTCTAGTATTATCCCGTGTATAATGAATCATAAAAATCAAGGAGTTCAAAATATTTATTTTACAATAACCATAAAGGTTTCAAATCGGCTTTGAAGGATTTTTTGTGTTGCCATTCATTTTATACATTGGGCGAATATCTTGATTTTGAATATGATAAAAATGGAGATGTAATTTCTTTGTAATAAGTGATTAATCATACATAGTTTTCATCATTAGGTTCTTAGTATTGTTTTTGTGCCCATAAATGTTATGGTCTTGTATAGTGTTGCTTGACTATATGTAAGTTTATACTGTTTTTTCTTTTCTGTTGGTTATGAAAATTTCCACATCCTTATACTTTGTATGGATCTATGGAAATAAATGTATATATATGTATGTGTACCTACAACACATACTGAATATTCACAAAGTGAATGTTACTAATTATATACATTACAATTATAATTTTAATGATATAAATATTCAATTGATTACCTTCAGTGAACATTCACGGCTTATTATTTGGAACTAACACATCAAGCAACGAATGGGGAGTCTGAAGGCTCCCAGAGCTGTCAGGGAGTAAAATGTGGTCATGAGGCTTGTGGGACTCAGAACCAAGAATCACTGGCGAGGGCCAGCAGCAATTCAATCAAACAACATTCGAAATGTGCACTACCAGTCTCTACCAGTACTGCCACCTGAAGCTATGAGTAGACAATGCTAAGGATATTTTTCTGCCATCTATCTGCCCAGTAGTGACACTAAACAAAATGGCATCCCCCTCGCTCAGAATTGTAACTAGGATTCAACTTGCACAATTTCTCCTTCACCCATTCCCAAATCTTACGACTGTGTACTGTCACACCTCAATGAATAAATTCTATAGTTCATAGACTGAGCCATGAAAATTAAACCATGTTGAAACCTAAGAAAACGTATGGAACTAAATACAAAACTGTAACATTAATCAGGTATACATCTCTTTAGTAACTCACCTGCAAAGCCTGTTAATACTTGACAACTTCAGATGGAACAATGCTGAACCTGTCGTTCTGCCTTTAACTGAATTAATTTATATTTGAATTATTTTAGTTCTATATTTTATTTCATACTGTCTTCATGAGGCATGAAATGCAACGCCACGCTGTCTTCTTATGTTTCAAAATCATGAGAAAACTGTAGTTTCATGAAACTCAAATTATGCTGCAAAGTGTCAGGGGATGGCAGGATAAGTATATTTTTACTGATATCACACATAAAAAATATTTACTGCAATGGAGGCCAGTTACAAGTTGAAATATCTCATTTTCAGAATGGACACTATTAACCAAATTAGCAGATTCAATTTATGACTTATGAAGTGTAAGACTACAGATGCTAATAGTTCTGATTCACAACTCCATATGAAATAACTTATTTATTATTGCATCAACATGATAACAATCATAATATTTGATCCTTTTGGTTTGTAAATGCACTGAAATCTTCTCAGGCAATTTGCTGTGTCAGAATGGAGTAAATGTCCTCATTTTGGAGGCCGTCTTTGAAATGTTCAACATCCACTCCGTACTGACACGGGATGATCATCTGAGAAAAATTCATTACTTGATGAAGCTGACTGTAAAACATTCATAGTCAATACTTTTCACAAATCATACATCATGCTTACATGTTTAACATCTCTTAAATACAGTTTTATAAGAAACTCCATGTATTATTGTCTCATTATAGTCACAATTGCCAGGAATGTTTCCTGTCATTCTGTCACACAGAACTTCACTTTGCCTTCGCAACTTTCAGTGATTTCTCTTCCCATCCTCCAAGACACACAGGAACATTTTGGCACAGACAAGATTGAACGAATCTAAAATAAGGAATTATAATCACTGTTATTTTGTACATATTATTTTCTGAATGGGCGAGAAGAGGAATGCATATAGGATATTGGTGGGAAAGCCAGAAGGAAGGAGACCACCAGGAAGATCAAGACGTAGGTGGGCAGACAATATTAAAATGGATCTTAGAGGGATAGGATGGGATGGATTGGATTGATCTGGCTCAGGATAGGGACCAGTGGAGGGCTCTTGTAAACACAGTAATGAACCTTCAGGTTCCATAATATGCCGGGAAGTTCTTGAGTAATTGCACAACTGACGGCTTCTCAAGAAGGGCTCTCAACTCCATGAGAGAGTGATTTCTTTTTTCAAAAAATACAGACATTATAATGGACTAACAGGGGGGACAGGATGGTCATTATCACCGATGTCCACTATAATTGAGTGAAGGGGTATTCACGGAAGTACACCATAGAACACATGGCCAGTACACATAATAAACATAGAAACACATAGTATGAATAAGGCTTTTGTATTGGTTTTTTAATTATATTAAATAGTTTTCTAACTAAGAAACCTTCTTAATGCCTCAATATCTCCGAAATTTCAGTTATATACAGCCAGATTTTGTCCGTTATATCCGAAATGCATTCTATCAGAGTCTTTTATAACAAGAGTTTACTGTACACATGTACACATTTTGAAACCAAAAGGAGAAGAGATATTACTAAAGCAACACAATATCATATCCAAACCAAGTTCATATTTTGGAAGTTAAACATGAATCTTGATTACCTAGGATACTCTTACGGATAATATTAAGTAACGTTATGAAACAAAGGCATGTAAAGCTGACTGCAGGCTGTAAACACAGTCAGTAGCATTAACAGTTATCAGGCAGATTGGAGACAAAACAATTAAAATGTTTCCAGACACATGTTGATATGGAAATTTCTTCTTGTTTGGTATGTGGAACTCATATATCCAAAGTTTGTCTGTTCCTTTCAGTTACATCCTGTATATGTATATTCCCAGAGGAAGTAAAGAGGTATGGGAAGACAAATTTAGTTTCTGAACCTCATATCTGCTCAGTCAGTATAGTGACTAACTATGGGTTGGACAACTGGGGAGTCAGAGTTTGAGTTCTGATAGGGTTAAGAGTTTTCTCTTCTCCATGTCATCAATTCTGGTTCCGGGGTCCACCCAACCTCCTGTCCAATGTGCACTGAGGGCTCATTCCCCGGTGGTACAGCAGCCAGGGGGTGAAGCTGACCACTCACCTCCAGCTAGTGCTGAGGTCAAGAAAATGTGGATCTATACATCCACTTCCCCATACGTCTTCATGGCATAGTGCTTAATTAGTTAAGCGCAGGGACAACTTTAATTTTTTACCTTTACCATATCTGCCCAATAATCAACTTATTGTACTAAATGTGCTGTTATTGTTGTGAACTTACCAGATATCCGGATTAACCACAGAGGCTTGTCTTTCCAGTAGATAAAGATGAGGTACATTGGAATGCCAGATATGATGAGAACCAGTCCAATGCCTACCTCCCAGGGGCTGACATAAAATGGAAGTGTAACCAGGAACAAGCAGATAATAAAGAAGATAATGGGGAATATTATATTTACCTGTATGGAAGAAATTAAACATAACTTTATGGATCATGTTAGATCTGATGCTGCATTGTGTTTTTTAAGTAGCAAAACAAGATATTCTGAGCAGTCAAGAAAGAAACACAGTGGGCCTTCCCTCATCTAATGTTCAATTTTAATGATCCCAAATCAATAATATCAGTGTTAAATTGCCGCTGTTTTTAAGTTTTCCTCAGTTTAGTATTTAAATCCATCAGTCCCCAAGGAAACCTTAAATAGGGGGGTTCACTTTATACCAAAAGAAAATAATTATTGGTTGAAGGCCATTATAACCATCATATTCAATATAAGTTACCAGCTAACTAATTCCACTCCATGCACCTCAATACTGGTCTTGGTTAGTGCCTAAATAAGTGAAAATCTGAGATTCAGTGCTCTGACCAATTATAATTCATAACTGTGGGCCATGTTCCTAACCAGTCATAATTCATAATTATTACATTCTTATAATATAAATTCCCCAGTAATAATTTTCATGACTTTGGCCATGAAGATGCAGCCAGTAAGTCCTTTGAAATGTTGGTAATTTTCACTATTTAATCACAGTGCTATATCCAGAAGGCAAGAAGAAATAACTGAATGACTGACTAAATAAATAACCAACCACAAAAGATTTGAAGATTTTGTGATGGATAATTGCACTTAAATCTTCTTGGATGTGCAGCTACCTCAATGTTGACTCTGTCTTCCTGTCATGTAGTACACTGACAGGAAGAGACATTGCAATGGTGTGCATGTGCTTGTGTGCATGTGTATTGGCAAAGTATTGACATCCACCATATCAACCATGATGATGGAGATGGAATAAATCAATGAAATATTGGTTTTCAACTCAACACTGACATGGCTGATCACCTGAGAATATTTTAGTGAACAAGCCAACCAATTAATTGACCTTTGAAGGTCTGAGTTCTGAATTTAATATGGAAAATACATGCGTGCCATTGAACCCAACCTGTGCCAGTTACTAGCTGATTAAAATGTAATGTATTTCACCACTACCTGAGGATGTTATGGTTTAAGATTACCTGATCCAAATCTAGTCTAGAGATAGAAGTTACCTTGATAGGGCGTTCAGCATCTGGCCTTTTGCACCTGAGCCAGAGCAACCCTGATACTGACAGAGTTGTGAACAAAGCCTCCACAAAGCTGAGATAGTTGATGAGCACATACACATCCTTGATGATCAGCAGTACTAATGTTATGAAACACTGCAATATATTATAACATGATCTACAAACAGCTCCTTTTCAAAACATATCTGATTTTTCACTATAATTAAAATACTGTACACATCTTGTACACACATACACAAAATCCTCATTTTACAAATATTCAGTAAATTAATTTTTGAATGAAGACATATGAAAAATCAGTACCATTATTTTTAAATGCATAATTAATTGAGAACATGTACTCCTAACCTCAACAATTACAGTCATAAACTTCTAGGAGTGAGTGCATCACAACATATCAATGATGATGATCTTTCTTGATTTGTCTTTATATTTTCCCTTTATATTTGTATCTATGATTTTCTAATCAGTACTGTTTATTACAAATTAGTTAGTGTCCCTTGTAATAAATTAAAAGATATGTACTGACATTTATATGTGTACTATATACTAACCTTCCTTTAAAGTTATTCATAAATCTGTTATCTCAGGTCATCATATCTGTAATTGTTACTTTTAAATTAAGGAATTTATTTTCATGTAACATATTTTTATTTACCAAACAACAGTTTCACTTATAAAATGAGGAATTAGTAGAATCACATATTTGTTGAATTGTAATATCTCAGCAAGTTAGGAGTAAAAGAATATTTTCAAATATGATTGTAGAGAGAAGGGCTGTAATGAAAAATGTAGCTGGAAGAAAAAAAAAGAAAAGAAAAAGAGGGGGGTAATGGGGAAAAATTTGCAAAGCATGACATGAACATTCTACAAGTACAGTAATTAAATATATTAAATTTAAATGATGATACTAAAGAATCCAGAAAGAACTGGATACAACATCTATATGTTCTATTCCTAAATAAGCTCCTAAGTATCGTCCTTTTGGGAAAAAATATACTGTAATACTAGAGAAAAAGTGTTCTGTTCAAATACAAATATAGAATGGAGCTGGATTGGACATATAAGATCCAAACCATGGAGTTGATTATGATGATGATATTTCCATGGTAGAGCTACAAAATTGTGATTAATTCACAACCAAAATAATCAAGAGTTGACTTTTCTTTGTCTCAGCATTACACTCTAGTCTCAGAATATTTTCACTGACATTCAAATTATTTGCTTATATAATGTTTATACTTTAAAATGGTTAAAAAAAATTATATCTCACCAGGAAGACTAATGAAGGTACAGGCGTGAACCTATCAATGTTGATGAGTGCAATTGCTTTTGGTAAATGTCCTTGACGAGCTCCAACAAAGAACAGCCGTGATGATGCAAATATGGCTCCATTGAGGGCTCCAAATGTTGAACAAGCAACAAAGAATGGCATAATCCAGGACATTACCCCAAGCAATTTGTCCCCAAATGTCTGAAAGTTTTAATACAGTATTTCAGTAGCATACATGAAACTCAAATTATATATAATTGAGTTTAAACTAATGAGACTAAGAAGTAAAAATGAAATCCACAATTTAATATGTCTACATGCTGATATTATTCCCATCTAGAATAATTGTAATTCTACAGTTCTGTAAAATGAAACCAAATCAAACTTGTGTAGTTAATTTAAAGAAAATATTCACTGAAATGTGGAATTGAACTTATGATAGTTACTATATAGTAAGATATGCAGCTATGCAGTAAGATAGACACATTACTTACAACTGCAACAGCATCTGATGCCAACAGCTCATCCCTTGTAAGCACAACAAAGTATGCAATATTTGTTAGAACATAGATTATTGTTACCAAGGGCATAGAGATCCAAATAGCTCTTGGTAAATTCCTGAAACATTATAGAGTAATATTACTGAACAACTATTTAGTGTAAGTCCTCAGATCTTGAAATTACTGAACAACTGTTCAGTGTGAGTCTTTGAACCTTCAGTTGATCTGGCTCCCTCAAACTATGGGCTTATTAGTTTTTGTCATAATTAAATTAAAATAACTTAAAGAAGTTATTGCAAATAAAACTTGGTTCAGACAAAATTCTGAGATTCATAGTTTCAATACTAGGAATAATTCCAATTTTTTCCAACAAACGACTCATCTAACAATGTTTCATAAAAGTCCTGCTTATGCAGGTGTCAAGATTTATAATCATCTTCCAGATAATATTAAAATATTGGCATGTGACATAAAAAGTTTTTAAGAGAGCATTAAAAATATTTATATGAGCATTCTTTTTATACTGTTGATGAGTTTCTTAAGTATAAAACTAGTTAACCACCTAGACAGCATAAAATCGTTGTTATATTTTATGGCCATTTATTAACTTTTTCTTGTTCTATGACTGTTAATTACAAACTGGTAGTATTTTATGCTCAAGTAGTTTAGTGGTTTCACCCCTATTAATTAGCACACTTTTATAAAATGATTGAACTTTCCATGACTTGAGTGCGGTAATAGATGTGCTAATATGGTATTAAAATTTCATTTCATTTTATATAGTGGATAACTTTTTATGTACAAAGTTAGATAATTTGAATTGTTTTATCTGTTTATTAATTCAAAATATTATCTATATTTATAATTTTTTAAATTGTTGCCTTGTAATATTTATATTTGCTTGTTAATCTTATATTTAATTTTGACAAAATCTTTTTATGACTGCATGTTCTTTGACTTCCTCTATATCCAACGGCTGTACCAGCCTGGATTAACAGAAATGAAATAAATGAATGAATGAATGAATGAGTGGGAAGATTTACATATTATGATCACCAGAACACACTATGCTACAAGAAGCATAATCTCCTGGTAGGTCATCCATGATAGATAGGTCAAAGAGTAGGCACCAAACAAAAAGTAGCACCTGGTTTGCTAGTTGGGTGTTAGGCATGAGTCTAAAAACCACATCTTAGAAAGCAATATATATTAAGCAACCTAAAAATGGATGAAAAATTTAAGGAAATGACAAAGCACAGTGAAAACTGAAAAAATGGAGGCAAAAGGCAAACAACAGAAAAGACTGGACATTTGTTGTAAAGGAAGTCAAAGGTTTTTAGAGGAAAAAAAAAGAGACAAAGAGAAATAAACTGATAACTAACTAAACTAAACTAAGCTAGATAACTAATCAAAGACAAGTTAAGGATTTCTCCTTACAGTTGATAGTTATGCAACATTTGTGAAAGTTCCCTGGTGGTATGGAACCCAGACTTATTACTGTCATAACAAATGTTCTAAAACCCTGCCTTGGCCAGTTTATTTCATCTTCATAATTTATGCAGTATTTATGATATACATATTAATAGCATCGTTCTATTTATTCCTTGGTTCTAAAAACAGAAATTTTGCATTCATATCATATTTCTCCATTCCTGTTACATATAAGACATGTACTGTATTTTCTTACGTCTTTTGTTACAAATAATCTGTTCAATTCAAATGTAATTTGTGACAGTACTTAACAACTTATTTCTTTTCCAGTGAGGGAAAATCATCACATTCAACCAAAGTTCCTGGTTTATGCAAGTCATTATTAACGTTCAATTTGTTATAGACATCTTTACATATATTCTGGATCTCACTTCATGCATTTACAGTCTGAGAATGCAGCATAAAATTGACGGAATAAAGCTTTTGGTTTCGCACAATGCTCATGTCCACTGTTAGCTTCCAAGCACAATCATGTATTAAAAACAACACATTATCATTGTTCTACTGAATGTCTGATTTTGCTTGCCATGTTACATTAACAAAACTGATCAAATTCGTGTTCCAGTTTCTCACAAGATCATGTACTTTACTTCATTATCCATACAGATGTATCTTGTTATATCAACAAAATACTTCGGTATCCTTATGGATGGATCTGTTATTTTTTGCACTTTGCCTACTGATGCTGTCAGTAATTGAGACTGTACTATGCCAAATGAGTAGACAATAGAAAAATTATGAATCGAAAAGGATGTGGTAGGATGCAACCAGGGCCTAATTTAAGGTACTGTTCCATCATCTGCATGGATGAACTGAGGATAACCATGATAAAATGTAGTCACAATGGTCAATGTCCTAGCTGAGATTTGAACTGGACATCTACTGGACACAAATCAGAAGCATTATTGCTCAGTTTCAGTATAGATCATGCTCATTTACAATAGTAATACTTAACCACTAACACCAAAGGATTAAAACAAAATTTAAATAATGTCTGTGAATTATAATATATACCAGCAATTTTGTGTGGTAGTCAGAATGTCAGCAAGTAATACTTTGCTTCAATTCCAGCCTATATTCATACACACACACTCTTCATAATTGAAATCACTTACAAATAAATGGTAATTGCCCCTATGAACTTACTTATATGGTTCCTTTAACTCCTCTGTTACAAAGTTTAAATAGTTCCTGCAAGGCAAGAAATAACTTGATAAGTACAACCAAAATATAAGTACACTGGCTGTTATAAAACTTCAGAATTACTTGGTTTATGGACTCTGTCCATCGTCTGGTATTCTAAAAACAAGAAAACACAACATTTCTGAAATGATCTGTTTCTGTCCTCAGGTGAGGGGAGACACCTGCTCTGTTGTGTCCCTTTAAAAGAGCTCAATCGCTGCAAGTAAAACAAAACAACTAAAAATGATAATGCGCACACACATTCTTGGAACTAGGATAAAAGGGAAAGTAGAAATTTATGCTAAAACCTAGCCAACAGAGTAAGTCCATGAACACCAATGCATAGAATTAAATGGAGAATCTGTGAAAACATATAATGCCTACCACTAGCGGCATCTATGGTGTAAAACCTGAACACTAAAGACTAATACCTTATTAAAACCCATGAAGAATTGTGTTATGTCATGCAAATCTTCTCTGTGAGTTGATAACCTCACTGCTGATAGGAGGATCCAGATTGGAGGAATGTCGAAACTGGGTTGGCTGATCAGATGGGTTAAGCATGCCAGGTTGGCCAATTCCATGTATTTCCTATTCCTGCTGTTACTTTCAATTTCCTAGCTCCATCCCAGCATATCCTATGACCCTCTTCATAGGCAAGTTTGGCTAATTTAATTTTTCTGGAAGACCCTCTTTGAGATTGTGCCTAAGTTCATGGAGCCGCAGGGCTATAGGTCTGCCTGTTTCATCAATGTAGCTTTTGCCACATTCACATGGAATTCTATAGTTCCACTGTGCTATCTATTGCAGATCTCTTTCTGGCCTGGATTTTATGAGTGAACTCCTAAGAGTGTTTAGTTTTGAATATCATCCTTATGTTAAATCAATTCCCTATACCTTTGAACTTCTCTGAAACACCCTTCACATGTGGAATATACACACAGCCCAGAAACTTTTCCTATTTATTCAGATGACTGCTACCCTTTGAATTAATGACTGAGTTAATGTCCCGTGATTGTGGTTAGCTCTTTCTAAGGGACACAAAAGAGGAGGTGCCTCCCCCTTCACCAGAGGATGGAAACAGATCCAGTTTCTAAAACATTGTTTTTTTCTAGTTTCTAGAATACTGGAGGATGGACAAAGTAAAGAAAAACAGTAATTCTGAGTGTTATACATCATCATCAGAACCCTTTACAATCTACTACAAAACTTTTTTAAAAGTACACACACTTAAATATGAAATTATCGCTATCTTTGAGATAGGAAAATTTAAACTCTTCCTGACATGACTTACAAGAAGAAACTTTATCTCCAACGAAGTGCAAAAGCGGTCTTGGAATTTCTACAAACTTTGCCAAAGGTTAACTTTCATCTTTTAATTAAAAAATAACAAACAATTTTAGTATTATATCAGAACTACTGTAGCTTAATAACTCTGAAATACTACCCTTATACAGTGTTGGAGACAACTCATATTGCTCTACAAATCAGTGTTTGGTGTGAGTAAAATTACTGAATGAAACTACTACAAAAGTTTTACATTTTGCCATAGGAAGTAATTAACTTAAATATCCTACTTTCACAATTAGTAATAAGATTCAAGGGGAATTTAATATAATTCACATGACTGTGGATGTCACAGTGAAGGATACCCATGGCAACAATTCTAAAGTTTAAAACAGGATTTGGATTACTTAAAACTCGGTTATTAAAAGGCTGTGCATTTGTGAGACATGAAAGATTCTTGTGTGTTATCTGACATCAGAACTAAAAGTCAGGAACTATTTGGATTAATCTGATGAATCATCAATCATTTGTCATCATGAATCAGTTAACCCTTCACAGTTAGGTTCTTCCCAAATAGTACAATCTGCTATAGAATATAAAACTGATGTTATTTCACTTTAAAAACAACTGAAATGTTTTTTGGCCTTATTAGGAGTAATACTGAATCATAGTTCCAGTTTGTTTTTACATTTAAATCATACCTACCAACCAGAATATGAGAAGAGGCCTGAGTAGAAAGCCAGTGCTATAAAACCTGGCTCAGGGTTGGTGTTACTCATTGGGTTTTTGAAGTTCTCTGTTTTTCCAGAAGCTAGGACCCACATCCCAGCAATGACAATAATAACCAACGCAAGTATCTTGGTTCCTGTAAATATGTCCTGAACACGGGTTGCCCATTTCACATTGTAACAGTTAATAACTGTTAACAGACCTGCAAATATAGGGGAAAACATCAACATAATACTCCAAATTGACACAAAAGAATTAAATTTCACAGTAACAATGAAATAAATTATGCTCTACATGATTACTTGGTAAAATATTATCAGAAGTTTCAAGGAAAACAGTTGAGGTTGGAAGAGGGGGCATTCGTCATAAGAGAATAGAAACTTATGCTACACAGCCTCTTCAACCCACACCACTGGACCAATCCCTCCCACCACTCTCATTATTGACACTGCCTAGAGGGAAGTGAAACCCATTATCCTGTCATGCTAACTTAACTCTCATCACGGCTCCATCACCTTCCTATTCAAATATCAACTGTGAATATAATAGCTACTAGGGACTACTAGGCTACAGAGCACTGGTTGGTGTAGGCCAGCTCCTGGTCATGACACATGAAAAATGATCTCACATTTTAATCCTCAACACCACCATACAATCATAATCATCATCATTATTATCATCTATGCCCATGGATTAGGTCTTTCAACCTGTTCTAAACATTACTCGTATTTCAATCTTTGCCTTGATCTGTCAATATCTCTTCCTCCTCCTGGTCTGCAATTTATTACCTGCTTTGGTAATCCCCTTTGTCCATTTCCATTATATTTAAATGTTGTATCCAGTTCTGTTTGTAGGTAGGTATTTGTTTTATCATGAACTGAGTTTATCTGCAATTCTGGTTTCTTGCTTTGGTTTTCAACCTGTGTTGTGTATCCATTCACTAGCCAAAGAATTTAATTTCTGCTAATTCCATTGTGCTTTAATTTGTCCTCAATATACTACACATTTCTGGGCCACGTAGTAAGGCCAGCATTTCTGCTCTTCTTTTGTTCAATGCAGATTCAAACTTTAATTGATCAAAAATATAAAAAGAAGCATTTATGAAGGGGCTATTCAATTTAACTTAATTTGTTGAATGTTTTTCTTAAGCACATAAGTAAATTTTTACATTCACCTTCTTTAATCCTCTGACAGATATCTTTTAATGACATAGATGGGGGTGTAAATTGCTTCTCAGAATTAGGTAGCCCTTCCAGAATAAAGCGAGTTAGATGCTCAAGATAACTAGAAAAGTCTGAATGAATGACCAACATATATTAAAAGGAAATTATTATAATGTAGGCTTGAGAATATGTTCCTACATGTTATGTTGCTAAGAGCAATAGTTATGATGAATTTAAAGCACTAAAAATAGCTTCCAGAAAAAGAAGTGTTCTGGAACCAAGCAGACAGCTTCTACTCATGTCCATCCTCATTTCCAGCCCTGAATATCAGTCTATAAGAGAGAGAGAACATTCTTGAATAAAAGTTACAGAGATCCATAAGATATGTCATGTGTTCTGGATCAGGATAAACTGAATGAGATTGGAAGAAAATTATCAACATAATAACAGTACTTATTAAGTTTGCTTCATCTAAAGCATTGTCCAACATTCTGCTACCACTCAGCCACCCAGTATGTATCTGCTTGATTTATAACACATTATATATACCTACACAGCTTACAGATGTAATGCACAGACTAAATGCGCCTTCTTTAATGCTACATTTAACCATATTTCTCTTTTAAAATCAAACTCTGAAGGATTATAGCAACAGGCAGCCAAGAAAGTCCTCCATTCACTAGTACTGACAAGTAAGAATACCATTTAAGTTAATAAGCACATAAAATACACAATGACTTATTTAACCTTGAAGCAGCTGTCCAACTGTATAAGAGTCACTTACGCCTCGCTACCATGATGACAAAATTACAAGTTGATACAAGTATACAGAATGGCAATGTCTTATGACACAAACACTCTCTTGGTGGGCTAAATGATGACAGGAAATGTAGACATCAGGCTAAAGCTTTATCACTTTGGACATTTCTTCACATTTTCAACAAGAACTCCTAGGAGAATTAATGTCACCTACTTATCTTAAAATGTTATAATATACATCCTTTGCCATGAATAATTTCTATTAATTTTTAAACAGATAACGTTTGAATTCAATACTAACTCTTTCTTGAGAAGCTAACAGTTGTGCAGCTAGGCAAAGAATTGCCCACATTTTACAGAATCTGAAGATTCACAGAAGTGGTCAAAGCAGCCCAGCACTGAAGCCTGCTTGATTCAAAAGAATCCAGTCCACACCCTTTAATCCTATTTTTAAGATTTATTTTAATATTATTCTTCCATCAATGCCTAGGCCTTAAAAATGGTTCTCTTTCCCTCAGATTCTCTTGGGAATACTGTGTATGCATCTCTCTTTCCTCCCATTGGCTTTCTCTAATTTTGTGGGGTGGAGTGAGAATGAGTCCACTTGGTACGTCAGTCACTAACTGGCCTACTGTTCCAGCCCTGGATGATAGATGGGTATGGAGTATTTGGTGGAATGATAATTGGTAGGGGAAACAGAAGTACTTGGAGAAAACCTACCCCAATGCCACTTCGTCTACCACAAATTCCACCTGGGAACGAATCCAGGCCGACACAGTGGGAAATCGGTGACTAACCGTCTTAGCTATGACATGGCTGTCTCTCTCATGATACAGCGTCATTAAACAGTGTACAAACAAACGTGCAATGGTACTTACAGATGATGACGGCTGCCAGAAGGCGTACAGCTTCATAGGGAGGCTCGCACGTGGGCCATGCGGGCTGCAGAATGTACTGGGCGAACGTAAGGGCAGTAATGGCGTTGCCCGTGGGAACAAGAACCAACAGCGCCACCCAAAGATACAAGAAGGCTGGCAGCGGTCCGAACGCCTCGTTAATGTACGCGTAATCACCGCCCGATTTCGGTATCATAGTCCCTGAAAACAAGATGACACCAAATACTTATTTTAGCTTTTAACGGATGTGGGGATGTGGGTGATGTTGACGACGTTTCCGAGGTACTAACCCAATTTACATACTTCGGCCCTGAAAATGGAGGCAGTACGTATCTCCGAAACGCCAGTAACAGCGCCCACATAAGCACGGTGTAACAACCCAAGAAAGGAATTAACATCAATGTTAAAGTAAGTTATTTCAATATATCAGAATTGACAGAGATCCTTAAGAAGGGTACTTTTCTACTTTCATACACACTGAAATATTTATTGTATGCACAAAGCATTCAGACGCTTCTCTTTTCCAGATAGCTCAGTCGGTATAGCGAAGGACTACGGGCTGGACGGCCAAGGTTCGATTCCGGCAAGGGCAAGAAATTCTTATTACCACAGCGTACAGATCGACTCTGGAGCCCACAAACTCATACAACTGAGTGCAGAGGATTGTTTCCCCGGAGGTAAAGCGGCCGGGCCGTGAAGCCGACCACTAACCTCAATCTAATGCCAAGTTCAAGAATGCTGGAGCTATTCTTGCACTCCTCCATACGTCTTCATAGCGTGGTGCTTAATTAAGCACAAGGACAACCTCATCTTTTGTTATTACCCGATACTTCACATACCAATTTACTAATGCGCATGCACGCAATTCTGGGATAGCGCAGTCGGTATAGTGACTGGCTACGGGCTGGACGACCGATGGTTCTCAGTTCGAGTCCCGGTTAAGAATTTTCTCTTCTCCACGTCGTCCAGACCGGCTCTGGGGCTCACCCGAGGCTGGGTGGATACCGGGGGCTCTCTCCATGAGGGGTAAAGCGACCGGAGCGTGAAGCTGACCCCCCTTCACCTCCAACTAGCGCCGAGGTCAAGAAAACGTGGATTTATACATCCACTCTCCCATACGAGGAACCAGGATAGCGTAGTCTCTATAGCGACTGGCTATGGGCTGGACGACCGAGGGGTCGGAGTTCGAGTCCCGTTGGGAATTTTCACTTCTTCAATTGTCCGGACCGGCTCTGGGGTCTATCCAACCTCCTATAGAATGGGTACCAGGGGCTCTTTCCTCGGGGGTTAAACGGCCGGGGTGTGAAGCTGACCGTGCACCTCCAACTAGCGCCGAGGTGAAAAAATGTGGATCTATACATCCACTCCCCTATACGTCTTCATGGAGTAGTGCTTAATTAGTTAAGTACAGGGGATACCGGGGGCTCTTTACATGAGGGGTAAAGCGATCGGAGCGTGAAGCTGACCCCCCTTCACCTCCAACTACCGCCGAGGTGAAAAAATGTGGATCTATATATCCACTCCCCTATACGTCTTCATGGAGTAGTGCTTAATTAGTTAAGTACAGGGGCAGCTTTACCTTTTACCTTTTGCTTACACGTAATTTTTATCATTGGGGTTCTGTATCTCAGCATCCCGTTGCAACCGCTCAACTTAACGTCCATTACTTATCGTCCGTCATATTGCAACACTCTTCCATTCACTACTTAATTTTAATTTTAATTTAACATTATGCACTTTGACACTAATGTTTCGGCCCAAAACGGCCATCTTCAGGTGTCCTGATATGTTACAAATATTTTATTAAATTATGCTGGGGATTACTACTCGTATGCTATATATGAATAAGGAACACTTGTTGACAGGTGTTTTATAGGTAATAAACATTTATATATCTGTAAGACAGGGTATTTGAGCCTGAAGCTGCGTCAGCGACAGGAGGCTGGCGAACATTATGTTTAATAAATGGTTTTCTGTTCATTCTGAAAACAGAATGACACTGGGTGCAACATGCAGTATTACCGGAAGCTAACAGGGTATACAGAATTACCATGCAGTTACTACAATTAGTGTGGATTATTTGGTATTGTCTCAGACCGACCTTGAATACAATCAAACTGAGTATAAGTATTCTCAAAATTCGATTCTGAATACCTTACTGGTCTTGCGAATTTAATAACACTGTCCTAACATTATGTAACATGACAAGCTTCATATTACTAAAATTATTTAATTAAAATAAGACAAGAAGGGCATGCATCACTTATGAAAAGAAGTATACAAAAATTCTGCCAGATAATCTGGAAGGAAGAGATAATTTGGCAGACTTAGACGTATATTGGAAAAACAAAACAAACTCCGTGGCCTGTTGTCCTCAAGCGAACTATACCGACAGAGCGACCGCCGCTTGTCAGCGAAGTTAGTACCAACTTTTGCGGATAGAGGATGTCGCGAGGTCAGCGCGATGGATCCCCACGGCCGTTAATCTCGGTTTTCTAGATCGGAGATGGGAAAACAATATTAAAATATATCCTAAAGAAATAGCACATTAGGTTATGGACTGGATTTACCTGGCTCAAGATATGTTCCACTTGCGAGATCTAATGAACATAGTAATATTCTACGATTTTAGTAAAGGACAGAGAATTGCTTCAATGTATACGTACATGCCAATTCCCATTGGGTCACCTCTCCTGTTTTACTACTATTACTGCTATCTGACCTGGCTTTGAGCTGACCACTCCCCTCCATCTAGTGCCGAGGTCAAGAATGTTGTTAGTTATACCTCAACTCCCACGTATGTATTCAGGGCTTAGTGCTTAATTGCTTAATTAATTAAGCACAGGGACATCTTTGTCTTTTATTACTGATACCTTTGCTCTGGTTCGCTTTTATAATGAAATCTACATGTAGATGACAAGATCTTAAGGTCATGAGATGTGAGATCGTGGAGTGAATTAGTCTGGATCAGAGTAAAGGTCATTGGCAGGCTTTTGTGAACACGGCAATGAACCTTCCTGTTTCTTAAAATGAGGGTCACGTTTTTGAGTAGATCAGAGATTATTAGCGTCTCGGGAGAGGGAATGTGCTCCTTGGTATTTCCTAGTTATTCCCTTGCCGAACTAATGGAAGTACGTATGAAGGGCAGCTGCTAATTCAGCTTTACAGGATGCTGCTTCTTAGTATCTTCCGATGAGAAGAAAGAAAATCCGAAGGTCAGAGTGAAGCTAAACGTACATCTGTCAGTCATAAGTCTCACATAACCGTGAGATAAGAGTGCACGATAACCCATCGACGACCTAGCCAGAGTCTGAAGGCTCCCAGAACCGTCAGACAACAGGGTACCAAGAATCAATGTGCTGGCGAGGACCATCAGTAATTTAGCTGTCAGCCACTAACGACCATTGTGTTGTGACTTACTTTTAGGTTAAATTATACGTTCTGGAATGTAATACAATGTCAAGGATGCAAGAACTTGTTACTTTTTATCTATTTATAAAGCATTAGCTGTTATATAATTATTGGATTGATGATGGTAAGATTAAGTTGTCCCTGTGCTTAAATAAGTAAGCACTACACCGTGAAGGCGTATGGGGAAGTGATGTATAGATCTATATTTCTTGACCTCGGCACTAGTTGGAAGTGAGTGATTTTCTTCACTCCCCAGAGGTTTTAACCCCGGGGAAAAAGCCCCTGGTAGCCATTGGATATGAGGTTAGGTGAGCCTCAGAGCCGGTCTGGACGACGTGGAAAAGAGAAAATTCTTGACCCTACCGGGACTCGAACTCTGACCCCTTGGTCGGCTAGCCCGTAGTCAGTCGCTATGCCGAGTATACACCGACTTCCCAATGGATTAATTATGAGAGTCCCAATACATAATTAAGAGTAATTTCAAATTATAAACGGCATTTTAATATAAGAAGTTTTATTATGCTTCAAGACTGCATAACTTGTGTCATAGGATTACGCAACACTGCGATAAAAAATAAAAATAATTCTTAGAATTAAAGAGTAACAAACTTGATTCTCAAGTGCAGATATCTGTAATAGATTCATTATGTCTGAAATTAAACATTTTACTTTATCGAGATTAGAGATCCGCAACCGTAGGTCATCAATTAAAAGAAAGATCCCAAAATGGATGACTGGTCGGCTCCCGTCCATATATTTAGCTGATATGACGTTAACAAGAAGGTAGCAATTAATGTTGAATGACAATATGTAAGAGACAGAGCCCCCAAAGGTGTTTCCGCCTTGTCGTGGTGGTGGGACTTGCGTGACTCTGTAACCTGGAGAGCTATCCTATGCTGGCGGTAGTTTAACTACCGGTAGAGTCACCTATGCCGGAAAGTTCAAAGGGTAGAGTCCAGACTAAGAGGGATACCCTGGTCCTCCAGGTTTGGGATTGGGCATGAGACTAACAACCTCATTCTGTAGAAAGAATTTTGTTCAGAAACCTAACAACCAGCCTCGGGGCATCATGCGTTGGTTCATTCCTATGGCAGCACGCACTGGTTGTGGAGACTGGTTGTAGAGGAGGCCAGGCCTCACCCAGGGCTGTAGAGCCGATTGGTAGTTAGGTAGGAAGGTAGGTAGGTATAAGAGACAGAGCTATAGACTTCGGGAACTATAGAGTTTCAGTGAAGAATCAAAACCGAATTTTGACTTGATCAAGTTCCAAACTATTTACCTATTTACACTTCATTTGACAATACTGTCAGTAACTCACGTTGCATGGTATCGAATTGTGAGATCGGTCAACGAATTGGAAAATACGCGGGAAAAGTTCTCTTCAATTGTACTTCAAAACATCCATGAAATTAAATTTTATAAAAGCTAGTCTAGACAGTAGTGACAGGAGGTTGGAGAAAACTACATAATAGGAGCTTAATATCTTATACTCTTCGCCAAGTATAATTAGAACGATCAAGTCAAGGGGATGAGTTAGATAGGGCATGTAGCACGCATGGGGAGAAGAAGAATACATACAGAATGTTGCGGGAAAATCCAGAAGAATGACACCAATAGGAAGACCAAGACATAGGTAGGTGGATAATATTAAAATGAATCTTAGACACATAGTAAGATATGGACTGTGGCCGCGCCATAGCCCAAGCGGTTAGTCGCTGGCTTTCCACCTCGGCGGCACGGATTCGAATCGGGGTCTGGTCAAGTGGGATTTGTGGTGGACAAAGTGGCGCTGGGGCGGGTTTTCTCCGAGTACTTCGGCTTTTCATTCCACAAATTGCTCCACAATCTGCCTCATCTATCATCTGGGGCTGGTACAATAGGCCAGAAGTGGCCGCAGTACAAGGGACTTAGTCCCACCCCACTGGCAATAAAAAAAAGTATTGACTGGATTTATTTGGCTCAGGATAGGGACCAGTGGAAGGCCCTCGTAATGAATCTTTGGGTTCAATAAAATTTTGGAAAATTCTTGAGTAGCTGAGAGACTGGCGGCTTCTCAAGAAGGGCTCAGCTCCATGGAGTTAGTCAGCCTAAACAACAGGCTACATCAAGGTAAAGCTATCCCTGTAACTGATCGTGGAGACCCATAGGGTTGTGAGACGTCGAGGTTCCCACATTTTCTAGACAATCGGATCACAGATGACGGTGAAGTTGTCAGTCTCACGCGCCGACCGGCCTCCCTTTACCCCCAGGAAGATTCCTGTTACGCATTTTTGTTAGAGGCTGAGTCGACCCCAGGATCATAGCATGGCTGGAAGGATTAGGTCAACTGAAAATTTCAATGGCCTCATCGGGAATCGAATCCGCGACCTTCCGGCTTGTAGGGTAGTACCTCAATCAACTACGCTACTGCGTACCCCCAACAGTACACCCCAAACAGACACATTACTTGGAACAGTAGTTTTGTGCCTTTCCAAAATGTTCGGTATCTAAGATTTGAGGCTTTCACGGCGGTGACTGTGAAGAAAGCAGTCTTCTGGGATTTGGCACCGTGTATATGTGGTGTTAACCGACGTTTCGGAGGAACGTATCGCCTCCATCTTCAGGGTAGAAGAAAAAATATAAGAAATCTGCAAGCGAAGAGGCCGTGAGAACCGGTAAAAGCAGAATGTGTTGGAAATATACACAGCTATGTGTGTGTCAAATCCCAGAATACTGCTTTCTTCATGTTCGGTATCGTTTATCTTCCTCTTCCCCTCCATAATTCCTGAATCTACTCCACCCGAACCCACAAAGATTCATTCTTAACGACAACCCCACCTTAACAGTCGGCATTATAAACGAGGGTTTTGAACCGAGTCATGCAGGTGTAACCATTATATCTTTGTGGGTTGCTTTAGACGCTTTCAGTACCAAGTCTATATAGCTTCAAATGATTATATGATCGGTAGATTGGTAAGAATTTGGAAGGAAGCGGTCCCTTTCTATTCAAGATACTATTTAGGCATTCGTCTGGAGAGACAGAGGAATACCACGCAAAAAATCAGTCGGGATAATAGGTGCCGCCGCTGAGATTCGAACCAATCACATCTGGAGTACAAGTCTAGAGTTACCTCTATGATTTGTACCTGAAACTTTTTGCTTATCTCTTAAACCTTCCTCCAAACCGACGGTACGTAATTTAGGAAGTCACGCCAAATTAGGTGGGTCCTGTCACCACGGCATGGCGCGTCCTCAGGTTGCGGATGTTAAGTGGGTCCCTTGTCACCACGGCATGGCGCGTCCTCAGGTTGCGGGTGGAGGAGACGCCCTCCAGTTTTGGAGGGAAGCTGTGAATATACTGAATAAGCAGTCACGGACAACCGACAAGGGGTGGCCCTCCAGCTGGAGGGTTGGGCGTGGAGCTAACAACTCCTCACCGTAGAAAATTATTATGTTACGAAAATGAACACAAAACCTCGAATCTGCACTGATTTCTTGAATAAACGACATAAGCTAATGAAAATGGATATGAGATTTGGCACTTGGAATGTACGAAGTTTGTATAGGGCAGGTTCGCTCAGGGCAGTGGCAGAAGAAATCTTAAAATATAAGTTAGATTTAGTGGGATTACAGGAGGTCAGATGGGATGGAGGTGGCATCGCACCAGCAGGAGACTATACATTTTTCTACGGAAAGGGGAATGAAAATCATGAATTAGGTACAGGTTTTTTTGTACATAAGAGAATCATATCAGCAGTTAAGAGGGTAGAATTCGTTAGTGATAGGATATCACATATAATAGTAAAAGGTCGCTGGTGTGATATCATTGTTATGAATGTTCACGCCCCAATAGACGATAAAATTGGTGACATAAAGGATAGATACTAGGAAGAACTAGAACATGTATTTGATAAATTCCCGAAGTACCCTATGAAAATACTGTTAGGAGATTTCAATGCCAAAGTAGGGAGGGAAGACATTTTCAAACCAACGATTGGGAATGAGAGTTTGCATGAAATTAGTAATGA
>NW_019731232.1:108761-129329 GCF_002891405.2 Cryptotermes secundus | reverse complement strand
AAATCTCAAACAGGTTCGCAGCTTTGGAAAACTGAGGTGGTTGTTAATAAAGCTTGGGAGATTATTAGAGAGAATATAAAAATTTCTGCCAAAGAGAGTCTAGGTTATTATGAACCGAAGAAGCATAAGCCATGGTTAGATGAAGGATGCTCAGAATTATTAGATCAAAAAAAGCAGGCCAAATTTCAATGGTTACAGGATCCAAGCGAGTGAAATGGGGGTAATCTGAACACTATAAGACATGAAAACAGCAGGCATTTCAAGAACAAAAAGAGGGAATATCTTAAAGAAAAAATTTATGAGCTTGCAATGAACAGTGAGAACAAGAACATTAGAGACCTTTATAGAGGAATAAATGACTTTAAGAGGGGTTACCAGCCTAGAAGTAACTTAGAGAAGGATGAGAATGGTGATCTGCTTGCAGATTCACACAACATTTTGAATAGGTGGAGGAACTACTTCTCTCAGTTATTGAATGTACATAGGGTCAGTGATGTTAGGCAGACAGAAATCGATACAGCTGAACCGTTAATACCTGATCCTAGCCCTTGCGAGGTTGAAAATGCTATTGCAAAATTGAAACGGTATAAATCGGCAGGTAGTGATCAAATTCCGGCAGAACTTTTTCAAGCAGGAGGCGAAATATTACGTTCTAAGATCCACAATCTAATTACTTCTATTTGGCATAAGGAAAAATTGCCTGATCAGTGGAAGGAGTCTATTATTGTACCAGTTCACAAGAAGGGTGATAAAACTGGCTGTAGTAATTATCGGGGGATATCACTGTTATCAACTTCATACAAAGTTTATCCAATATTCTTCTTTCAAGGTTAAGTCCATTTATAGATGAAATTATTGGGGTTCATCAGTGTGGGTTTCGACGTAAGAGATCAACTACAGATCAGGTCGTCAGATATTGGAGAGAAAATGGGAGTACGACGAGACAGTACATCAGCTATTTGGAGAC
The DNA here is from genome assembly GCF_002891405.2 of Cryptotermes secundus. Classification (NCBI taxonomy): domain Eukaryota; kingdom Metazoa; phylum Arthropoda; class Insecta; order Blattodea; family Kalotermitidae; genus Cryptotermes; species Cryptotermes secundus. The sequence continues at coordinate 128,362 of NW_019731232.1, read as the reverse complement.
TTCAAGGAAGCCTACGTTTCAGTTAGGAGGGAAGTACTGTACATTATTCTAATAGAGTTTGGGATACCCATGAAACTAGTTAGGTTGATTAAAATGTGTTTAAACGAAACGTATAGTAAAGTCCGTGTAGGTAAACATTTGTCTGATAAATTTCCTATCCAGAATGGTCTAAAACAAGGAGATGCTTTATCGCCACTCCTTTTCAACTTTGCCTTAGAATATGCAATTAGGAAGGTCCAGGGAAACCAGGTGGGACTGAAATTAAACGGGACACATCAGCTGTTGGCCTATGCTGATGATGTGAATCTACTGGGTGATAATGTAGATACCATAAAGAAAAACACACAAACTTTAATTGACGCAAGTAAAGAGGTTGGTCTAGAAGTAAACACAGAGAAAACTAAGTATATGTTACTGTCTCGTCACCAAAATGCAGGGCAAAATCATGACATAAAGATAGGAAACAGATGTTTTGAAAATGTGGCACAGTTCAGATATTTGGGAACAACGATAACAGATCGAAACCTGATTCAGGAGGAAATTAAGAGGCGATTGAACTCGGGTAATGCTTGCTACCATTCAGTCCAGAACCTTTTGTCTTCTCGTCTGTTGTCCAAAAACATAAAAATTAGAATATACAAAACTATAATTTTGCCTGTGGTTCTGTATGGGTGTGAAACTTGGTCTCTGACATTAAGGGAGGAACATAGACTGAGGGTGTTTGAGAACAGGGTGTTGAGGAGAATATTTGGACCGAAGAGGGATGAAGTGACAGGAGGTTGGAGAAAACTGCATAATGAGGAGCTTCATAACTTGTACTCTTCTCCAAGTATAATTAGAATGATCAAGTCAAGGAGGATGAGGTGGGCAGGTCATGTAGGGGGGAGACGAGGAATACGTATAGGAAATTGGTGGGAAAGGCAGAAGGAAAGAGACCACAGGGAAGACTAAGGTGTAGGTGGGTGGACAATATTAGAACGGATCTTAGAGAGATAGAATGGGATGGTATGGATTGGATAGATCTGGCTCAGGATAGGGACCAGTGGAGGGCTCTTGTGAACACGGTGATGAACCTTCGGGTTCCATAAAATGCTGGGAAATTCTTGAGTAGCTGCAGAATTGGCGGCTTCTCCAGAAGGGCTCAGCTCCATGAGTAAGTAAGACATCGTCACTAAATAAACAAACCAACGTCCTCGGTTTCTGGTTGTAAAAATGTCACTTGCATTTCAATGGATTTTCTATACTCTTGACAGGCGAGACGTAATATAAGTGTGTACCGTGCAATATTATCGTGTTTTATCCACCTTTCCAGTACTTTATCTTATCACGTCCTTCCTATGAGAGTCGTACTCTACAAATACATACGCTACTGTGCACTGGGGTGTTGAGGTTGTACTTGGCCACTGCAATAGCAGACTTGACACGTCAACGCCACAATTTCAATATGATCTGAAGGAGAATCGACACATAGTGACTGAGCTATTCGTCTGTATCTTCGGAACAAAAGATTAATTCCATAGTACTTACAGGTAATTTCAGAATTAGAATATATGATATTTATCTTGAGATACGATGGGAAGATATGGATTGAATTGATCTGGCTCAGGATAAGGGCCAATGGAAGGCTCTTGTGTACAAGGTAATAAGCCTTTGGGTTCAATAAAATTATAGGAAATTCTTGAGTAGCTACACAACTGGCAGCTTCTCAAGAAGGGCTCAGCTCCATGAGTGAGTGGCATTTATCTTACGGCTTTCTTCTACTGCAACGCAAGCCACGGGCTATGGACTGGATGGCTGGGGGAAGGATTAGAGGGATACTCCTTGCCCCTACCGGGAATCTAACCCTGACACTCCAGCCCGTCTCTATACCGACTGAGCTATCAATGAGTTTTATCTTCATTTTGAAGCACACTCACATTTCAGTCACGCTGTATGTAAAATCGACGAATGTTCAGTTTCCGAATAAATGGATGGGTAGGGAAATGCCAATTTCTTAGCCTTCCCGTTCACCTGACCTCGTGGCTCGACATCTGCGGCGGAGGAAATGTCGCTACCAAAGTTTGAATTACATCTCATAAGCACCTCTCAAGATCCTGATGTATTGAGGCCGCTCCATAGCTCAAGCGGTTAGTCGCTGGCTTCCCACCGCGTCGGCCCGGGTTCGATCCCGGGTCTGGTCAAGTGGGATTTGTGGTGAACAAAGTGGCGCTGGGGCAGGTTTTCTCCGAGTATTCCGGTTTCCCTAGCCAATCTTTATTCCACCAAATTCTCCATCATCATAATTACCCGGGGCAGGGGTTACGATAGGAAAATCAGTGGCCGCCGTGCCGAGTGGACCCAGTTGGACTCCACCCCCCCCCAATAAGAGAAGATTCTGATCTTGTTTGATGTTTTTTTGAGTTCGTTCGCAATCGAGTAGAATATTACGGTGACGCCTTCCTTAAGCCCATTAACCCACTAAGTTTATGATACATTTATGAGAGCTGCAGGGTAAATCCCTTATGAGGTCCAACATTATTTACAGCTCCGCCATTACATGCTGTGCAATGTCCTATTTTCTGTTTGGATACTTATTTACGTAAAAGAGAATCTATATTTGAAATTCAAACATTTATTTAATGCGATAAGACAGAACAACAACAAGGATTACTACTTAGAACAAGTCTGTGTGTTCGCGGGCGCGCGCTTTCCTTCCACATGCCATTACAACAAAGTTTCAGGGGTCCATATTTGAAAACAACAGCGCTGTTCCCACCTATTCTACTGCACGGCCATTGTGACGTCATTATTTTTGGAAAGAAATTAAAATTAAAAGAATCGGAGTTGTCTCAGATGTAAAGTTCTTTGTTTCTACCGATTAAGACCCGTGGCCTGTTCAAATTAGGAACTTCTAGCAGTATGAATGCATTTGGCATACGGTGAACTCCTTGGGTGGGGTACCGGCCCAAAATGATGTCACCCTTAAAAATGTTTTAGACAAAGCTTACATTCTATCAGTTATAAGTAAGTAAATGTATCCCTGTAACAGGCCGTGGAGGCCCATAGGTTTCTGATATGTTGAGGTTCCCACATTTTCTAAACAGTCGGCTCATAGATGGCGGCAAGATTTTCAGCCTTACGCGCCAGCTGCCCTTTACCCCAAAGAATATTACAAGAATGCTCCTGGTACACATTTCTCTTAGAGGCTGAGTCGACCCCAGAGCCATGGTGCGACTGGAAGGATTAGATCAATTGAAAAAAAATCCAATGACCTCATCGGGACTTGAACCCGCGACCTTCCGGCTTGTAGCATAGTATCTCAACCAACTACGCTACCACGTATAATCACATTAAAAGTTTTTCATCGGTCTTCATGTTGCTGTCTTCCAACTCCTTAAATACGACCTTAATAAAAACAGTATACGGTTAAGTTCTCCCCGTGTTTAATTGCGTAAGCAGCACGCCATGAACGCATACGGGGGAAGCAGATGTACACCTTCACAATTCTTGATCTCGGTACCAGATAGAGGTTAGTAGTAAGCTTCACGTCCCAGTCGCCTTACCCCCAGGGAAAGAACCCCCGATGCCCATCGGCGGGAGGCTGGGTGGGCTCCAGGGCCGGTCTGGACGACGTGGAGAAAAGAACCAACATAATCAGCAAGACATAACAATATCTCTTTATATTCTATTTCCCCCATAATTATCTTATGGCCGATCCTAGTGACAAGAACTCTGTTCGCCCGCTCAAATACTGGGATCATGGGTTCGAATCTCACTCGAGGTATGGATGTCTGTGTGCGTTTATTCTGTGTTTGTGCTCTCCTGTTTGTAGATAGTGCCCTTACGACGGGCTGATACCCCGTCCAAGGAGTCCTACCGACTGTATTGGATTAAGAAACTGAAAAAAAGGCCAAGGCCTAACAAAGGGCTGTAGAGCCATAGAGATATAATTATCTTATGTCTGACTGGCCCCTGTTTCAGATACGGAAACAAGATGGAATGAAAGTCACATGTCAATTAATGTGCCAGAAATACTGACCCACGTTTTTCTTTAGATTAAAGTATTTGTGTGGCAACCGGCCACACAAATACAAAACCTGCTCGGCCCTTGTGTTGCACTGTGTCATGGCGGCGGCGCGAGCTCTCGCAAGGGGAGGCATCAGCAGCGAAACATGATTGGCGCTGACTGGTTTAGCTGTCATCGCTAACTGACCAGGAAGTTGTTATGACCCAATTTCAAGGCAGGTCTAGTACCCCAGTATTCACCCAGAAACACTGGGTAAAACCACGAAAAATATTAGTCGGGATGCAAACCAAACGCGCTACTGGTTCTTCTAATCTTACGTCAGTTACCAACGACGCACCTCATTCTGGACAATACCAGGACTGAAATTTGAAAGTGGCCACGGTCAAATGAGGTTCATTTAATATTCATTTTATTTCGTAATTTATAAATAATATTGTCACGTGTATGAGTGACTATAGACGGGGTTTGGATTGGTAACTGGATTTACTGAAGTCTTACAGAAAGTAACTACAAGTAACTACAGCGCTATCGCTAATTCACACGCTCAGTTCACTACATCATCATCATCATCATCATCATCATCATCATCATCAGTAATCTGTCAGACGACAGGTCCACAGTCTCTTCCAAAACAATTCCTCCACTTAATGCGATCTAGAGCTTTCTCCTTGAAATGATAGTATCCTCTTCTGTCCCCAAGGTCATCCAGCATCTTCTTACGTCTTCTTCCTCGTCTTCTGGTCACTTCTATCCACCCCTCTATCTTTCCTTCAATAACTTCTTTTAGAAGGCAGTTTCTGCGTAAAACCATGACCAATCCAATTAGCCTTCCGTTTTCTTATTTCGTGTAGGATATTCCTCTGCTCACTGACTCTAATTAACACTTCTTCATTTCTCACATAATTGGTCCAACTGATCTTCTCCATCCTTCTCCAACACCACATTTCGAAACTTTCCAGATGTTTCTGATCTACTGCCCTAAGTGTCCATGTTTCAGCCCCATACAGAGCTATGCTCCAAATGTAGCATTTCACTAGTTTCTTCCTCAAATTTAAGTCCAATTTGCTGGTAAAAAGATTCTTCTTCTTGCTAAATGCAGCTTTTGCCATAGCAATCCTGGATTTAATTTCACTAGTACACCTTCCATTAACTGTTAACAAGCTACTATTTAAAACATTTCACATTCTCCAGTTGTTTTTGGTCTTTCTTTATTGTGACTGGGGGTGGTTGTCTCGAAAGTTTCATTACTTTTGTTTTATCCACATTCATTTCCATGCCATAGCACCTTCCAATTTCAATTAGTCTATCAATCATGCCCTGTAGCACAGTTTCTTCCTTAGCCATTAACACAAGGTCATCTGCATATTTCACAGTTTGCAGCTCACTACAGCACGCACTAAATCTCCTCAGTCTGCTGTGTCTTCACCGGGCGTTGTCTGGCAACGGCTTCAGACGCCATATATGCCTCAGCTTCTGTGTTCAAGTTCAAAACTATAGATTTGTCCTGCTTGTAACACCTCGGCACGGCCCGCATAGAAAACACCGTTTCCAGCAATTCTATTGTCGCGTCACGCAGCTGTCACATGGACCGCGTTGAGAACACCACTTCCCAGTTAGTCCATTGCTGCGTGTTAGGAATCTGTTGCTTAGTAGCGGGCGTTGTTTACAGTCATTACTTAGCAAAGGGCCTACATGCTATAACAGTATTTACTTTTTATCATTCCCATGTTCACTTGAGAATTTCGTAACCTGTACCCTTCGCCAAATAAAACAGAATGATCAAGTCAAGAAGGACGAGATGGGCTAGCCATTTTGCACGCATGGGGGAGAACAGGTATGCATATAGGTTTTCGGTGGGAAAATTAGAAGGAAAAACAGCACTAGGAAGACCTAGAGGTAGGTGGGAGGATAATATTAAGATGTAAAAGTAAATCTGTCCCTGTGCTTAACGAATTAAGCACTGCGCCATGAAGGCATATTGGGGAGTGAGTGTATAGATCCACATTTTCTTGACGTCGGCACTAGTTGGAGGTGAGGGGTCAGCTTCACGCCCCGGCCACTTTACCCCCGGGGAAAGGGATCCCGGTACCCTTCGGATAGGAGGCTGGGTGAACCCCAGAGCCGATCTGGATAACGCGGAAGAGAGAAAATTCTTTACTCTACCAGGACTCGAATTCCGACCCCTCAGTCATCCAGCCCGTAGTAGCAAGTCGTTATCCCGACTGCACTGTCCCGATCTTGGAGATGGGATGGTATGGACCGAATTGATCTAGCTCAGGATAGGGACTAGTGGAGGGCTCTTGTGAACACGGTAATGAACCTTCGAGTTCTATGAAATATTTGGAACCTTATGTTTAATTTATCATACGTTTCCGTTGACCTTTGTTTCATTCGGGGCACGAGGTAGCGTAGTTGGTTGAGGCATTACACTACAAGGAGGCAGGTCGCGGGTTGGTATCCCGATGAGGTCAATGGATTTTTCAATTGACTTAATCCTTCCAGCCGCACTATGGCCCTGGGGTCAACTCAGCCTCTAATAGAAATGAGTACCAGGAATTTTCCTGGGGTGTTAAGGGCGGTCGGCGTGTAAAGCTGACAACCTTACGGCCATATGTGAGCCAATTGTCCAAAGAAAATGTGGGAGTCTCGACTTCTCGCAACCCTATGGGCTTCCACGGCCTATTACAAGGAGAGCATTTTGTTTCATTCACAATAATATCCTGTCTGGCGATTAGCCCTCCGTGTTACTGATCACTTTTAACTTTCCCATTGCATTTAGCTGCCACAAGAGCTTAAGGGCTTATGCAGGGTACTGTACGTCATGCACACCCCCTCTGGCAAAAATTAGTTACACACTCTTTAATTTTATGAACAGTGAGCGTGTTTCCCTTGAATCATCATTAATTAATCTAATTTCATGCTAAATAATTTCTACAATTGGTATATCGCGTTTAAATTATTTTAACGGTAACCTGCTACTGCCGTCGGATTTCAGCACACGACCTGAGAAATTCCAGCACTTGCTAGTATATATTGCTCCTGACAATGATGGATGTTTTCTGCGTTGTTGGGTGCAACTGCGCATGTCAGACCCTCGTGCAGACCTTGGTCACACAAAAACATATTTATACTACTTACACTTCCCTTTGTTTGGTTCGGCGGTTACAAAACTTATTTCTAAGGGAAACAAAATCTTGAGGGAGCCAGGACAGCTCAGTGACTAAGCTACGGACAGGACTGAGGAACTGGTGTTAGATCTCAGGTAAGGGAAAGTGGCTTTTCTTTTTTACACAGCCAAGCCAACCTCCTATACAATGAGTACAGGGGGTCGTACCCCATGGTAAAGTGATCATTCACCTTCATCTAGTGCCGAGATAAGGAATGTATGGAGCTTGACTCCTACTCCTCCATACGGCCTAATGACGTGGTATTTATAGGAACATCTTGACAGTTTCGTGATAAAGTTAAGTATATAATTTTTCATACTATGTTAAGTTTTGTCAGATATGGTCCTAACCTTAAATTTTCGCACAGTCGCCATATTTGTTAATGTTAACATATAAATATTCAACACAAAATTCTAGGCACATTTAATATATGTGTCTCCATACAAAACTTCGCATGCCTAACACCAAACAGATTATAATTATCACTGCGAAAGACAAATTTCGCGTGGCCGCCATGTTGTTCTATATTCTTACAAATTACATACACGTCATGTGTGAAAAGAAGACTGCACATTAAGTTGAAGCCGTTTTCGTCTTTCTTTTCTTTCCCCACTTCTACGAATAAATAATACGAATTATCCTTGTACCAGATCACCACAAATAAACGGTAAAATTTTAGAACTCCGAGGCGTACTGAACCAAACAAAACCAACAATTTTTAAGTCGCCGTAAAATTCATATATGTAAGCCTGTCTTCTGACGCGACTCTGAATCTAAGTGTTTTATTTATTCTTAGTTTATTTAATGAAACTTCAAATATATCATATTTTTCAGTATTTAATGATATGATGATTAGTAAATTATGAACAGAGAAGGGTGTAGGATTAAGGCCAAATATGAGGCCGGCAGGATGATGAAAAACCATAAAAATCTGTCCGGAAAGCATGTCTCTGGTCCGAGACACGAAATCGGTCCGTCCATATCCCGAATATATCAACCTGTAGACCACAAAGTTGGGTGAGAATCAACGAAATTGAAGAAAATGAGGTTTTGTTTTCTTTACTCACCCAATTCGGCATAACATAATGCCCCTATCATGGATAGAAGGCCGGATAGGACCCACACGATAAGGCCAAGTCCTATGGAGCCCGAACTCTTCAGAACACCTTTCGGAGACACAAATATACCAGCTCCAATAATTATACCAACAATAATAGCAACACCATCCAAAAGTCCTAGTTCCTTCTTTAGCTTAATGTCACTGTTTGGCCGTAATGTCTCCTTCCCTGAGGCTAACAGCTTGTTTTTCTTGATAGACATTGTCACTCAGTTGTCGTGGATTGTGTCTGATGCACTTCTACGGCAGTTTCATCATCTTTCCAGCTGTTCCTTTTTGGCGCGACTTCGATGACGTATTTAAATTATATGATTCTATTGGTAAGCACAAGTTCCACCTCCTTTCATTGATCACATGTATAAACAAACACCAGTTTCACAGAGTTTTATACAACTTTCAGGCTCCGTAATAACGTACACGGAATTTTAACTGAAATACTTGTTCTAAATAATTACGTAACGTGGCGCCTTGTTCACACTAACACGTGGTCTTCGTTTCCTGCAAGGCGAACAATTCGTGGCAGTGAGCACTACACATGCTTATCTCTGCATTGTTCCACGTGGTAGGGCAAGACGCGAAGTTTCTAGCTGTGCAACAGCCAGGCGACGTAGAGCTGGCTCCAAGTCTAGTCAGCAAGTTCCCCTTTCCCTCACCTCTCCAAGCACCACATCCCCCCCCCATTCAAAGACCCTCCCGACCTCGTGGGGTGTCGAGTTCTACAGCACTCAGCTACAATTTACAACTGTATTGTATACATAGCCGATGTTTCCTGAGATTCGGGTCAATATATTTCTGAAACAAGTGGGTGCAACACAAGTTTTTTTTGTTCTTCTTATTCTTCCGTTTTTCCTTTCTTCCTATTTCTTGCCGTATTTCTTTGTGCTCCTCTTTTTCCCTTTTTCTTCATATCCATCCTCAGTGTAAGTGCATACATTTAATGTGTCAGAACTACAAATAATTAGCATATTTCGTTAAAGTTGTTCCTGTGCTTAACTAATTAAGCTCTACGCCATGAAGGCGTTAGGGGGAGTGGTTGTGTAGATCCACATTTTCTTGACCTCGGCACTAGCTGGAGGTGAGTGGTCAGACTCACGCCGCCGGTCGCTTTATCCCTGGAGAAAGATCCCTCGTACACATTGGATAGGAGATCAGGTGGACCATAGAACCGGTCTGGACGACGTGGATAAGAGGAAATTTTTTACCCTACCGGGACTCGAACTCCTACCCCTCGGTCGTTCAGCCCGTAGCCAGTCGCTATATCAACCGAACTATCCCGGTCCCATGTAGCTCACAGTATATATAGCGTCGACTTGTGTGATGACTAGTGAGTAATGCATTTGATAATGTAAGGAAGGAACCAGACTTGGTCTAATTTAAAATATCTCGGAATTTGCCTGGAGGAACACTTATACGTGTCATCAGTCTGGGCAGTAAGTGTCCCAGCTGAGTTTCGAATCAGGCACGTCCTGAATACAAATCAGTAGCTTACAGACTCAGTCAGCTCCTTTTGTACAAAGTATGTATAACAAGAATCGGTAATTGTTCTAAAGGAAATGTCTGTCATTTCTGGAGAGACAGAGAAACCACGAACTTCCGAAAACAAACGATCGAACTAGGGACATGTCGAATCTAGGGAAGAATTAATAACAATTGAACCAGGCTCTGTGAAAGAGCCAGGGTAGCTCAGTCGGTATAGCGACTGGCTACGGGCTGGACGGCTGAGGGTACGGAGTTCGGGTCCCAGTAGGGTCAAGAATTTTCTCTTCTGCGCGTCGTCCAGATCGGCTCTGGGGTTACCCAGCCTCCTATCCAATGGGTACCGGGGACTCTTTCCCGGGGGTAAAGCGGCTGAGGCGTGAGTCTGACCACTCACATCCAACTAGTGCCGAGGTCTAGAAAATATGAATCTATACATGCACTCCCCCATGCGCCTTCGTGGCGTAGTGCTTAATTAGTTAAGCACAGGGACAATTTTACCTTTACCAGGCTCTGTGGTGATACAACGCATCATAAAAAATATGCAATTATATTAGAAACACGAAAAACCAGTGTGTTGTTACTTATCTTCAGGCCGTTTTCAGAACTTCGCCTGTCTCCTTCACAGCCCTGGACACCCCACCCACTAAGCTAGGGCGACGGGACAAGGGACATCCGCCTACACCCTGATAATAGTGGATGACATACAACAGGTGGGATAGTTCGGTTGGTATAGCGACGTGCGAAGGGCTGGACGGTCGAGGTTCAGTTTCCAGGAGAGGCAAGATATTTGTCTCGTCCAGACTGGATCTGGGGCCAACCCAGCCTCCCATCCAATGGGTAGCGGGGGTCATTTTCCCCAGAGGTAAAGTGGCCGGAGCGTGAAACAGGCCACTCACTTATGTCTAGTGTCGAGGTCAATAATGGTGAAGCTATACCTCCTTTCCCACACAAGACTTCATGGCGGGGACCTCGATTAATTATACACAGAGACAACTTTCATTATTCATTCATCAGTAATCTGTCAAGGCGACAGGTCCACAGTCTCTTCCAAAATAATTCCTCCACTTGATGCGATCTAGAGCTTTCTCCTTCAAATGAAAATATCCTCCTCTGTCCCCAAGGTTATCCAGCATCTTCTTACGTCTTGTTCCGCGTCTTCTGGTCACTTCTATCCGCCCTTCTATCTTTCCTTCAATAACTTCTTTTAGAAGGCAGTTACCGCGTAAGATATGACCAATCCAATTAGCCTTCCGTTTTCTTATTTCGTGTAGGATATTCCTCTGCTCACTGACTCTAAATAACACTACTTTACCTTTCTTTAATGACCTACAGCTTAAAGGGAGATTCGAATTAAGGAGAAGTCTGGTATCCTTCAAGTTAGAAACTTTTGGCTGTGTCAGCAGCGGAAGAATTGGAATGCATGGGCATGGAACCGGCTGGACTCGAAACTCAGATCTTCTGGATTCAAAACACGTCTTTCAGCTAGTTCCCGAAAAGATGTTCCTGTAATTAATTAAGTACCACACTATAAAGACGTATGGGAGTACGGAGGTATAGCTCCACCATTATTGATCTAGGCACTAGATTGTGGTGAATGGTCGGGGAAACATTCCCCTGCACCCATCTGACAGGACGCTGAGTGGGCTCCAGAGCCGGTCTGGACACTGAGGAGTAGATAACAGCCTCATGATTTTGCAGTCAATAGAACCTCGATTTCTCGGTCGGCCAGCCTGTATCCTAGTCATTAGACCGACTGAGCTATCCCGGCTCCTCCTATCTCACCAATTGAATCACAGAAGTACTTACCGGTTGGTGCAGTAACTTATTATAGTCAAATAAACAAAAAAAAAACTCCGTGGTTTTAGTCCGCAAGCGAACTATACCGACCGAGCAACCGCCCCTTATCGGCGAAGTTAGTGCCAATTTTAGTCGATGGATGGTGTCGCGTGAATAGCGCAATGAATCCCCGCGGCCGTTAATCTTGGTTTTCTATACCGGAGCCGCTATTTCCTTGAAATAGCTCCTCAATTATCCTCACGAGGCTGAGTGGACCCCGTTCCAGACCCACTATTTCTCAGAAAATCTGGTAGCGCCGGGAATCTAACCCGGACCTCTGGATCCGTAGCCAGGAACTCCAACCAATAGAAAACGGTCGGTTACAAAAAAATATAAGGCATATTATTTATAACGAGTTAAAACAAATCGGTGGGTCAGTGCTTCGAAAAATATTCTCAAGTACCGGCCACGTTACCGGCTATCTTGAAAGAGGATTTCGTGGTTTTTCTCAGACTCTTAAGCAGACAGCCAGGATAAAAGCCACGACTCCCTCCTTTGAAATCCTTATGTACTCATAATTCATGATCATTCTTTAGTCACATTTGATGCTATATAAGCTATTAATCAGATTCGGTATCGTTAAATAAGCTACGACACAGCCAGCCTAAAAATACAAAGCCATAAGCAGGGCCCGGATTTTGATGACGTGTCATCTTTTTTTCCTTGTATCCTATGTGATGCTCTTAAATATACAAATCTCGGATATGAGCTGCTGATTACAGAAATGTAGATTTTATAGGTAATTTTTTGTCATTTTTTTGACATTTTTAGGTTTAAGGTCATTTTCTCATTTTGGCGTAATTTTTTGGTAAATTTTTGGACTTTTAAGGGTACTTCTTGTCATTTTTGGCCATTTTAGGGAATTTTTCTTCATATGTTTTCTGAAATGTGAATAATATGGAAGCAAAGTGTTTTTTCTCTTTCTCCTAAGCCCTCTCTACAAAGGCCATAGTATACAATAATAGGTTGTAATCCTGGCCCGCCCTTTCCGTTCGTTTCACGGAAGTGCTGACAATACATATCATAAAACAGGGTAAGGCGATGACTACTCACACTGCGTCTCTTTGTACAAAGCAATTTGCGTAGTTACACATATTTCCAGTCGGAATCTCTTGCTTCATATGGCACTGTTGTTCAATAAAACTCCTTCTGTCTTCAGTTCCTCGCCCTTGACCGTACAGATAATGATACAGTTGACGAAAGGTTCTCGGTGAGAAAAGTTCAGTTCAATTCTGTGTTGCGCTAGAGTGATTAATTTTATCACGATGCCAAAAGCAAAGCCAACTAAATCGTGTCATTTAAAGCAATTTGTAGCTGAGTTTGGAGATGATATATTTTCAACTGACGGTGACATTTTATACTGCAAGATGTGTGACACAAAAGTAGAGGCAGAAGAAAGATTCACGGTACAACAACATATCGGCCGCGACAACCTTATACGAGCAGTGCAAATTTCGAACGAAAAGAAAGCTGTGCAATGGTTACTGCAGCAGTGTTCATCTGGAGGTAGAAATAAGTCATCGGTTTTTTTTTTTTTTCAGAGATCTGTGTGATGCTCTGGCGTCCGCAAATATTCCGTTTTGGGCTCTGAACAATGGAAAACTGAAAAACTTTCTGGAAGTAAACTGTGGTCGTTCCATCCCGCATGAATCCTCACTCAGGAAAAACTACCTTTCCCAGTGCTACAACAGTATCCTGGAAATGACTGGGAATAAAGTGCAGGGGAAGATTTTCGTTTCTATTGATGAGACCTGCGATACGGAGGCTCGCTACGTGGCAAACGTCATCATTGGAACCTTGGAAATTGTTGGACCATGTGAAGTGTTTCTGCTTACGAGTGAGGTGCTAGAATCCGTCAATCATTCCACAATTTGTAAACTCTTCGACAGGTTGATGTTTCTACTGTGGCCAGAGGGTATACGACACGACGACGTCTTGCTTTTTGTGACCGATGCAGCCCCATATATTGTAAGAGCAGGCAAGTCAATAGTCGTTTTATACGAAATTGGTGCACGTTACTTGCCTAGCTCATGCACTGCATAGAGTGACGGAGGAAGTGAGATCAAAATTTCCTCAAGTGGATGCTCTCGTGTCGAGGACAAAGAAGATTTTCGTCAAGGCTCTAGCTCGTAAAATGCAGTTTAAGTCTGCGGCTCCTAGTGTTCCACTGCCCCCTGAACCCGTCATTACAAGGTGGGGAACGTGGATTGATGCTGCAATTTACCATTGCGACATTTTCAGGTAGTTAGTAACACTGTAGGCTCAATGAAGACGGAGGATGCGAGGGCAATTGAAGCTGCTCAGGAACAGTTCTCGTGCAGCGAAATGGAAGGACAGCTGGCCTTCATAAAGGCAAATTTCAGTTCCTTGACAGAAGGAATCCAATGCTTGCAGGAGAAAGGAGCAGCGCTAGAAGATTCGCTCGCTCTGGTGAAGAAAATAGCCAGTGATTTGGAGAAAGTATCAGGGGACTTTAGTAAAACGGTGTCAAGAAAAATGAAAAGTGTTCTGGATAAAAACTCAGGTTATGAAACATTATGCAGCATTTCTCGAATTCTGTCAGGAGAGTCCTTCAGCGCTTTCATTATTGAAGAACTTACTGCTAGTGATTTGGTACACTTCAAGTACGCTCCCATTGTCTGCAGATGTGGAAGGGAGTTTCTCCAAGTACAAGAATGAGCTGTCGGACAATAGGCGCTCTCCCACTTTCGAGAATCTCCGCATGTTGACTGTCATCTATTGCAAGCCTGAATGAGGTGAGACTTAAATGTTGGAATATATACCGTATATGTACATTTGATAAGCGTTCTAACACGATAGAAAAAATCGTATTAAAACATTTAGCTTCAAATTCAATCAATATCGCTTAATTCTCAACATAAAAACGAGGACGAACTTAAAAGAGTAAAGATGAGTTCAGTGTTAATAAAGATTAAAAATACATTTTAAAATAATTAGTAGATATTCTGACATATTACAGTTTTGGTTCATATTTTAGGTAATTTTTCTGGATTTTTTCGGCCATTTTATAGGTCATTTTTAAAATATTTTCAGGTCATCAAAATCCGGGCCCTGGTCATAAGGAATCAGAGGCTTTACGCCGATATATTGCGGCAACTTCTTCGACATTCCTGTATAGTTTGATATCTAAACGAAATGCCACAGGGGCTTTGTTCTTTTCCGAGATCAATTCAGTTACGTTGAAATACGATGTTCGGTTGAAATGAGGTTCTCAGTAATTTTGATTTATGGTCAAAGCAGTGGTGTGTTTCCAAGTGTGGCGGTTGGTCCTTTGTCATGGACTGTTACACCGAGTGCTATAAGACTTGTGTACCTCTGCGATCTAAAGAGGCCAGACAAAAAACACTCCGAAAGAGACAGAGGTAAAAGTAAAGTTGTCCCGGTGCTTAATTAAGCACCACTCTATGAAGACGTGTGGGGGAGCAGAGATATAGATTGACCATTTTTGTCCTCAGCACTAGACGGGAGTGAATGGTCAGCTTCACGCCCCGGCCGCTTTACTCCTGTGGAAACAGCACCTGGTTCCCATTGGCTAGGAGGTTGAGTGGACCCCAGAGCCGGTCTGGAAGCTATGGAGTAGCGAAAAATCTCTTGTTCCTGCCGGGAATCAAACCCAGGCCGACAGGGTAATTTGTAAATGACGGCGGATTATGAAGAGAAGATAAAACCCTGCGAGCTAAAATAAAATTAAATCTGTTGAAAAAGTGCGCATGTCCAATGACTGAACTTCCGATATGTTGCGTTCTTCACCCAACCCAGATATGGGGAACTTCTTCACTGCAAGGTATCAAATTTATGTCAGCAATTGCTGGTAACAAGAGGTGACAAATGTCCCTGTTTGTCTTAAAATTGCAATTAAATATATACCGAAAGCGTTTTCAAAACTGCCTCTGTGGCCTAGTGGTCAGAGTTCCTGGCTACAGATCTAGAGGTCCAAGTTTGAGTCCCGGTGCTACCAGATTTTCTGAGAAGTAGTGGGTCTGGAACGGGGTCCACTCAGCTTCGTGAGGATATCTGAGAAGCTACTTGAATGAAAAAGTAGCGGCTCCGGTTTAGAAAACCGAAATTAACGGCCGTGGGGATTCGTTGCGCTGACCACATGACACCCTTTATCAGCTGAAGTTGGCACTAACTTCGCAGATAATCGATGGTCGCTCGGTCGGTATATTTCGCTTGCGGACTAAAGCCACGGAGTTTGTTTTGAAAGCGTTTTCAAGGCCCCAAGACTGCTCTCAACAAGTGTACCAGGTGAGGCCAGATACAAGGGCATGGTGCGACACAGCAACAATATGGGCCTCAATGTGTTGGAATGAAAGGCAGAATAAGTTGTCTAAATTTGTGCACCATTAGACAGTTCCTTCTCGCGAGTCATCAGGTTTCCGCGGAACTTTCAGAAACACTGGTCTGTGGCCATAGTACTGTAATGATAAATAATAAATTTCAGTATAGTTTATTTTAAGGAAAACCCGGACAAAGAACGGGTCATTTCATTAGTTATCATTTTTTTTTTCCTTTCCAAAATTTCCTCGTAGAATACAGTGAGAAGAAAAGTGGAATATTTTACTTCCCTGGTTAAGAAAGGTAAAGTTGTCCTTAAAGAGTATGGGGGAGTGAATGTATAGAGCCACACTTTCTTGACCACGGCAATAGTTGGAGGTCAGTGGTCAGCTTCGCGCCCTGGCCGTTTTCCCCCTGGAGAAAGAGCCTCCGGTACTCATTAAATAGGAAACTGGATGGGCCCCAGAGCAGGTCTCAATAATGTGGAGAACGGAAAATTCTTGACCTTTTTTTATTGCTAGTGGGGAGTGGGACTAAGTCCCTTGTATTGCAGCCACTTCTGGCCTATTGTACCAGGCCCAGATGATAGGTGAGGGTGATTGTGGAGCAATTGGTGGAATGAAGATTGGCAGGGGAAACTGAAGTACTTGGAGAAAACCTGCCCCAGCGTCACTTTGTCCATCACAAATCCAACTTGACCAGACCCGGGCTACCGCGGTGGAAGCCAGCGACTAACCACTTGAACTATGGAGCGTCCAATTCTTGACGTTACCCGGACTCGAACTCTTGGTTGTCCAGCCCATGGCCAGTCACTATACCGACTACGCTATCCCTGCTCCGACTTCCTTGGTAGGTGAAGTAAAAGGTAAGACAAAAAGGGTAATTTTTTGTGTGCTTAATTAACTAAGCATCATGCCATATAAGATGTACGTGGGAGTGGAGGTACAGCTTCATAATTCTTGACTTCTGCATTACACAGAGGTCAGTAGCTTGCTTCACACCCTTGCCTCTTTAACCCGAGTGAAAGAGCCTCAGGTAGCAAGTGAGGTTGGGTCGATGTCAGAGCTGGTCTGGACACTGTCAAGTAGAAAAAAAAAACTCTAGTCTCTGTCAGGATATGAACCCAGGCCATCGAGCCTGTAGCCTGTCACTGTAATAAATAAAAGAGTAAATTTGTATCTGCTTAAATGGGCACCATGACATGAAGACATACGAGGGATGTGAAATATAACTCCACGCATGCTTAACCTTTGAATTAGATTAAGGCGAGCGGTTGGTAAACTTCCTGTCCTGCCCACTTTGCAATAGGATAAGAGGCTGGATGGGCTTGGTGACAGTCTGAACTCTGTGGAGAAGAGAGAAATCTCTTGCCCCAGCCAACGATTCAACATCCATTCTTTGGCTGTCTAGCACATAGACCGGTCATGATACCAACTGATATAGTCAATGTACCAATGCTCAAAGCAAAGTACGTAATTCACAACAAAAATGAAATATCAAGAACATCCTGAGTTGTAAAATATCCCTACATAGTTTTCTGTGGCTCTTCTTAGGATTTCACACAAATGCCAGAATATAAAATGAAATGTAATTCATATTTATACAATAAATATATTTACAAATTATTTATTTATTTCAAATAGTACATATATTTAATTAATAAAATAAGAACACACAACTTCTCATATGAAACTGAGCTTTCAATACAATAACATTGATGTTTCAATTGACTTCTCACACAAGATCTTTATTAGTATGGTTGTTTCACCTGTCTGGGGCTTTGACAGAAAATATTCTAGCAGTGCTGTCATCAGAAGAAGTGAGCAGAGTGCTGCAGTCCCTGTTAGAGAAAAAACAGTGATTAATATGCCACGGCCTCAAATATATTCATTTAGTCAACTTTCCAAAGATATAGTTGAAACCTGATTACTCGTATGTATCTATATCCTTAGATATATATGGAATAATAAAATGGATCTTAAGACAATACAGTGTTAGGGCACTGAGTGGTTTGACTTGGTTCAGGAGAGAAATGGAAGAAATAAGAAATGCACACAATTTCAGTCACAAAATTTGAAGAGATCAAACTACAGAATCTATAAAGCAGATGGAATAACATTAAAATGGATCTTAAGACAATACAATGTGAGGGCATTCAGTGGTTTGACTTGGTTTAGGAGAGGATCCAGTGGAACTGATCTGTAAACACAGCAATGAAAATGTTGGTTCCACAGAAGGCAGGGAACTTCTTGAGTGACTGAAGGACTGTCACCTTCTCAAGGACTTGGCTTCATGGAGTTCACTGGTTCAGTTACCTGAAATTCCTTTAACACTACTAAATATTCATTTACTTTAAGCCTCTGACACACCAAAAGGAAAGGTCCCGTCACACTTCACCTAAGCATCGATTAATAAATGGCCAGGATGTAACAAATTTAAATGACATGGAAAATGGTAACGCTTGCCTTTCTAGGCATTCGGTATAATCAGATTAGAGTGGACATACGCAGATAATGAAATATCCAGGATACAGTGTGAATGCCCGAACAGCTCGTTCTGCAAGGTGCCACTTCTAGCATCATACAGTCGAACAGTCCCATCCAAGCCAGCAGTATAGAAATGGGGGCTGTTCTTAATCCAGAGTAGCTTAGTGATGCCTGAGTCTTGCTTCAGTGTGTGACGAACAGTCTTTAAGAAAATAAAGAGCAACAGATGGGCATTATCCACATCAAAGCAACCAAGAATGTTATATACTTTTACATAATAATTCATACATTGCAACACACCATACACCAGCATCAAAAGAATATACATTTACAAACATGTCAAACTGCAACCAAACAGGGAACACACAACACGAGACACAATATACACTGAGAGTAACAGGAACGACTCCCATAGTGGTGGAACTATGCGCAGTATTAGAATTGGGACAGATAAGATAAATAATCTTAAGAAGTTTTTAGTATATAAATATTTATTATAATTGACGAACATTTTTAAATACTTTTTAAATTTTACAATGACATAATGGCAAGCAATGAAATAGATTAACGTAAATGGAGCAACTGATGATGGCACTATAGTGCCGAAACATGTTGTGAAATAACAAGTGAAATTGAGTGCACTAAAAGATGGACACTGCATACATATTGTCGCGTATCGGGCATATATCGCGACAAATAAGTTCACGCCGTATTTTATATAGCGAATTTTATTTCACATGTCAACAATATATAAACAATATACAACATGTCACAATATATAAAAAAAGGAAAAATTATTTCCGACTTTGTGCAGAGATAGGTGCTGTGTAACTGGCAGTGAAATAGGTTTATATCCTGTCAATACAACATTATCTGTCATCCACAGTCCTGTCACTTCTAGCTTAACAGCATCTGAATGAATCAGAATGAAGATGAAAACAAACTGAAGTTGTCCGGTGTGTTTCTAATGGGGTGAATTAGGTGGGTAACTGCCATCAGAAGTTTCAAACACATTGATTAAATAATTATGATACACTTCTGGTGACAAAGGATGAAACATTATACATTTTGTGCTGGGGTTGTTCACGCTAATGGATGTAGTTCAGAAGAATATTTTTTTCTTAGGCGCTACAGCCCCAATTTGGGCCTTGGCCTACCTCCATGAAACTCTTCATTTCACTTTGGTTTTCTAGATCTTAGATAGTCGGTAG
>NW_019731232.1:92259-108704 GCF_002891405.2 Cryptotermes secundus | reverse complement strand
AGAGCCGAAGATAGCCGAGCCCCGTAACCTGGCAACTACGCAATGCTAATCAACAGCGGTGACGTCACACTAGCAACAGCGTCCTAGGCTATACGCCACGTCACACTAGCAACAGTGCAAGGCTATATAAGTGGACTCCACAGCAGCTACGAGTTCAGTTGAAACATAGCCTGCGAGTGCGATAACTAAGAAGTCAGCGAGCGGAAGACGTATTGTGTGCTTTCAAGACATAGTGAGTGCTGTAGTACAGTTATACTCGGAGTGTGTATTTCAGGGAGACTGATATAGCTCCCGCGTTATTAATACTGGAAGACTCTTGAAGACAGTGTTAAGAGATTGTGTTGTAGGGTTTGTAAACTGTGGAAACCCGTAACGTTGTGATAATTAATTGTAGCCGTTATTTGTAGATTGTTAAATAAACCAATTAACCATCTCTACGGCGTCTTCAGTAACGTGAACACGTTACACTGGTGTCAGAAGNCGCTGTTGACTCGCGTTGCCTAGCGACCGCGATATCCCTCGGTGACGTCACCGCGGAGGGGAGTGGCGGGGCGGGAACTCGCCTATTACCATAAGAATGCGAGCGTTACGTTACCGCCACGTACCGCTGGGGAGGGAGGGGTCAACATGTCACAATATCATGTCAAATCATTAAAAGGGTTCTAAATAAGCCATTCTAATTTATATTTTACCTATTTGTAAATCACACAACATGGTTATAAATGTATAAGACCAATCAAATTAGCAATATAGACATATTGCAACTGTAATTCATTGCAGTGGCTAGGATGATGGCAGTTGTGTCGACATTAACGAAGGGAATATGACTGCAATCTTCTAAAATGGTCTTACCACTCTGGAAATATCCCATATGCACAACACCCCATCAAGATTGCCAGTGGCTGCGAGAGAAAAGCTGCTATCCTGACAGAAACCTACGGCTTCAACAGAGGCATTACTGGACTCTGCCTCAGGGTTGGGACCTTTGCAATCCAATACTGACACAATCTGTAACCAGTGACAAAACCAGGAGTATTGTTTAAAAATATGTCCAACACATAGTCTTCTTTGTACTTACTGCTATACAGAAGGTAAAGTCATTCTGTGTCTGAGAGTAACACCATGGAAGCATATAGGCATTATTAATGTAAAGCACATATTTTAAATGACAATACTAGATGGTAGCTTTATGCTTCAGCCACTTTACCTGCAGAGAAGGAGCAATAACCATTGGGCACAAAAGGACTGGTCCCAGCACCACTCTGGACACAACAGTAAAACAAAGAATCCTCACCTCTACGCAGTCATCCAACACACTATCCCTGCTTTCATTATAACCAAATAATTTCAGTAACTAAACAGAAATTTGAATTCACAAACACAGTTGGTTCAGACATGTATAATATGATGGAAAGACATTGCAAGAAGAAGGAGAAACAAAATAATCTAGAGGCATAAACATGGTACACGGTGCCAAATCCCAGAAGACTGCTTTCTTCATGGGAAGAGGAAATTCAAAATGTATTGAGGAGAAAAGGACTATTATGGAATTCAAACAAAACTTAAGGACAAACTGAAAATTGTAAAACAAAACTGGATGATTCAGGGTACCTATTATGCAGAAGTCAGTTACTACTTAGAACTTAAATCTTACACTAACCTTTCCAGTCTGGGTTTTGAGTAGAACAGCATGTCCATCCACACTACCGGTTATGAGCAAGTTATTATCAGGATGGCATTCCATGGCACTAATAGTACCAGTGTGAGCCTGTCCTTGACGTATGTCATGTAACCGTGAGGTAGTCTTCATGTCATATATTTTAATTGACCCATCCCCATAACCTATCGCTGCACGTTTGCCTGAAAATTTGAAGTTCATATCATCAGTCCATCTTCATCACATCGTACTTGAAACCTCCTGAAAAAGACTCCCCCCACTGAGAAGTTCATGTCACTGAAATATTGCAAATGTTCAACTAACTGCTGAAGTGTATAGACAGAAGTTTGTACTATTATACTGAAACTCACATTTTAAAATTTCATTAAAGTTATAAACTAAGGGAAATGTTAAATGAAGAAAATTTTGCACAGATTATTGACTTGGGATCACTGAACATCAAATGAGGGAAAACCTTAAATTCTGGAACATTCAACAGGCAGCATCACTGTATTTAAAGATTTCCAGTAAAGTGTGGTCACATTTTATGCGAGGATGCATTCCTGGAGTCATACCATAATTCAAGACAAGCCTTCTCATAGTTTTGAAAGAAATATGTGAATCTTATGGTTTTCTTCAGGATCTGCATTACTTCAAACTTCGCGCATTTCTATATTGTACTATTTCAAATTCGCATAAAATGTGACCACACTCCACACTGCATTTACTTTTGGTTCGACTTTTGGTTGCAACATTCCGCCAAATTCCATTCGACTTCTTAAAGAAGCATCATTCCATTTATAATGAAAACGACTGGAATGCCTTTCAATCTGCATAAAGTGCCCTTCTTAATTATCCAACTATGGGACTCTCTTTCCTATAAAATGTCTGAAGAATGTGATGCTACGCAAGTGGTAGACAGGTACCAACATTTCAGACAAGCCTGACGCTCCCTTGTCCAAGTACGAAAAGTAAACTCTTCTATCCTGAAGACAGAGGCAATAGGTCACTACAAAACATTAGTATTTACCTAACTACATGGTATCACATACCAATGACAACAGTACATTCACAGTACTTCTTTTGGCTTATTTTGGACTTCACCCATCGTCTGGTATGTAAAAGACAAAAGACCACCACGTTTCGGAGCCTGGATCTGTCTCCGTCTTCAGGTGGATAGGGAAGGATAAACCTACTCAGTTGGACCCGTTAGAAAGAGCTAGTCTTGATCACTGGACCAGTGATTGAGACTAGCTCTTTCTAACGGGTCCAACTGAATAGGTTTATCCTTCCCTATCCACCTGAAGAGCTAGTCTCGATCACTGGTCCAGTGATTGAGACTAGCTCTTTCTAACGGGCCCAACTGAGTAGGTTTATCCTTCCCTATCCACCTGAAGACGGAGACAGATCCAGGCTCCGAAACGTGGTGGTCTTTTGTCTTTTACATACCAGACGATGGGTGAAGTCCAAAATAAGCCAAAAGAAGTACAGTATACACCATCGTCAGAATCCTTTCAAGTACATTCACAGTCACTGATATAAGAACCTCAAATCTGATATAAATTTTATGTCTATAGTTTTCTCAGGACAAACAAAAATAACAGACAATTTTGGGTCTCGACCTGAAAGCATTCAAACAGCACTGACGTTTCCACTGTGTTGAAGATTCTCATTGAGGTTTAGGGGCCAAGACTTCTTACCACCCCACCTCTTCTACATCCCTGACTTTGACTGGCCACTCCATCTGCTCCTCCATGACCCTTTTCCCTCCCTGCCCTATATAGCCCATCCTTTAGCAAAAACAGGTTATCTTCTACCCTGAACATATGGGCAATACGTACTTCCAACGTACTGGTAACTGCATACGAGACTACACAGTGTAATAAACCAGATGACTATAATATGAATCCAAAATGCATGTTTGGAATTCCATTGTGAAGGGCATACCATCAGGCAATATGAGCCCACACTCCGTTTTCTTCCAGTTGCCTGCCAGCAGCTTGTAGTCCCCTCCTGGAATTCGCCACATGTACACGTCCCCCAAAACGGTTCCAACAAGCAAGACATTTGCTCCGTGGTGCCACCTCAGCCACTGCAATCAATATTATTTAACTGCAAGGTACAGGGTCTCCCTCAAGCATATGATAGGTTATTCTGACATGGACAATGGACCCTTCATGTATAAATAATCTGCATTTAATGTTCCTAAGTTAAAGCTTTGGGGCATACAGCAGCATAGTTGGTTGAGGCACTATGCTACAAGCTTGAAGGTTGCGGGTTCACGTCCCAATGAGTAAGATTTCTTTCAATTTACCTAATCCTTCCAGCCACACTATGGCCCTGGGGTTGACTCAGCCTCTAACAGAAATGAGTACCAGGAATATCCCTGGGGGCTAAAGGGCGGCTGGCAAGTAAGACTGATAACCTTACCACCATCTGTGAACAGACTCTCTAGAAAATGTGGGAGCCTCAACCTCTCACAAGCCTATAGGCCTTCACAGGGATAAATTTACCTTTTTTTTTTAATTTAAAGTTTTCATTCATTTAACATTCAATTTAAATGACCATAAGTAAAAAATTTGTGTTGCATTTATGATTTTCCTCACTTCAGATCCACATTTCACAAAAGGAACTTGAGGTTCTACTACACATTGATTACCTATTAAATTATGATATATATATATTTTTTTTTGGATAAAGAAACACCTCTTTTTCTATAAATTGGCAGGATTGTCAGGAAAACCAGTGGCATGGATTGCTGGATATCACTGCGTTAAGACAGTTACCCAGTTTTAAATAACTGTTAACTTACTGTTAGGTCACCAACATGTGTCTGAAATACTGGGCACTTAGTAGCTACTCTCCAGACTATTAGCACACCGCTCATGTCTCCAGTTGCAACGTAAGATCCATCATGGCTGAACTCAGCACATATAACAGAGTCCTGTACATGACAAACGTAATTACAATGTTAACTATCAAATGTTGAATATAACTGATATAATTTTGACTTCAAACACACAATAAATATAAAAGTAAAGTTGTCCCTGGGCTCTGAAGAACCACACCATGAAGATGTATGGGGGGGAGGGATACAGCTACTGGCATCCTTAACCTCTGAACTAGGTGGAAGTGAATAGTCAGATCCACATTATCCTTATCCCCAGAGAACCCCCCCCCCAGCATTCATTAGACAGGATGCCCCAGACTCAATTCTGATGCAGCAGAGAGAATGAAAACATCTGCCCCCTGCTAGACACTGAATTCCCAAGTCCCTGGTCATTGAGTCCTTAGCTTAGTCACTATACTAACCTAGCTATCCCAGTTTTGAGCCTATATAAAAATTATTTCTTAAACAACGCACTCTGTGGTTTTAGTCTGCAAGTGAACTATACTGACGACCACCACTTGTCGGCAAAGTTAGTGCCAACTTTAGAAGATAGAGAGTGTCGAGTGGTCAGCGCAATGACTCCCCAAGGCCATTAATTTCGGGTTTCTAGACTGGAGCCGCTATTTCCTTGAAACAGCTCCTCCATTATCTTCATGAGGCTGAGTGGACCCCATTCCAGACCCACTACTTCTCACAAAATCTGGTAGCATCAGGAATCGAACCTGAACCTCTGGATCTGTAGCCAGGAACTCTGACCACTAGAACACAGGGGCAGTCTAATTAATTCCTAAAGAACAATAAAAGGTAAAGTTGTCCCTGTGTTTAACTAATTATGCAGTACATCATGAAGGTGTATGAGGGGAGCGGATGTACAGATATACATTTTCCTGACCTCGGCACTAGCTGGAGTTGAGTGATCAGCTTCATGCCCCTGCTGCTTTACCACTGGGGAAAGAGCTCCCAGTACCCAATGGATAGAAGGTTGGGTGGACCCCAGAGCCAGTCTGGACAACATGAAGAAGAGGAAATTCTTGCCCCCATCGGGACTCGAACTCCGACCCCCTTTGTCGTCCAGCATGTAACCAGTGGCTCTCCTGGCTCTTATGTTAAAGAATAGTAATATATATATTTCTTTTACTTATGTTACACAGATTTACACTTTTTAGAATGGCACAATTTGAAAATTTGAGACAAAAGCGAAAGAAATAATTATTTGAAATTTCTGTATAAGTGACTGATTACTGAGCATAATCATTTACTGTATCACATAAATTAACTATGCACTTACGCTCCCATACCAGCCAATTTAAATATCCTTCCTAACACAATGGTTCAGTTAGGCACACAAAGCAGAGAGCTTTTACCTTTCTTACATTCTACTACATCAAGCACAGCACAGGGTGTCCACTCAACTGTTAAGATTTATCCACGATTTTATAAAATTATAAAACAAGCACAATCTATAAACATTAGAACTAAAATTTTATATTTTAATTATAGGTTAACCATGACAAGCATGATTATATATTGAAGAAAGCAGTCTTCTGGGATTTGGCACCGTGTATATGTGGTGTTAACCGACGTTTCGGAGGAACGTATCGCCTCCATCTTCAGGGTAGAAGGAAAAATATAAGAAATCCGCAAGCGAAGAGACCGTGAGAACTGGTAAAAGCAGACTGGTGTTGGAAATATACACAGCTATGTGAGAGCAGAGAAGGAAGGGGGGATGGGCAAGTATACAAGTGAAAACAGTAGTGGAGGGGGGAAGGAGCTGGGACAAGCATGGTTTTTGTGTTGGGGGAGAGAAAGGCAAGGTTAAAGGCTGGGCAATAACCCGTAAGCTGAGGGGGGGGGGGGTTATGTTAGTTGGTCATGGCCTGTGTGGCCTTCTGGATCTAGTGTCATATCCCGGTGGGGGTTTTTAAGAGAACAGATGAGAGGCTTCCAAGACTTGCTGAGACAAAACCCCCCTCTCTGTTCATATTTTCTGGATGCAGTTCAATCTCAATTGCCTCCCTAATGATGTGATCCATATAGTGGGTCTTGGTGGCGAGGATGGAGGTATTCTGAAGCTGAATACGGTGTCCCAGATCGATGCTGTGTTCAGCTACGGCCGACTTGTCCGGTTGTTCGAGATGTATGTGCCGCTGATGCTCCTTCAACCTCATGTCCACGGAGCGGCCCGTCTGCCCAAATCTTACCCGTGATTATATATTGTTGACAAATTCTAATCCTTTAGGCATTTGGGCAAAAGGATTTCAAGAATTATGTATTTAATGATGTGACTTGTTCAAGTATTACTGTTGTATCAATTATAAACACCAAATAAAAATGAAATGAAATAGTTATATTGCATTTACTTGGTTTCTTGAAATACATGGTGATATTTCTTAAAGATCAGAGGTTACTGTTATATTACCATGTCTTTGTCGCTACAACAGTGATAATATGATGAATCACATAAACAAGAGATTTATATTTTGCAAGGCACGCTATAAAATGTGAACTCTACCTCTTATATTCCATGGCATTTGCAGCCATAAAGTAAGTAAATACACTGAAAACTCCATGTACTGTTCCTTGATTAAAGGTATTCCATCTGCTCAAAATCACTGATCTTCAAAGTAACCCTAACCAGAAATTTCGATTTTTTTTTCTATAAGTACACTGCAATTCTGTTTCTTTAGTTGAATGTCAAATATCACTACATTAAATGAATTACAAACATATAACCAACCTTGTGGTCCTTGCAATGTAAAATCACTTCTCCAGAGTGTGTTTCCCATACGTATGCAACATCATCCTGTGCCCCAGTCACAGCCAGTTTTCCAGTCATAGGCTGCAAATGGCAGCAGAATACAGAACCTACATGACAGACATTTCCTCCAGTCACAATTATTTAGAATAAATGCTAGGGAAAAACATTTCTTCCACAGAGTTTCACTCCATGATAATGTGATTACAGCTTTGGTTCATTATTCTTAAAAAAAATCACTTTAACCCACAAAGTCAAAGCAACGACCCATTGGTCACCATAAGTATCACTTGCTTTGATGTACTAAATCTCTGCATTCTATCCACAGAGTATATTTGTGCATTTTGTATGGTTCTCACAGTAAAAAGCAACCCTTTCTCTATGCTCAGCATTATGGGAGTTATATGCAATAAGAGTACAGGACTTCACAGTTCTACTTTTTTTCTATTGCTAGTGGGGTACACTTGCAGCCACTTCTGGCCTATTGTACCAGCCCCAGATGATAGGTGAGGGTGATTCTGGAGCAATTAGTGAAATGAAGATTGGCAGGGGAAACCGAAGTACTTGGTGAAACCCTGCCCGAGCACCACTTTGTCCACCACAAATCCCACTTGACCAGACCCGGGATCGAACCCGGGCCGCTGCGGTGGGAAGCCAGCGACTAACCGCTTGAACTATGGTGCGGCCCACAGTTCTATTAAGTCACACATGGAGAAAAAAGGTTAGTCTTCTTAATTACACAGCACTCATATCCAACATGGCACACCTTCCTCCCTTGAGAACCATCAGTTTCAACTGGCAATGCTTTGCAGGCTCACCAGTATTAATGTAGTCTGTTGAACAGTGAATATTTTGAAGAAAGCAGTCTTCTGGGATGTGGCACCGCCGTGAAAACCTCAAATCTTACATAGTGAATATTTTAACTGAAAACCTCGGATGGGGAAAACAGAAGTTACAGGTTAAATATTTTAGGCTGGTAAAGCCCATCTTACAAAAAAGAGAACACTTCAGGGCATGTACAAGAATAACTTGTAAACTTATAGTGTCAATGTTATAACTGCCACACAAGATAAGGTCTTTCCTCGCATGACAAGTAAATTCTATGTGTTATGATTAAGAAGAACGTCAAAATATGGTACATTTGTAGTTTATAAAAATCAACCTGCAGCTTCAAAAAACAAGAGTTCTACAAGTTACAAAAAAGTTTATTTGTAATGTGTAACTTTATTTAAATAAGTTAACAGAAATTATTACTTGTAGAGTCTGTAACTGCACAAGTTGGCAAAAAGACTATATTGCCTTTGGTTACTACATTACCTATTCCTTACCTCACTAAATGTAAACAAGTTCTAAAAGTGATATCAATATCTTTACACTCACATGATCACTACTGAGTATTAAAAGATAGCATTAACGTGATCGAACCTTTATGCAGTGAAAATACGTAAGCTGAATCGTCCCTTATAGGCTGACTTCCTTCAGAATATTCATCCCCTTTCATATCCATATCTTCATCGCTTGTATCATCTGTGTCTACAAAATTATTTTCACCAGCAGACTCTTCATCAGCAACCTCATCAACTTCATCGTCAAACAGCTCGTCGGAATCCATATTATTGGTTACGAACTAAAACCGAAATATTTTACAGACTCAAAAATATGTATATTCCATTTCAAAACAAATTTAATACCCAAGTCTTTTTACTTAAAAATAAAGCTTTAATAAACTCAACTGCAAATTCGACCTAGATAAAAACGATCCAAAACATTCCAACATATTTCCACATGGTCTGCTTCTTCAACGTCTTCAACAGACATCATTAAGTACACAACGTGACTAGCACGGGACCTTGGACAATACACGGGTCCATAACGTGAGTCCACGGAATAACAACATCGGTGACTGGAGGCAATATGTAGAAGATGAAATAATTTCACGCCATGGTCTATACCGGTCTATACGGTCTATACAGCTCAGCGAGGGTGATGAAATTACGTCTTGCATGAGAATTTGTAATGATGTCAGCTTTATTTCGTATATTTAACTAATCAAGTCGGACCGACGATGTCGCTAGTGCATACATATGAAACTGAACGAATGGATCGAATGGATCGGAATGGATTGACTGTACTCTTGATCGCTCTTGATCATCGCTGAAAGTTGAGTCACAGATAAGGAAGAGGTAGCGGCATTTTATTATGAATATCAATATTTCTGTTTTATATATTATGTATATATGTGTGTATATATAATTAGGAATTACACAGTGTAGTGCATTTGAGAGTTGTGAAGTAGAAGTATTTGAAAATCATTTAATCTGTTAAATTCTGCTTTCTAAAAAAGTTTTTAGTCCTACCATTGAGTTATCAATGTCTGTATTAAACCCAACAGGTAAGTATGATGAATTGTATATGGTAATTTCATTCAAAGCATTAGCTGCTTATAATGCTGAAGACGTGGTTAAAGTGTACAATCGCCGAACAATGGATCGCTGGTGATACCAGACAATACCTCCACCTGTTCGTCAATGTTTTCAGACATAGCATTCCATCCTTATTATTTCAGATACTGTTACCAGTTACTTTTGTAAGTAGTAATGATGTGTGTAGTAATCATAATTAATTGCTTTTGTTCTAATTAAATAGATTTAAATATTCGAGGGAACATGTGCCTGTGTGGGAAGTGCACCCCTTCTTGTATTAAAGCCAGTGGAATTACTTGCCAAAGTTGTTGAACTTGTTGCAGAAACCGATTTTACCCATAATTAATCTCTCTACCGCTCTAAAAGGAATATTTTCTGGGTGTTTTGGATTTATAAATATATTATCAAACGTAATAGAACTTCTAAAAAAATCCTCTCTTTGCTGTTTGGTTTTCTATACTGACGGGATAAATTGTTGGACAGGTTAGAATGATTTTGGTAAAGTCTTTTTCTCTCTCTTTCATACAGAATCATTAATATTTGTAAATGCATCTAAATGAATTTAAACTCATTTATATGCTATCACAAATGTGGCTTGTATTCTTCCACCCATTCTTAATAAGGATGGACAGATACCATCCTAACTTAAGACATCCTTGATAATGGATGAGAGTGTTGGTCAGCTTGTAGGTTTCTGCAGTATTTTTGGCAGGTGAAGCATTAGAAAGGCACTACATATTTGTATGGCAAATGAATTTAAATAAACAGATACATACTGCCACCATTGACTTCAGATTCATGTTGGAAGAAAGCTGAAATCACCATTGAAAAATTTAAATTATATGAACCTCCATGAATTGAATTTGATTTGTTTCATTCTGGTCCATCACACTAACAATTACAAAGACATTGTGTACNTTACATTTTGCCCTAAAAATATAGCCATCTTTTCTCTACCCGAAACTATCACTATTGTGATAGTAGTTTCTGGAAAAAGTATTGATGCCCTCTGAGGATGATCTGTAGGGATCGAAACATGTAAGGGT
The DNA here is from genome assembly GCF_002891405.2 of Cryptotermes secundus. NCBI lineage: Eukaryota > Metazoa > Arthropoda > Insecta > Blattodea > Kalotermitidae > Cryptotermes > Cryptotermes secundus. Next base: position 97,933 of record NW_019731232.1, on the reverse strand, counting down.
GATGAGTTTTCAAGTGATAAAACTTAAATAGTCACACTAGATTGAGTTGTTTTTGCCTTTGCTCCCTGAATTGACTTAATTCAAGCTAAATATACACTTAGGTTACTTTAGTATTTCATAAATTTGGTCTCCATTTAGAGTAAGGAAGAATTTCTGAAGTAATGGAGTGAATATGTGATTATAGATATTTATGAAATTGGGAGGTTCCATGTCCCACAGCCATACAAAACAGCAGCAAAATAATTGTTTTATACTGTTGTGTACCAAGTGTCATGTGCTGTTTTGGTCTTGTTCTTCATGTCAGGTTTCACAGATCTGTTATGAGACCCTTTGTCCCACAACAACAGAATATTTTTTTTATCAATTTAGTGGCTGTTGACTGCAAGAGAAACACGTTTAACATATAGTTTAGTTTGAGAGATGAAAAGCACTATCTTTTGTGTTATAGCGCCACGTAGTTTGGCAAACATTGCAGTGCATGAGATAGTACTTTTCATAATTATCACTGTGAAAACCTCAAATCTGACATAGTTTGAAGCATAATTGGTTTTAGCTCATTACAAGGGCCTGCCAGATTCATGTCAGGAGTGTTCTATATTGAGATGCCAGCATGCAATAGTTTGCAAGTGTGTGTCATTATTACTTATGTGATTGCACTGTAAAAGAATATGGTATGAGGAAGCATGTAGATGATTCAGAAGTTTGTAGATGCTAAGATCTAGGTCCATGTAATTGTAACCTGTTGAAGAAAGGCTTAGGAACACACCTCATTATCATTGATGTTAATGTTATGTGGGACGGTAGGCGCAGTAGCATTGCTGGCAACTGTTGCTGATGCGTGGAGAATGTGTGCAGTATTTCAACACACCTGCATCATTTTGATATGACATTTGCAGCAGGAGTGGAAATCTTTTCCAGAAAGTTTGTTTCATGTCCATAACACCTGGGAAAGCAGACAGTAATGCCATAGACTTTTGTTAGCAGGTTCTTAGTTTGAATCTTAGCCAGGACATGAGCTATACTCACTCAGGTTTTCTGTGGTTTCCATTAGCCCTCCCAGCCAAATGCTGAGATAGTACCTCAATTAGGTGACACTAACTTCATTTGAAATTCTTTCCAATTCATTATTCACCATTCATCCTACCTTTCGGTACTGTATAGCTTGAGATACTGACGGTATCGTAAAATAAACTACAACCCCATGTGTGATGAGTAATGAATAGCATGGCATGAATGTGTTTCTGACCACAACCCATTTTCGGTGTTGACAGAGGGTGGGAAAAGCATTTATATTCATTTACTTGGGTGAAAGAGCCACTTTGGAGATTCTGGCTGAAGTTGCCATCAGCAGACACTTGCAACGTTGTGACAGTTTCTGAGTACAGACAATTAACAACTGTTTGATTTCCTCATGAAGTGTGTGGTTCTCACAGCAGTCACTGTGAAGATCACTCTCTTCATAGGTGTGATGCCATTTAGTCTACTCTCTCCAACAAAATGGTGGCAGTGATCTAGGCTGCATGGTGTCACATCACAGAAGTCAGTAATCTTCATGAAACAACCTTGTTATTAATTACATTTAGTAGGTGATGAATGGAAGTTTGTTGTGATATATTGTCTGTTAATTTGTTGTGGCTGTGGTTGTAGCTGATTGCATTCAAGGAAGTTCCCTTTGTTAATGTATGGTCACTCAGCACTTATATGTCATCACAACTTTTTTCTTGGCAAGCCAGTGTCTTTGGGTGCATAGAGACAAGCAAAAAGAAAATAAAATTGACTATCATAAGTGCTATGTCATTTTAGAAAATCAATCTATAATGCAGTTATGCTCAAACTAAAAACAAACTCTGTGTCCTGTAGTCTACAAGCAAACTATACAAACTGAGTGCCAACTTTTGCGGATAAAAGTGTCTCGTGTAGTCAGTGCAACGGATCCCCACAGACGTTAACCTTGGTTTTCTAGACTGGAGCCACTATTTCCTTGAAATAGCTCCTCAGTTATCCTCACGAGGCTAAGTGCAACTTGTTCCAGACCCATTACTTCTCAGAAAATCTAGTATCATCGGGAATCGAACCCGGGACCTCTGACCACAGATGCGGTTTGCAGTTATGCTCATGGAATTGAAAATAGGAACAAATATGTACTGATAAATTATTGAAGGGTGAATTATTTACTACTTTCCGTAAAATCTTTACTTATTTCCAGGCCAAAGATGTGCAGGTTTCTGCACCTGAGTGGATATTCTTCTCTCCTTTTTCTTGTTACAAAGCAGAAAGAATTGGATTTAGATTGCCAGATATACATTTTTGGAAAAAAGCTAACTAACTCATTTTGAACATCAAACCATTCTAGAAACCTGGATTATGTCCCGAATGCTATGAAATCTATCATTATTGTGTGTTTCAGTATGTCTTCAGTGGAGATGGCAGACTTCACTTCAGTTTGTCAGATTTAGGAAACGAATAAATATTCAGAGACCAGCTGCACCACATTATGAGAAAGCCAAAGTACTAAAAGTTTGTAAACCATATTATTTGAACCCAAGGGAAGGGATGTCTTTGGCTGACTTATGTGAAAAACCAATTGAAGTTCAACCGCGCAATGAAGATGTGGTAGGTTTTTTTTTTTTTTGCTCATCATCTTCAATTCTTGCCCCAAAGCTGTGTTCCCAAGTCCTTCAGCCCCTGGGAATCCTTCTGTCTTAAAAAGTACTAACAGAACACAATGCTGAAACAAAATCAGAAGTTCATAAACTACATGAAAGTGAAAACACTGAATAGTGACTAAATTAAAATGAAAAGACTTGATATTCTGTTCACTTTTTGTTAATATAATTACTGATTTTTTCAGGAAAATCCATATGAAAGGATTTTAGCTAGAGAGGTGTTGAACTGGTTCAACCATTCTAGACTGGTTGCTTTCTTTCATTCAAATCCAATATCTGCAGAAGACAGATTCAGAGTAAGTCTGGCTTTGGCTTAATTTTTTGGGTTTTGGGAATACAGTGTGTACACTTTCTCAAGGTAAGGTAAAGGTAAATTTGTCCTTGTGCTTAGGTAATTAAGCACTACACCATGAAGACATAAGGGCAGTGGATGTGTAGACTTACATTTTCTTGACCTCAGAACTAGTTGCAAGTGAGTGGTGGGCTTCACGCACCAGCTGCTTTACCCATGGGGAAAGAGCCCCTGGTACCCATTGGTTAGGAAGCAGGGTGGGCCCCAGAGCCAGTCTGGACAACATGGAGAAGTGAAAATTCTTGCCCCTACTGGGACTTGAACTATGACCCTTTGGTTGTGCAGCTTGTAGCCAGTTGCTATACTGACTGCTATCCTAGCTCTCACTTTCTCAAGGACCACATGTTTATTTCAGTTGTAGAACTTTACTGTATATAAATGCCCAATGGCTAATGGAGAATAAATTGAAATAAATAATTGAAAAATAAAATAATTTAACATTGTGTAAGTCTAGAAAAATGAAAATAAAAAAAAATCATATTAGATATAAATTTAGTTTTCTAGAATTTGCTGAAATGTTATGGACACAAGTCATGGTGTAATAACACTATGAAGAAGGTTGAAAGCTCTTCTTAGACCGACAGTAACATCTGATTGAATAAAAATGTCCAAGATGGAACTACAGATAGGTACTGTATAGTGGGATATATTACCAGCTTGTTAGGGATATAATTTAGAATTAGAAAAATTCAGATAAGATTGTCACTCCTTTGATTTTTGGAGATACAGGTTACAGATTTGGGCCAGACTGCCATTAATCCTCATGAAGATTCCCTGTAGTTCTTACTCTGTCCAGGCAGATGGCAAAATAGTACCTTGAAGTAGTCTATGTTTGCCTCAAGAGATTGTCTTCCCATCCCATTTGACAGTCTATTATCTATGCAGATGAAAGGAACAATTCAGTAGTCTAAGCATCAGTACCACCTTCAGCTGTTCTATTATGGTAGCCATGTAAATTGTTGTGGAGGGAACAACAATCCAATTCAATATGAGATCCCAAAATGTTGCATGATAACAGATCTTTGAAACAAATAACTTGTATTATGATGTTTCTTTAAAGAAAAATTATATGGTGACACTGTGAAATGTAGATTTATGGAAGAATTCTCTGATTTGGGATATAATGTCATGTAATCTGTTGAAAGTCCTCTAAAATGTCAGCCAGCTTTCAATGATTTTCTTCCACTGGCTCTACAGCCCCCTTGGGCCCTGGCCTCTGATTTTTTTTCTTTTTTCAGTTTCATGATCATTTTACAGATGGTAGGACTCCTTGGACGAGTGATCAGCTCATCGCAAGGCCTCTTCCTAAACACAGGACAACACAAACACATACCAAACTTCCATGCCTTGTGTGGGATTCAAACCCATGATCCTGATTTCCAAGCAAGTGAAGACAGTATATGCCTTAGACTGCTTGGCTACTGTGACTTGCTTTCAACAGATTACATGCTGTTGTAAGATGAAAGCACATTTTACAACCACTACTGTGAGGGCCTCAGATCTTTTGTGGATTTACTGTTGGGGTCATGGTGAAAATTGATAAATCATGGGAGCTGTGTAAGTGAAATTTCTTGTAATTGGATAATTATGAAGGTAAACATTTTGTATTGAATGTTGTATTGAAGACTGTTGGTGTGTCATTGGTATAAACTTTTTTAAGTCTATCTTTTCAAACTCAATTGAACCTAACCCTTTCTAGGTCAGATCTATCTCTAATGGTTGATAAATTGTACAACTGTTTGTTTTAGACTAATATTATGTTGAAGAAGCAGAATATGTATTTGAAGCAGTATGGAAAAAAGGTAATGAGAATGGCTTTAGAAGATACAAAGTATGAACCAGTTCTCACACTGTTTGTATCAAGAAATTTTATGGTGTTCAGTCCGGAGCTTCAAGTGGGAAAACTGTTAAAATTAAACAGAAGAATTCCACAGCTTATCCTTATGGGTAAGTATACCAAGTAAACATATTCCCCTTATCCTCATTGTATTTAACAATTAATTTGCTGATAAATCTTAATTTTTTAATTCCAACCAAGCGTTATAGCTAATCTAAACTCTTTTGAGATAACTGAAACTGTTGACAACTAACATTCAGTATGATAAAGGTAAGGTAAAGTTGTCCTTGTGCTTAACTAATTAAGCACTATGCCATGAAGGCATATGGGGGAGTGGATGTATAGATCCACATTGCCTTGACCTTGGCACTAGTTGGAAGTGAGTGGTCAGCTTGATGCCCCTGCTGCTTTACCCCTAGGGAAAGAGCCCTTGGTACCCATCAGATAGGAGGCCGGGTAGACCCCAGAGCTGGTCTGGATGACATGGAGAAGAGAAAATTCTTGACCCTACTGGGACTCAAACTCCAACCCCTCAGTCATCCAGCCTGTAGGCAGTTGCTATACTGACTACACTTCCCTGGCTCCTGCCTTCAGTATGACAGGGTTTATGTTTCTGAGTCATGTAGCTAAATTGTTTTTGTAACCCTCAAAATGTAAAAATTTTGTAGTTTAATATCTGTGTTTGTATTATCTAGTTGCGTTTATGATGTGTGGTTGAAATTGAAATTTATTTAAACTGCTGATTATATGGTCATTATGTAATTTTTAAGTCATCCAGTCCTATCATACTGATATGTTGGGTTTTTGGACTTTATCCAT
>NW_019731232.1:73455-92142 GCF_002891405.2 Cryptotermes secundus | reverse complement strand
AAACCCAACATATCAGTGTGTTATACACCATCGTCAGAATCCTATAGTAACAGTCTTATCATGTTATTCAACCCTTATATCAGTTTCTTCCTTGCAATGTATTTCTGTTCTAGCTGCCATTGTAGATGATAGGTTTATGAGTGTGAATGAACTGGTGAAATATAGCAATATGCCAGATCTGAAGACAGCCCAAGCTGGACTCGTTGCAGTTCTCAATGCAGCTGCTGTACAGTTGACGCAGAATCTGACACATCATCAGCAGACTTTGCTTGGACACTTACAGAAACATATTGAGCTGCAGCAGAAGATGTCAAATGAAGAAGAAGCATAGTCATGAACAAACTCATGTTTACTTCCTGAAGACATCTTTAATTGGCTCCCTGCTTACCCTTGCAGCTACATTGAAATGGCATAAAATCTTCGCTGTTGCAGTAGTTGTTTAATATAACTTTTTACCTTCTTTGCTGTATATAAAATAATAAAGAACATTCTTTATTAGAAGAGTTTTTCATTGTTTTGAAGAAATAAATGTATATATAAAAAAGACCTAGGCAATGCCCACCCAGCCTGGTCATGAGAGTTTTTATTGTGAAAAGTAATTGTAAATACAGAAAAGGCCTGGGCATGCACATGTGGCCCTGGTCATAGGAGACCACATCAGACCATAAGGCCGACATCTGTTGATGGCAAGATGAAATTCTAGCACACTCTAAGCTTAAACTTTATAGGGTCTTGGAGACATGATACAATTATGAAGAAAGTCGTCTTCTGGGTTTAGGTGCCGTGTNGGCACCTAAACCCAGAAGACGACTTTCTTCATAGTCATCGCCGTGAAAACCTCAAAACTTACATGATACAATTGTTTGTACAGAGTGTCTTGGAGATATTAGTTGACAGTGGGTTAATATGTTCTGTGTTCAATATGGTGAGGTTAGTTTTATGATGTACAGAAATATTACATGAGTAAAATCAGGCTCTCTATAGAGTAATCTGTATCGTCGAGCTTAGCAATGATAATGATTTAATGTAATTTATATAGTTAAATTAAAAAAAAAATTGCACCAAAACAGAATATTAACTTCCAGGTCTCTGTAAGCCGAAGTACCTGCTACACTTGATATACAGAGTCTTCTCAGTTTATTGTGTATTTCTCTAGCAGGTGTAGCAGCATCCATATTAAAGTGGGTGTTACTGAAGGTGATGGGGAGGGGCCGCAGTGGTTATATTCACAGAATGTGACAGAGGTACTGTGGTTATAATATAAAATTTATTCCACTTTAACTTTTCCTGCAACCAACAGCAGATGCATCAGAAGAATGTTTTTGCTGCTTGATGACGGTCTACATACAAGTATACCGATCATTGAAAAATTAAACATGTTAGAAGCTAAGTTTGTAGCATGCCTGTGTAGAACTTGATGTTTGTTTGCACTGTCTTCTGTTCTTTCTATAAATGAACATGTAATGGATATTAAGACTGCATTTGTCTGGTATATGTCACTGTGATGTGGTGGCCAGTGCTCTCACTGCCCAGAGAACCTTGTATCTGATACCCAGCGGATAAATCACATCTGCATGCTACATTTCTTTGAAAATACTTGATTTTTGGGATTGTGGAAGTCTACAATAAAAGTTCAGGCAAGTTTAACTTTGGTTTATCTCATTCCGGTATAACCCTTTCTTACATGAAGCCTCAGTTGAACTTGATCAGTTTTCCTAAAACTTGCTCTACAAAAAAAATTATGTACCTGTGGGAGCCACCTACATTTAATTAAACGCTAGCCAGTGAGTGTGGACCAGGGCAACTCCAGTGCCCATTGGTTTGCATGCTGCCTGGAGACAGCGTATATAAAGATGCGGACTTCTGACATACTAGCATCAGTCACAGCTACACTTACATCAAGACAGCATAACAAGACTGAGTCACAAAGGATCAGCATTGTCAGGCCTACTCCGTACAGCAGCAGCGAGTCTCCCTGCAGCAACACTGGCAGTTGACTAGCAGTCACCTAGATCTATCAGGAAGTTTACTGCCCAACAGCTGGCCCACTGTGACCTGAGCTTTGCCTGGCATCCATCAGATGCACCTGGTTTCAGACATACAGTCCTTTTCAGGGCCACAGCCTGACCAATTACCGAACACTCTGCATTAGAAATATGGCCCTTTTCAGGGCTCTCAGCACCTTACCGGTTACCGCACACTCTGCCTGTCTGCTCATCTGTATACTCTGTTTACATCAATAAATATGTGTTATAGAAATTTAACGTGATTGTCTCTCCACACTACTGAATTTGACATCCCACATTGCCATGTATTGTAAATCTGACTCAGAGCAGAACTTTTACTGGAAAGCTGTCTGATTTTGTGAACATTTAATGTAGTAGTACTTTGCTATTTTGCCAGCCTGTAAGTCAGAACACATCAGGAACCACTAACATGTAAGGAAGTTTAAGCTTATGCCTATGTTTTCTATATAAAATGGAAAATGTAGATGTAAGTATAATTTTCTTGTATTAGGATGGTACAAGACAACTGTGTACCTTAACATTACATTTAAAATTATATGAAAATGCTGCAGATGATACAAGTACTTGCTGTAGTTCCACATTACAGAGAAGGCACAGCATATACAGAATGACCATAAAGTTCAAATATATTTGGTCAAAAGCCATATAATTATTTCATAATTACATGTATCTACATCTGATGTCACTGTTATCTACCTTCATCTTAATATATGGTTGCTGTGGGAAAGAAAAGTACTTTTGCAATGTCATACTTAGTTTGGTGATTTGCGTGTCACAGAAATGTATGACAACTTGGTATATTCATATTCTTGTCAAAGAATTTGGAACATATGCATAAATGTATATACAAAAAAAAAGTGTCAATTTTTTTTCAGCATTTGGCTACATTTTGTGAAAAAGAAAAAGAGTGAGAGTTCAGAGTGATTTTTAGGACTGCCTTATTATTCCAGTTTAATAAGGAACTGTAAATGTATTGTAGAACACTACTTCTGTGTGGGAATCAACTACCAGTGAACATAAAATAAATTATAACAACCTGGGATTCAGTACAGAACTATTAGGCTTATTTTAGACTCTGTCCAAAATAAGCCTAATAGTTCTGTACAGCATACACCATCGTCAGACTCCATTCAAGTCTATCTGGGATTCACTATTATATACTGGTGGTATTACTGTATTTCTCAGTTTAAACTGCATGAATAATATCTTACACTTATCATTGTTAAACAGTGAATTATGTGAAAATCAAACAATGAATTGCATAGAAAATACTGTTATCTGGGATGTGACTTCATGTAGTCTGATAGAAATTTACTCTGCAAGCTTTGCTTGCTTGGCCTCCTTATTCTTCATTCCTGAAGATGGAGATAATATTTTCTCCAGGATATGAATAAATTTCTGCCAAACCACAGTATGTGAAATCCCAGAAGTTAGAACTCATATTCAGCACCATGAGAACCTCAAATTTTACAAATTAATTGTGTATTTTGTAGTATTCTTAAAATGCCCAAGAACAAATGAACAAATTCTAACCATTACCTCTCGCATCTTAACAGATGGAGCAACTGTGTTGTAACAGAACTGTTATAATAATACACAAGTATACTTCATTTTATATGGCAGTTTGATTCGTCCAAAATGTGTAAATGAAAGCCTTTTCCCTACATAAACTCAGTATTTAATCACTAGAGTTATGTTACTAAATGGTTATTTATCATCAGAATACTTGGTTATTGTCATTTTTTTAATTGTTTTAAGTGAAATAATATTGCAGTAACATAGCAAGAGCATTTAAGCCTATAAATATGTCATTAAATAATAAGTTTGCAATAAAAAATATCTTATTCTTCATTCTCACTCTGTGAGAAATCTATATGTGTTTTCTTATATACTGATTTTATATTGGGAGACTCCCATTAACAGATTTGTGGGTTGAATATGACAATAATTTGGATATTTTCCCTTTCTAATTAAAAATTTAAAGTATGCTATACTGCCATTGTCTTAAGTACATGAAGAATAATATATATGTTTTAATCATTTTTATAATTTAATGTATTAAACTACAGTATCTTTATACAAATCCTAAGTATTTCTGATTAATGTATCTTTTTTTCCATGTGGTGAAGGAAGGTCCAGTAAACCTAGCACACAAAATGTTTTCTAATAGTTCCATGTCCCATCCAAGGGATTATGTAAAGTGTAATTCATGTTGTGTGAAGCCAATTGTATGTAATGAAAGAATGTGTTTGCATATGCACTTCAATAGAGAGTACTGTCATATGAAATTGGTGCTTGTTCCAATGTCTTAAGGCTTATTGCTACTCTACTAATTCATTTTTCCTATCCATTCAAGGTTTGTACAATATGTGACTAGTCTGTCATTGCCTTCATGTTTACTAGACCTTGTGAACTTGATTAGGTTTCACAGTATAACTTACCAAATACAGATAAGTTGTACAGAGAAACCTCATGTGGGGGGAAAGGCACAAGTTAATCTTTCTACCTAGGTGTATAAGTAACATATTAGTTTACTAAAAGGAAAAGAAAAATTTATGCTTAAAACATGACTAGATATACTCATCCAGACAGACTTCACAGACAAATAACTATATGAAAATCAAGGAATTGCACACCATATATATATATATATATACACACACACACACACACACACAAGGTTTATAGTCAATGTAGGGATTCTGAACAAATAAAATAGTAATCTAAAAATTAAGAATTAGAGAATGATGAGGCTTAATAAGATCAAAGAATTTTGAAGGCTAGTCTACTTTAGGATTGGAGTTTCTGAATGTGTAAGAAAGTTAAAGGAACTTTTATCTGGTGTAATGTGCCCCATCTTTGCTGTGAAGTTTGTAGAGACAGTAGGTATGTTAGTAACCTGTTCATTGATTGAAGTTCTAAAAAATTACCTATGTTATAAGGAAACCCTTAAAATAATTATAACTTTCAGCTGAGATCTTTTAATTTAGGATATTTATTAGACTTTGTAATTCAGAGAGAAACAGGTACTACTTAGTACATGTAATCCTCATGCCATTTAACCAAGCAGGATGGTAGTACTCCAGAATTTTATTTTTGAGGGACTAGGTTTGAATCTCGGTCAGCTATTGGCCTGAAGTGTTTTGTGGTTTCAATCAGTCTCTCAGTGTAAATGCTGGACTAGTATCTTCAAAGCTCCAACCTTTGTAGTTGAGGCAGCACTGTTATGTAAACATTCAGCCAACTTCATGCAGTCTCACATGACAATTTTGTGGTTTCCTCATTTGCTCCAACAAAACCCCTAACCCTCAAAGAGTTCATGTCTCATGTTAGCTTCACTGATATTTGACAGTGCTAAGGATTACATCCAGCTGCGCTAAATTATAAAATCTTACAAATGCAGAATTTATAATCAGTTCTCTTATCTGTGTCAGCTTTAGTGAAAGTTTGGAATATGAAAGTAGGGACAGAATTGTTCCAGTCACTACTGTAATACAGTGGAGCACCCTAAATTTGGAAACGTCCAGAAACAGGCCATTTTGGATGGTAAAAGATTGTAGATTTTATTAGAGCTAGGAGTTCATTATAGGGACTGGTAAAAGCGTTTGAAAACAATATATACAACTGATTCTTGCAAGAAGTTTCAGGAGAGTGGCAGAATGGCACGATGGAAGTGTTGGAGATGTTCCAGCATTGCAGAATTCAGGCACATTTTAAATTTTCTGTGATTTGTTATGGATTGTAGAATCACATAAGGGGTTCTCTACTGCATTTATGTTTGGGCACTTGTGACCCGTATTACAGTAATGAGTGTGACAGATGGGCATAGTAAGAGGCCAAACAAGACTAGTTGATTTTCACCAGATTACCCTTATGTCTTCTGCCATTTAACCATTCCCATGCCATAGAGATAGAGAAGAAATCTTCATGGAGAAGTCCCTACTGTTTGAAAGTTCAGTTCCATTGGTTAATAAATTTAATACAAAGACACCTATTACCTAAAGTTAATGACTGAATCCAGACATGGAAGTGTAAGTGCTATTGATATAAGTACATTACCATAGGTAAAAAAGGTAAAGTTATCCTTGTAACAGGCTGAGAAGGCCCATAAGAATGTGAGACATCAAGGCTTCCACATTTTCTCTGGGCAGCTCACAGATGGCAGTAAGGTTGTAAGTCTTAAGCGCCGGTTGCCCTTTACCTCCCAGGAAGTTTCCTGGTACTAATTTCTGTTAGAGGCTGTGTCGACCCCAGGGTCATAGTGCAGCTAGAAGGATTAGGTAAATTGAAAGGTTCCACCTTATTGGGACACGTGACATTCCAGCTTGTAGCACCGTGCCTCAACCAACTATGCTACGATGTGCGTTACATATAATTTGAATTATTTACAAGCACACATTTTTCTACAGTTTTTTATAGTTAAAAAAATAATTGTTCATAATATACAGTGGACTCCCATTCATTGTGCCTTGATTTAAGGTTTCCCCTCATATTGTATTCAATTGCCTAAGCGAAAGTTAATAGTTAATGTTAAATTATCACTATTTATGAATTTCCTAAGTGCAGTGTTCAAATCCACTGCTCCTACAGATATCTAAAAGGGGGTTTCACTGTCATAACCATATTCAGGCATCTCAGAACTGACACACCAAAAATCAACTGAAGTGTTCCTTTTTGAGATCACAGCTTTCATGGAATTTAGGCATTTTAAATAAATATTAACATTGTGGATCACATTTACATTCTGTAGATGAGCCATATGGTTTGTTAGAGACAGTATGCATATTAATATTCTATAAAAATGGCTGAATAAAAAATCATGCAAACATCTTTGCATATTGGTAAAAAAAAGTCACAACTTTTATGTAATTTACTGAGCACAGCCATAACATATGAGGAAACCTCATATGTACAAGGCTCATATTTGTATGCAAAATTTCTACAGTTTTCTTTAGTTTCATTGCTAAGAGCTGTTGCTGTGCATCCACAAAAAGCCAGAGGTTAGAGAAAGCCACTTCTGTCAGATCCTTAACCATAATAACGATAAGCCAAGTTCTTAAGAAACTAGAGTGAAATAAAGATCATCCATTTTTCAAGGGCTACGAATATTAACAGCAGCAAGAACAAGAAAGCATTGAAGCCAGATGAAATAAGAAATGAGCACCTCAAAACCACTACTGAAGATCTAGTGGTCACCTGCACCTTGCTTTATAATAAATGCCTGGAACATGCAAACATTCCTGATGCTTCACACTACGCAACAGTGACGACAGTAGCATGAAAGGGCTAGGGAAAATTAGACAATCCTTATATTTATGTGGATGTAGCATTGCTGTTCCTTCCAATCAGAGTGCTCCAAAGTTGTCCTTAATTCCATATCATGCATAGTATACAATGCAAACCTGGACAGACATATCTTCATGCCAAGTAAATCATTCTTTCATGCTGTGAAACAGCTGCAAACTGAAATATGCAATGCCATCAGCTGACTGAAGGGCTGTGTATATGGGCTTTTGGAGAATGATGGAAAAGCTTTTGACAGATTGGACAGGAGAAAGCTGATGTAGAAATTCCAATCAGCACTGGGGAAACAATCCCATAGTACTTATTATTATGGATATCTTTGGATTTTTTTACTAATCACCCTACAGTATGCAGAATAGAAGAATATCATTTTTTTAAATTCTTTAAATTTTTGGTATTTTGGTATATTTGCTTCTGCTTCCTGTTTTGATTTTTTAAACAAGGGAGGGGGCAGATACCTGATTCCCCACCTTCTGGCACCAGTGACAGCAGTTTCACTGTATATTATATGGTCCAATATGTCATTTTCACTATCTGATTTTGTTCAGTACTTGAGATGTAGTGTCTCCAACGCTTCCTAAAGATGCTTCTGTTTCTGCCCAAGCTTCTTATGATTGCAGTTCACTGATGAAGGGCTGACAGACGAGTTAAAGCCTCAGCAGCGTCTAGTTCTTCCCTGTGGTGCTGTCCACCTGCCCAGTAGTTCCCTGCATCATTTGCTGAAATTTAAATATTTTTTTTGTAAATATAAATCTTACAGTAATATATCCTGTGGAGATATATTTGTTAGTACTAAATGAAAAATTGTTAACTAAAACAGAGACTGAACCCAGAATCTGTCGTCTGAAGGATAGCAGATCCTTTTACTCATATTTCTTAGATTTGATCCACGAGCTTGTAGTTGTTGTTGCGTGTATCAAATTGTTCTTGCCTGAATCCCATATTGGTTACACTACCACTGAGATCAATGTGACTTAATCTATATCATGATTTCAATTGGCATTGCTTTTAATTGGAAGGAAAGGAAAACTGATGAACCGATAATATAGAATCATTGTAGGTAATGGATTGGAAAGGATATGAAAGGGGACAGTTACAGTTTTAATCCTGTTGCTGTGATATTTGTTTGAAGTTGAACAAACAACCATTACTGTACAGTGTGACACTTAACTGCAGTCCATATCAAGAAATAATCATCTCCTTTTACTACATCAATCAACTTCATCCAGTATGTTATGAAAATGCATTTTTATTGCACGTTTTCCATATTTTTACCCCAAAATTGCGTTATCTCATGAAAATAATATATAGCAAAAAGGCTGAAGTACTATCCCAGCATGTACACAAAAGGACTGAGAAAATGTGAATAATTCGGGACAGAAGTTCTCCAGGCCAAGTTACAAATCCGGAATATTTCATGTGCTAACGTGCTAATAATTGAAGTGTGACATTCTGAGAGAGATAGAAGGAAATGTGAATAGGGTAACAATCACCAGGGTCAAATATTTCTTCTCACTGAGGAGTGCAAGAAGATTGAAATTTCTTTCAAAACTACTATTACCTTAGATCAAACCTGATTCTTCCTCCTGCCATAAATTTGGGAATAAGGTCCTCACTTGTTTTAAGAACACAGTGATATGGAATTCTTGCCACACATTTTGTGTATAAAAATGTTGAGTTAATCTAACAAGTTTTCAGCTGTTCAAACTAATTGTAAATTGTTTTAAATCATCTTTCACTCTTAGTTCAATATATATGAGAATTGTGGTTCAAATAGGTTTCAACTTTAACATTAACTTACCTGTTACATTCCACTGATGAGCCTTCTTCATTTCACAGGTACTTGATTGCCATGTAGCATTTTTGGTAGACCATGCAACGTAATTTTGCCCAGGCTTGAATTTGGCCGCACTTTCTAACCATTTTGACAATTCTAGAGGACGATTTTCTCCTTTTTTTTGTCGCTTAGATTTTCTAGCCAGATTCTCACAACCATTCTTCACATCACTTTCTATAACACTATTGTATCTTGCATTGACATCAGTTCTGTGTTTTCCAAAATCTACACTGTCACCTTCAACGTCTTTGTGGAATTTTTTTGCTTGCCATGATGACATTGTATCTCTCTGCATGATTGTGAGTTTTGATGATGGTTCATGGCAAACTTCTTGATCTGTCAAATAGTTTTGTATAACACAATTTTTATGTTTACTGCTGACACCAGAAGAAGTCTGGTCAGGAGGAACTACATGTCTTCTTCTTACTATGCTTGTCATTTCAGCCTGTTTAGTTGACGCTGTAAAATTGAAGCACTGTTCATTATGAGAGTTCTGAGATGTGTTTCTTGAATCTATGTTTTCTGTTGATACTGCATCAGATGAAGTTTGTGTGTTTTGATGATACAGAGCAGAATAGCTGTGATCCATAGCTGTGGCATTGATCATATTAGATAGAGGACTAACAGTTGATGCAACTCCGCTGATTTCGTTGTGCTCTAGAAAAGAACAAATATGGAAACCAGCTTTCATTTTACTTCTCTACTTGCCAGTCTTCATATTAAATCTTTTCCACAGTTTCACACTTTATAACAGTTTATTTGAAGAGGAGGGGGATGGTGGAGTGGTGTGAATTAGTTTATAGAACCAAAAATGTCTAATGGATAATGTGTTTTCTTCATATTCACATGTTTCATGTAACATTAGTACTTATGAATTTTGTATCTTGGAGCCCATCTGGAAGGTCAAAGGCAAATGATCTGCCTACTGGCAGCATTAGTAACACCTGCAACCAATGAATGCATCTTTCTGTTGGCTCACTGGATTACTATAATTTCACATGGCATCATTGTGATTTTATTCTGTAGTTGACAAATTTGAATGCAAGATGTCCTAGCACAGTGGCTTTACTTTCATTAAATCTTTCCAATATATTTGTGTATTAGGGACATACGTAGTAGAACATAGTTGCTTACCTGTATCAGAAATGTCATTTTCTTCCCAAATGCTGTCATCAGAACACAGGCTGAACTGCTCCACATTACCCTGAGCTTTTGTATTGTAGCTTTTGATCAGATTGCCCCATGTGTGGTGGGGAGCTTCACTTCCTGCATTCTTCAGTTTGCGACGCCAGTTTGCAAACCAGTTACATATCTGCAATATAGATTATTACTAGGTAGGATTTGAGGTTTGCTGGTCATGGTAGCCGAGAGGTCTGAGGCATGTACTGTCTTTGTTCGCTCGGAAGCCGGGATCATAGGTTCGAATCACACACAAAACATGGATGTTTGGTATTTGTATGTGTTTATTCTGTGTTTGTGTTGTCCTGTGTTTAGGCAGAGGCCCTGCAATGAGCGGATCACTCGTCCAAGGAGTCCTGCTGTCTGTAAAATGATCTTGAAACTGAAAATCAGAGGCAAGGGCCAAAGGGGGTTGTAGAGCCAATGAAAAAGGCTCTGAGACTCTCATAGCAGAGGAATATATCACCTTCACTTTTAGGGCTGAAGAGCAGGCCAAGCAAGAAATCAGCATGAAGCAGGCAGTAGGCCAATTATTAATTCCTGGAAATTGTTCACAATTATGTCATTAGGTGATGCCGAATAAACTGTGGGGGAACTTGGTGTAAAATTAGGCAAGACCTGCCATTTCTGAAGGGTTCTGACTGTGGTGTATTACGCACATGATTGCTGAGTTTCTGGACTTTGTGCCCAAGTCATTGTGTTCTTTTAGAATACAAGTCTCCGACATAATTGGTTCAGGTTACACGAATCAATAGATTCACATAAATACGAATTTTTATTAAAATATTTGGGATGCTTTAAATTCTAATATCATTAGTACTGAATATACATGGTTTATACATTATAATCTGGGCCCAGATTTTGATGACCTGAACATATTTAAAAAATGGCCTATAAAATGGAAAAAATCCAGAAAAATAACCTAAAATATGACCCAAAAATGTAATATGATATGTTAAGATGCATAAGTAAAATTGGAGGTTGTTCTTTTTGGAGGGGGAGATTAGTTGACGCCCCTTGTCAGCATCTAAACTGTATGACGTCGATCGTTAGTTAGTTATTGGAGAGGGTGGGTTTCCCCATGCACTTAGACGTGTATTGGTCCATTGTGCTTCCCTCTATGATTTCTACCAGTCTCTATATCCTACCGGTATTGGTACTTACCATCAGTCCCGCCCAGCCAGCGAGACCGGCTCTACTAGCTGAGAGGTATCTATAATGCTTCCCCCATCTACCAGAGGTATTAGAGACTGCTGTTGGGCGGGAAACGTCCGCAATTTGGCTCAGTGACCTCCTTTTGAAGATATGAGGTTCTTTTACGTGCCGTAAAGCTACGACACGGGACCCACGGCTTAAAGTCCCTCCCGGAGGACTTGTTCCCTGAATTTTTCCGCCCTTAAAAATTCGACGACCTCCGCCGGGTATTTGAACCCGCGTACTACGAGTCATGAGGTGGGAACGTTACCTCTAGACTACGGAGGCCGCTTGTATGACGTCGATGGTAATGCGATTGACGAATGATGAATTGGAAAGAATTTGGAAGGAAACTGTTGTGTCGTTATCGAGGTACTATCCCGGCATTTGCTTGGAAGGACTGAGGAAAACCACGAAGAACCTCAGTCAGTGTAGCCGGCATCCAGTCCTAGATTCGAACTGAGTGCCTCCCGGATACAAGACTTGAGTGTTACCGCTACACCAGCCTGCTGGTTATGGTCACTGAAGAATGCCGTGTAGTGTGGCAAAAGTCCACCCATATTTCGGAGGAAAATTCTGCCCCCCATCTTCAGGGATTAAAGGTAAACTAAGCAAGAATCAGGAGGCAAGCCGAGCGCTTAAGCTTCAACACTGAAGATGGAGACAATACGTTCCTCCGAAGTATCGGTGGACTTCTACCGGAATACATCACGTTAAATTCGAGAAGACAATAGTGTATTATGGTTTGACATCACATGTTTCGTTATTCGTTTCGTCATTTTAATTAAATTTTCTAGATTATTTCTTTAGTTAATCTTGCTCATTTGGCAGGTGTCGTTAGAAGAGTTTCCTTGGCCGTTTGTCCACTCGCTTGGTTAGCCATACCTGTATGTAGGTGAGCCCTGTCTGAACGGCCAACCCCTTCTTCTCGTCGCGGCTCGGGTACGGGTGATCCCTGCGCCGTACTAACCAACTTTTCAGGAAACGCTTTATCTCCGGTGTAAACAGACGCTTCGTGTGGCGATGGTCCTCGAAAGGTCGTCTTCATGGCACAAAACAAACCCATCTTATCAAGGATCAAGTTACAGCTAGACGAAAGATATTTATTTATTATTCGTAAGCGAGACGTTTATGAAGAAACGTGAATTAGAAACCAATTTTTTTTACAGATGAAGAAAGCCCCAGAATACTGTTACAGTAAGGCAGAAAGGAAAATTTGAATTTTTTGAAAAGTATAAAATAGATAACCCACACAATCCTTTTACTAAATTGAAATTCACTTGGGTAAATTATCATAAATATTTACTAATTTAAATTAAAACAAAATTTGGTTATATTAACATCGAAAGAAATGGGAACAAATGTAGGGGTTGAGGTTCTCACAGCTTTTGTTATGAAAAGTTCTATCTTGTGGGATATAACACTCTTCAGTCCGTTTCGGAGGAACATGTAGCTTCCATCTTCATGGCCGAAGCTCTGATTCTATCTGCTTCAAGGCGATTTCTTCTGTGACTTACTCTTCGACTCTAAACGCTGAGGCGACATGTACTTCCGAAATATTGGTTGATTTTCAACGGGCTACACGCGTTACATTCCAGAAGATAGGATTTTTAATGAACAAAATGTTTGGGTTTAAACGTTATTTTATATCTTAAAATACATATGTAACATATTTAATGTCAAATAACGCAAAATGAAGGCATTTCTTCCATATTCTGACTGTCAAAAGCGGTTACGTCCCTCGTCGGATAATTTTAATGGTAAAGCCGATGACTGAAATCTGTTTTAGGCATTTAAATATGAATATTTCAGATTTTTGAGTCAATAATTTTCTTCTAAAAGTAGTTTATTATGCAAAAAAATGTGCGTAACACAAAATATATTGAAATCCACAGATTTTAGTAAAAAACAGTTGAAATGTGGCGTATATTAAAGAAAATACAAATACAAATTACGTATTTCTCTTCACAGTGCTATCTTAAATGTAACAAGCTTTACAGTAACAGAATAGAGACTTAAATAACTCCAAATCACTTCCAATGAGATATAAAGAATTAAGGACACCAAATGATCACATATGTAGCTTCACAAAAATTAAATACACATTTTCATTCTTGTTTAGATCAATTTGATGCTTATTTCATGTGTTAAAAGACCGGTAAATTCAGGAAAAGTGGAGAGACACTAAAATAACACATGTTTCTAGCCACAGAGACAGAAAATCTGCGTGAAATATAGATTATATAGTTGGATCAAATTAAATTTTAACGCTAGAATATTTCTCCATAAGGATGGATAAAATAAAAATGAGGTATAAGAGATAAATAAATAGAACAATGCAAAATAAAGTCATACACAACTAACTAACTAACTAACTAACTAACTAACCAACTAGCTCCATGGAGCTGAGTACTCCTTGAGAAGCCGCCAGTCGCTGAGCTACTCAAGAATTTCCCAAAATTTTATGGAACCTGTAGGTTTATTACTATGTTCACAAGAGCCCTCCACTGGCTCCACTCCGCTGAGCCAGATAAATCCGGTCCATACTACATCATCTTGTCTCTCTAAGATCCATCTTGATATTATCCTCCCACATACTTCTTGGTCTTCCTTGTAGTCTCTTTCCCTCTGATTCTCCCACTGAAAACCTATACACATTCCTCTTCTCCCACACTCGTGCCACATGCCCAGCCCATCTCATCCTCCTTGACTTGATCACTCTAATTATACTTGGAGAAGGGTACAAGTTATGAAGCTCCTCATTATTCAGCTTTCTCCAACCTCCCTTCACTTCATCTCTTTTCGATCCAAATATTTTCCCCAGCACCCTGTTCTCAAACAGTGTTCCTCCCTTAATGTCAGAGACAAAGTTTCAAACCCTCACAGAACTACAGGCAAAATTATAGTTTTTATATTCTCGTTTTTACTTTTCTAGACAGCAGACGAGAAGGAAAAAACTGAATGGTAGCAAGCATTACTCAATTGGATCTCCTCTCAATTTCCTCCTGAAATCTAAACTAAAAGTTCGCAGCACGGCAAATTTCTATTTTTCCTTAACACATGCGAAATAGTCTGTTTTGTATCAATTCGGGTACGCTGATCACAAAAATGCCAGTAAAAAGTTTGTAACGTACAAGGTTTTTTAATCATATATTTCCTTCTTGTGCAAGACACTGGCTTATATATTATTTATTACATAATTTGAAATAACGATCTAATTAAATGATAACTAAAGTTTGTTCACAAACAAAACATTCTTTATCTCATATCGTGGTTGAATAACATTTTAAAATTAATAATGAAATAATAAAAAATAAAGAATTTTCAGTATTCAAGTTTATAGCTCAATACACAAAACTGGGATGTGATGGAGAATTCTTATCTCCCGATTTGGGGTCAGCTTATCGGATTTAACTGGTTTTCCTTTTCTTTATGTTTCTATAATCTTACTGATTAGCGTTGTACAGGACTACATAATGATGAACGAACAATGAACTCATGTCGAAAAGGAATTACATATAATACGGGAGGAATAAGAAATTTTGTAAACCAAAACTGGGATAAGACCAAAATATACTTTTAGCCCAGCTTTCATTTTATGAATGTATCACCGCTATCTGTGAGTCGGTTGTCTAGAAAATATGGGAGCCTCGACGTCTCATAACCCTATGGGCATCTGCAGCCTGTTACAGGGATATCTTTGCCTTTCTTTTACCTCTGTGGATAAGACAGATGGATGAATGAATGAATCCTGTATCGGCCTACCTGTATCGTCTATTCCTCAGAACCCTTCCTGCAAGATGCTTTCTTTCTTGCTTGCTGGTGCACATAAGTCTTGTGCTGGAATTTTCTTCCCAAACCTTTCTGGATTTCCCTCCCTCTTCTGTGTTGGCATCGTTAGTGTCAGTGTTCTGGCCCTTTTTCAATCTCTTGAACACGTTTATCTCCTTGTTATTCTTACAGCGATTATGTTGACGGTGGTGCTTGTGGTGGTGCCCGTGACGGCGGTGATGTTGGCGATGGTTTTGACATGAATTCGAATTTTCCGTTACCATATTTATAAAGAAGGCAAGAAATAAATCAAAGTCACTGTTTCTTTAACTTTATGATTTTTATCAGCAGTGCCAGCTTCTTACCGAAATCTCGGAAATTTAATATTCTTGAAAGGATGCTTAAGATCGTTGTTTGAATTGAACCACTTTCCATTCATGTTTCTTCAAGCGACCATGCCATTCTTCTTTAGGCCATGTCTCTCTTATGTTTTTCTTAGCCATAATAAAACTCCAGAACTGTAACTGACAGAGCCAGAAATTAGATTCCAGAAATGTGTTTTATGTATACTGGATATTTAAGAACACATTGACCTAGTTCCATAGCACAACGTCCAAATGAAGTAGGCTATAAAAAGCATATTTTCTGTCACCGCTAAGAATCACAGTAGGGGATCACTTCGCAAACAGGAATCACAGTAGGCTGTCATCGCATTTGTGTGTGTGTGTGTCTGTGTGTGTCTGTGTTCCGTGTTTTGAATTTAGCATCACTTGTAAGTAACCTACAAATTTAAATGTAAACTTTCCATACTAATTAAAATGCCTATGCATTACGGATTATTTTTCCGTAATCTTTAGGCGGAAGGAAATATCTTATACCGGTATGCTGAAAGATGAGTGTTTAATTTGAATATCATGAATTACATAGCGTCGCAAAAGTAATAGCCTACACCAAGGTTAAATATTAAAAGGAATGTAGCTTCAAAATGGCGGAGTGAAATATATGTTCTTCAGTAAAACGTGTTATCATGTTTTGAGCGCTTGGAATTCGAATAAACACAAACATTTTCAAATAAAATAGCTAATATATATTTTTAAATGAAATTTCGGTCTTTTTTAAAATGCAGACATTCTAAAAACTTCAAAACATTACTCGGTTTCTACCACTACCACCACACTTGTCTTGATGTCACATGATTTAAAGATGGCGTCTTGAATTTTTTTCTTTTATAGGAAGTCTTGTAAAATTAAACAACATTTTATAGGAAAGATGTGAAAAGTCTTAAGGTATCTTATTTAAAAATTGGTTTTATAATCCATCCTGAGATATTTAACTTACGTAATTCACATAATCACTTAGGAAAGATAACTTCGAAAACATTATTTTTTGTAGCATATAGTCGGATGATTCCATTTGGGAAATGTGAGATGGAAAGAAGCCAAACATTTCCAGCTTTATGTTTTGATGTTTTACGAAGTACGTAATTATAACAAGAAGACAATATATTCCAAACATTTTTACCAGTAAATTTAAAACGTGTTTTAGTTACAATTAACATTCTAGATTGCATAATTTGTGTGTTAGGTTTGAAATCATCAGATTTATATCAATACATTGTTTGACTTCAGAAATTAGAATATAATTCATAACACACTTATATTGTTTGACTTCAGAATTTAGAATATAATTTATAATCAATTTATCTTTATTATACATATTTTACTGTAAAACACTAATTAAATATAATTTACTTTACCAACTTTCTTAAAGTGTAATATATTTAATTTTTTATTTTATCGTTATTTACATAAAAATGACGTGAATTATGAGATAATAATTATGGATATCAAGCTCTGTCGTCTTACCTTAAGATCTGTATCACTCAAGATGGCGGGGGTGTGGCCTTCTTCTTGTTGTTGCCCGCTGTTAGTGATCTTGTGCAGTAGTCCCCAAACTGCAAAGATTGTACTCCACTCGTGAACTCGCTCGCTCGCTCGCTCTGAACCACCAGTTTATTTCGGGACTGTGGGCCTCCATTGGTGAGATCTCCCGCACTGTAACCAAAATCATCTTTTGCCTACTACATATTTATCACGTATTTAAAGCCGTAGAAAGATAAAAACGATAAAACAAAAGAATAAACCTTGGATGTACTGTCCGTGACCATAGCTAATAAATTTTACGCGCAGAAAGGTTGCAGTGGAAAACCTAAAATTAAATTGAACGTACGAAGGTACGTAGGTAAGATCATAAAGGCAGAATCGGTTATAGACTCGAAACTTCCATATTAGGCATCTGGATATTTCCTCTGCAAATTTGTGAGCTAAAGCCCTGTAGGAGTAAAACAAACAAGTTAGGACCTACGAGAGCTGTTCTTTGCATTTTCTCCCTCTTACGCCCCGTCAAGTCTCTTGCGTGTGGCGTTATATGGTAGAAGGAAAGGTAAAGTTATCCCTTTGCTTAATGAAGCACCAGACCATGAATAGACATGGCAGTAGACGTCGGCAGCAGATGGAGGTGAGTGGTCAGACTCAAGCCCCGGCCACTTCACCCCTGGTGAAATGGTCTCTGGTACCAATTGAATAGGAGGCTGGGTGGGTTGGACCCTGTGGAGAAGAGAATATATCTTACCCATGCCAGGAATCGAACCTCAGCAATCCAATCCTTAGCTCTTCGCTATACCGACTGGCCTATCCCAGCTTCGTGGTATCATAAATATATAGTTAAAGGTAAAGTTGTCCATGTGCTTAACTAATTAAGCACTACGCCATGAAGGCGTATGGAGAGTGGATGTATAGATCCACGTTTTCTTGACTTCGGCACTAGTGGGAGGTGAGTGGTGAGCTTCACGCCCCGGCCGCTTTACCCCCGAGGGAAGAGCCCCCGGTACTCGTTGTATAGGAGGTTGGGTGGATCCGAGAGTCCATCTGCATGACTTGGAGAAGAGAAAATTCTTGACCCTACCAGGACTTGAAGTCTGACCCCTCCGCCCTCCAGCCCGTAGCCAATCGCTATACCGACTGAGCTATTCCGGCTGCTATAAATATATAGTTAATAGTATAAAATAATAAATGATTAGATTTCCCGTCGAATTCTCAGCGGGTATTATACTAGAAACTTATGTTGAATTTGGTTTTGCTTCAATGCTCCTCAAATGGCGTTCTTCGCAAGAATTAGAGAAATTATTTCGTAACGATTCTTTTGTTAATTTCAGAAACACAACTGGATTTCGGTCGTTTAAAATGGCGACGGATGCAGGTGACACAGGCACATGTAAGGCAAAACTGCTTCTGTGCCTAGGGCGTGACCCACAGGGGGAGTTGACCTGAAGCTTGATGCATTTTAACTTCGGCATTAGATGTGTGATTATGTTCA